>NC_073692.1:420715244-421033303 GCF_029784155.1 Uranotaenia lowii
GACAGACAGACAGACAGACAGACAGACAGACAGACAGACAGACAGACAGACAGACAGACAGACAGACAGACAGACAGACAGACAGACAGACAGACAGACAGACAGACAGACAGACAGACAGACAGACAGACAGACAGACAGACAGACAGACAGACAGACAGACAGACAGACAGACAGACAGACAGACAGACAGACAGACAGACAGACAGACAGACAGACAGACAGACAGACAGACAGACAGACAGACAGACAGACAGACAGACAGACAGACAGACAGACAGACAGACAGACAGACAGACAGACAGACAGACAGACAGACAGACAGACAGACAGACAGACAGACAGACAGACAGACAGACAGACAGACAGACAGACAGACAGACAGACAGACAGACAGACAGACAGACAGACAGACAGACAGACAGACAGACAGACAGACAGACAGACAGACAGACAGACAGACAGACAGACAGACAGACAGACAGACAGACAGACAGACAGACAGACAGACAGACAGACAGACAGACAGACAGACAGACAGACAGACAGACAGACAGACAGACAGACAGACAGACAGACAGACAGACAGACAGACAGACAGACAGACAGACAGACAGACAGACAGACAGACAGACAGACAGACAGACAGACAGACAGACAGACAGACAGACAGACAGACAGACAGACAGACAGACAGACAGACAGACAGACAGACAGACAGACAGACAGACAGACAGACAGACAGACAGACAGACAGACAGACAGACAGACAGACAGACAGACAGACAGACAGACAGACAGACAGACAGACAGACAGACAGACAGACAGACAGACAGACAGACAGACAGACAGACAGACAGACAGACAGACAGACAGACAGACAGACAGACAGACAGACAGACAGACAGACAGACAGACAGACAGACAGACAGACAGACAGACAGACAGACAGACAGACAGACAGACAGACAGACAGACAGACAGACAGACAGACAGACAGACAGACAGACAGACAGACAGACAGACAGACAGACAGACAGACAGACAGACAGACAGACAGACAGACAGACAGACAGACAGACAGACAGACAGACAGACAGACAGACAGACAGACAGACAGACAGACAGACAGACAGACAGACAGACAGACAGACAGACAGACAGACAGACAGACAGACAGACAGACAGACAGACAGACAGACAGACAGACAGACAGACAGACAGACAGACAGACAGACAGACAGACAGACAGACAGACAGACAGACAGACAGACAGACAGACAGACAGACAGACAGACAGACAGACAGACAGACAGACAGACAGACAGACAGACAGACAGACAGACAGACAGACAGACAGACAGACAGACAGACAGACAGACAGACAGACAGACAGACAGACAGACAGACAGACAGACAGACAGACAGACAGACAGACAGACAGACAGACAGACAGACAGGAATACATTTTTATATACATAGATTCGATAAACAGTTATGAAAGCCAATGATATGCAGAGTTGTTGGATGTTGTAAACTATAAATTAATATTTTCGGGACTTTAAACTTCCTGATTCTTGAGAGTAGTAGAATAGGTGGCAACTAAATTTTGAAATTTCTCTTTCAAGCTGTGGAAATGAATCCGTACTTGAAGAAAATTTGATTAATTGGAATCAAAGGTACATTGTCCATTGTTGAAAAAATATAGTGAATAGTTGAAAACGGCCCATAATCGGTTGTTCGGCGAAGCTTCCGTTTGATGTCGGAACAGGAGCGTTGTACGGTCTTCTTGTCCACTTTTTAGATTCTTTTGATTGCTGATTTTGGATCTCCAATTATTTTTGTACACCAAAGAGCACAAAGTTCCGAAAAAATCTTCGGTTGGGCGATACTGAGGCAGATTTGTCGGGTTGTGGTTCTTGGGTACAAATGGGATCGAATGGGTATCGTACAAACCAAAAAAATTCCGAAATAATTTTTTATCATACAGCAGCATAGTGACTTAAGAGTCGAAATCTGATTCTAAGTGTATTTGTGGCTCTTGTCTTCTTTCGGCACATAATTCCAACTCTTTTCAATGTTTTGTCAATGTGCTAGTGAGAACAATTGTTTTTTTTTACGGCATCCCGTATTCAGTGAATCCTTGTTGTTGAAGACACGAGAAAGAAAAAGGAGTCCGTTTTCGTCCATAATTTTCACTGGTCTGCCCCTATCTTGCTTACGAGTAGTTGTTGAGGATTTTTGAATATGATAAACAGTGGTAACCGCCACATTTTCACTTTCAAAATGTTGTACTTTGTACTTTTTGCCGAGGTTTTTGTGCAGTTCGTAGAACTGTACAACGCGCTCGTTAAACGCTTCTATTTCGAAGGTATTTTGAAAAAAAAAATGGGCAAACATAATCAAAATAAAAATTACTGGCAAAAAGAAGCGAAGAAAAGCCTATACATACACACTCCCATTTTTCTCTGACCTCGTTTATATTTGAGTATTATGGTCTCGAAAAAATCCAAAATTTTGTTGCCACCCGTTAAGCTCTGTTCACTGTTCGAAGAAAAGCGTTTTATCTTTTTCTAAATGAAGTGATAAAGAAATACACCGTTTAATGCATCCCTTAATATTTACAGAATCCTATCCTCCGGGAACCGAACGGTACGGAGAAATATCAACAGTTGGGCAGCGTTTGTGCCCAACTCAACTCACTGGGCTCAGCCTCCGAAGTCCTCGGAGACGAGGACTGTCTCTTCATGAACGTCTACAGCCCTCTGGTTCCGCACGGGGATGGAAAAGACCAACGCTATCCGGTGCTGGTTTACATTCACGGTGGCAGTTACGCAATTTGGTCCCCTCAAACGGACATGTACGGTGTGGATTTGTTGGTCGAGAGTGTAAGTTAATATACTTTTTAAAATTCACGATGTTTTACAAGATTGGATTATTTTAGGGAGTTTTGATCGTGTCCTTCAACTATAGACTGTTCATAAGTGGATTCATGCACTACACAACCTTCAATGTGACGGGTAATTTCGGACTCAAAGACCAACTCATAGCACTGCAGTGGGTTCAACAGTTCATTGAACCTTTCGGAGGAGACCCGAGCAATGTGACGCTGATGGGTCAAAGTGTGGGAGCTCATTCGGTTACCTATCATTTGTATCTGGAACAATTTCAAGGATTGTTTCATCGAGCTATTGCAATGTCCGGTTCATTACTGTCACCTTCGGCTATGATCTACTATCAGGATGAATTTGTGCACGAATATCTGGAGTCGCTCAACATAACAACCTACGAACAACTGATGAAACTCCCATTCAGAGATCTCTTCCAGCTTCAAACGTCCAAAAGACGATTCATTTTTGCTACAGTAGGGCTTCCCATTTTCATCCCAACGATAGAAAATCCAAATGATCCAGATGCTCTCGTTACGCAACCCGTTCATGAGCTTTTCAAAACTGAACCAGCCAGTCAGGTGCCGTTGATGATTGGAATGACCGCCGGAGAATTCATTCCTTTGTTTTCACCGATTCATCACTTTTTCGCTCACAACAACTTTCCGAATCACAATAATGAGACTCTGAACAAAAGATATCAGGATTTGATACGAAAAGCAGCAGCTCTGGTAGAAAAAGTTGAACCTGCAGGAGTGGGAAAACATTTTTACGGAAAATTGGCGGATCTTTCAAATATGTACTACCCGGTGAAGCGATTGCTACAGGAACTGAGGAATTCCTACACCTATCTGGCCCCGATTTACTACTATCGGTTCGAGTATGATGGCAAATTTGGCAAGTACAAGAACGAGTATTACGCGAACGATCTGGACCCAAGTTATCAGGTCGCCATTCATGGGGATGATTTGGGCTACCTTTTTACATCTTACAACGCTAAAGCTGCGTTGAAGAACAAACGAGCCTTCCAAACCGAATGGGAAGTGACGGAGAGAAATGTTCGGCGATTCAGCAATTTCATCAAATATGGGTATGATGTCAAAAATTTTCGTATAAAAATCTCATCTTTTAAGTGAAAGTTGTAAAAACTAACTGTTTTGAAAGAATCATTGGCAAAATTTCGAGAAATTGTGTCAAAAGAACAGATTAAGTAGGTTCAAGGAACATTTGAGGAAATTAAGCCATATCAACTAAATTGAAATAAGGAACATTTAAAAACAAACGAAAATGAAAAAAAAAAAATGACAGAAATGACAAAAATGACAAAAATGACAAAAATCACAAAAATCACAAATATGACAAAAATGACAAAAATGACAAAAATGACAAAAATGACAAAAATGACAAAAATGACAAAAATGACAAAAATGACAAAAATGACAAAAATGACAAAAATGACAAAAATGACAAAAATGACAAAAATGACAAAAATAACAAAAATGACAAAAAATGACAAAAATGACAAAAATGACAAAAATGACAAAAATGACAAAAATGACAAAAATTACAAAAATGACAAAAATGACAAAAATGACAAAAATGACAAAAATGACAAAAATGACAAAAATGACAAAAATGACAAAAATGACAAAAATGACAAAAATGACAAAAATGACAAAAATGACAAAAATGACAAAAGAGGCAAAAATGACAAAAATGACAAAAATGACCAAAATGACAAAAATCACAAATATGACAAAAATGACAAAAATGACAAAAATGACAAAAATGACAAAAATGACAAAAATGACAAAAATGACAAAAATGACAAAAATGACAAAAATGACAAAAATGACAAAAATGACAAAAATGACAAAAATGACAAAAATGACAAAAATGACAAAAATGACAAAAATGACAAAAATGACAAAAATGACAAAAATGACAAAAATGACAAAAATGACAAAAATGACAAAAATGACAAAAATGACAAAAATGACAAAAATGACAAAAATGACAAAAATGACAAAAATGACAAAAATGACAAAAATGACAAAAATGACAAAAATGACAAAAATGACAAAAATGACAAAAATGACAAAAATGACAAAAATGACAAAAATGACAAAAATGACAAAAATGACAAAAATGACAAAAATGACAAAAATGACAAAAATGACAAAAATGACAAAAATGACAAAAATGACAAAAATGACAAAAATGACAAAAATGACAAAAATGACAAAAATGACAAAAATGACAAAAATGACAAAAATGACAAAAATGACAAAAATGACAAAAATGACAAAAATGACAAAAATGACAAAAATGACAAAAATGACAAAAATGACAAAAATGACAAAAATGACAAAAATGACAAAAATGACAAAAATGACAAAAATGACAAAAATGACAAAAATGACAAAAATGACAAAAATGACAAAAATGACAAAAATGACAAAAATGACAAAAATGACAAAAATGACAAAAATGACAAAAATGACAAAAATGACAAAAATGACAAAAATGACAAAAATGACAAAAACGACAAAAACGACAAAAATGACAAAAATGACAAAATGACATAAATGACAAAAATGACAAAAAAGACAAAAATGACAAAAATGACAAAAATGACAAAAATGACAAAAATGACAAAAATGACAAAAATGACAAAAATGACAAAAATGACAAAAATGACAAAAATGACAAAAATGACAAAAATGACAAAAATGACAAAAATGACAAAAATGACAAAAATGACAAAAATGACAAAAATGACAAAAATGACAAAAATGACAAAAATGACAAAAATGACAAAAATGACAAAAATGACAAAAATGACAAAAATGACAAAAATGACAAAAATGACAAAAATGACAAAAATGACAAAAATGACAAAAATGACAAAAATGACAAAAATGACAAAAATGACAAAAATGACAAAAATGACAAAAATGACAAAAATGACAAAAATGACAAAAATGACAAAAATGACAAAAATGACAAAAATGACAAAAATGACAAAAATGACAAAAATGACAAAAATGACAAAAATGACAAAAATGACAAAAATGACAAAAATGACAAAAATGACAAAAATGACAAAAATGACAAAAATGACAAAAATGACAAAAATGACAAAAATGACAAAAATGACAAAAATGACAAAAATGACAAAAATGACAAAAATGACAAAAATGACAAAAATGACAAAAATGACAAAAATGACAAAAATGACAAAAATGACAAAAATGACAAAAATGACAAAAATGACAAAAATGACAAAAATGACAAAAATGACAAAAATGACAAAAATGACAAAAATGACAAAAATGACAAAAATGACAAAAATGACAAAAATGACAAAAATGACAAAAATGACAAAAATGACAAAAATGACAAAAATGACAAAAATGACAAAAATGACAAAAATGACAAAAATGACAAAAATGACAAAAATGACAAAAATGACAAAAATGACAAAAATGACAAAAATGACAAAAATGACAAAAATGACAAAAATGACAAAAATGACAAAAATGACAAAAATGACAAAAATGACAAAAATGACAAAAATGACAAAAATGACAAAAATGACAAAAATGACAAAAATGACAAAAATGACAAAAATGACAAAAATGACAAAAATGACAAAAATGACAAAAATGACAAAAATGACAAAAATGACAAAAATGACAAAAGTGACAAAAATAACAAAAATTACAAAAATTACAAAAATTACAAAAATTACAAAAATTACAAAAATTACAAAAATTACATAAATTACAAAAATTACAAAAATTACAAAAATTACAAAAATTACAAAAATTACAAAAATTACAAAAATGACAAAAATTACAAAAATTACAAAAAATACAAAAATTACAAAAATTACAAAAATGACAAAAAAGACAAAAATTACAAAAATGACAAAAATTTATGTTATATGATTTTTTAATTTCAAAGTTTGCAGCTTCATTTTCAATTCCCCTTTTGCTTTCAAGGGATCCAACGATCGATATGGAACTAAAATGGCCACCTTTCAACGGAAACGAAACGGAATCGCAGTTCCTGAACATCAACTCCCGGGACGAAATTCGGACGGACGACGATGGACCAAACTTTATCTACCAAATGTGGCACCGGATATACGAGTGTTTGTACTTTTTCGAGTGTGATTCGATGGATCGGTTGATAGCGAAAATCGATGGTCTTAAAATTGTGGAGAAAGTTCATCTGGATGAATTTTTCGACGACGAAAATTTAGCATGAAATAAATTTAATCTGAAACTTACTGCTTCAAACGACAATTTTGATTCGGTTGACTGTTGTATTATATTTTTGCAAACATGCTCTCATTCTCGGCATCGGACATTCTCGAATTGTTGCAGTTTATTCATGGTTACACTATAACAAAAACATACGAAAGTGACACAGTTTGACTTTGCCCAACACAGAACTCACCGCACATCCAAAACATCCAGGGAGTTTTCTCGTATAGACGTCCAATCTCCGGCAGAATTCAAGCTCATATTTCATGTAATATTTTAAATTTATTGCATGCTTTCTGCATGACATGTTGTTCCTTTTGCTTGCGAATCGACAGGGGTGGTTTTTCGGGCCAACCAGAATGTGACCAGACCAGAGGGTGCTTCTGCGCTTAGAGGTCCGTGAAAATCGAAAGCAAAACTGCGCCGCACAAAGTTCACACAATATTTATAGACAAAGTTTTGCCATCACATATATTCGAAAGTTGGGTTTCCCGTTTACAGAGTTTAGGAGCACTTGAGTGTGGCGGAAAACGGTGGAGTGCATATTATGGTCAGTTAACGGGAATGTTTTAGTAGGCCTTGGAGCATCCTCTGGCCATTTTTGAAAGAAATTATTGACTACCTCTATTATTTGTTATATCAATGAATTCAGTTTTTAACTAAAACGACCAACTTTTTGAATATTGCTTCCAAAATTTGAGTTTGGCTATTATGAAAATCGATTTTTAAGATTGAGATATTAACTATTTTCCGTGGGAAATTTCCTGCCAACAATTTTGCATTTCAATATCCCTTATTGCAATGCTTGAGCAAAAATATCTACTCAAAATTTAAACATCGTATCAAAATTCATGAGTTTGCCATCGGACGGAAAACTTACTCAAACCATTCGCTCCCGAGGGTACTTTGCAAATTATCTCCTTAGACAGCTTCACTTTTACCCCAAACCCAGCATCCTCTAGCTAGTCGACATCCTGTTCTAGGTTTTTGCCAGGAGGCAGGAGAAATAGAGAATGTTCGATTTAGCCCGCAAAACCAAGGGCTTCGAACTAAAGCAACAAGCCGGCCAACAGCCCACAGAAACATACACTGAACTGAAAGGACGCACACTTACAAACACAAACACCCAGAGCTTGTTCTATGTATTCGCAAACTTCCCTCGTCTAGTTAGAACTGTGCAACATCCGAAGAACATTTCCATGGTGGTCCCATCGGTTGGCCACAAACACTCGATAAAGAGTTGGCCGGCAAAACCCAAACCAGGCAGGGACCGGATTCTCACTCTCCTTAAATGATGCATAACTGACCATTGCATTTCTATCTGAATTTTTTCTTTGGTTCATTCGTTAGAAACAAGCAACAGAAAAAAAAAACTATAATCGAAAGTTTGCTCCAGCATCCCAGCATTCATTGGTAGAAGAGGGAGCACAAATTGGGAATAACTAGTAATTTTCCTTTGTTTTTTAAAGTTTCTTGCTTTGGTATCGGTTCAGCAGAGTTTTGACCGCCCACAACATCTCGAGAACTGCCAGATGACATTTCCGGGGAAATTTCGAGGTAAGGAAAATGTCCGTGCGTCACTTGGATGCAGCGTAAAACCACTATTCTTTAGAAGATACTTTAGAAATAGTTTTCTCAACTGTGCACGAGTTTTCCGTTCAACGTTGTTTGAAAAATGTTAAATGGTGAATGTAGTAAATTTTAAATGCAATTTGTTTCAACATTTGAACCTTCCAGGGATGTGATATACATATTGCTGTTCAGAATCTACAAGGGTACATTTGAATAAAATTTATAGCTTTGTAAACCTCGTAATGTAACCCTCGTAATGAATGGTCTCAAAGAGTCAAAGGAGTATAAGAACTAAAATGATAACTTTTTTGTTAATGATGCCTATCGATTCCTCGTATTTAAAACCAAATTTAATGATTTTTTTAGAATCTAAAGGTTTTCGTTCGACCGAAATCTATAATTTTTCGAAAAATTAATGAAATGGCGCTCAAAAGCGTAGGTTTTCTTGAATGTTGCTTTCGTGCACAATGTATAAGGGAGTGTTTTCGAAAAAAAACTGCAACACTGTTTTGTGAATAACTTTTGAATGCATGAATGAAAATTGATAAAATTTTCAGCAAAGCGGCCCAGTATTGTAATGTTGTTACGTTTTGTTCATAGGATCTTGAGATTACGTCTAACGAAGAAGTATTTCGACTTTAATTTTTGGGCATCACGTGCGCCATCTATAATGTGAACTTTTTTTCTAAATCAAGGCTTTTTTATTTCGTTTCATGTTTTCTGAAGCTTGAACTTTAAAATTACTCAAAATTTTAAATGGGTCGAAGTTATGACAAATTCAGCAGATTGTCCTTCATCGGCACAATAATTACATACTAGACTTTTTATCACTCCACCACAGTTTTCGCGTTATGGCACGATTTCAGATCCTACCATAATAGAGTTAAAACTTTGCAGGAGCTATTGAAGTGATTTGCAGGGAAAACGGTCGCACTTGGAGGTAGTCTTCAATACTGATGTTATGAAATCGCTTGGTAAATCTTTGTACCAGAAAATAATCACATTTTCATATGTGATGGAAAGAATTAAAGAAACATGAGGTATGAAAGAACGAAAGAACATATGCCGTAAATATCATGATTTTTTTGAAAAACATATTCTTTCGTTCTTTGATACCTCATGTTTCTCTAATTCTTTCCGTCACATACGAAAATGTGAGGTAGTCTTCTTTATATACATTTAGCCATTCATCAGATCAATCGTTGAGAAGGCTGACTGATTTGCTGCTTCCACAGACTGTCAGCCTTCTCAAGTACTAGACATCAAATTTTTGAATATTTTCTCCTTGTCTATCTCCGAAAATACAGGCTAGACTTGTTAAAAAAAAATCTAACTGGAAACCTAGCTGTTGGGTGCCCGCCAAAAAGTTCATTTTGCTGTCCATTACCGGTAAATAGGTTTTAATTATATCTTGAAGAAATTAAGTCAGCCATGTTTATTAGTCAGCTAGACGATCCACTCAGGAAAATTGACCTTTTATTCACTTACCCTGTTGAAATTATCGGAATACGCTTGATAAAAACTCCAACACTCCTTGTTTCCACTCCTTAAACGATTTACCATATAAACTTAGATCAAATCGCTGCTGTTCCAGCTGCCTTGTGGTCTCCTTCTGGGATTTTGCTGGATTAAATTCTCGATTTTGCCCAAAAAATTTTGTCAATTAGTTTCTGATTTGGACGCTATCTCAAAAAGCACTTAACAAATTGTAACCAAATTCTGCACACGTACACATTCCGTTACAAAAACTTCACTGAAAATTTCATCAATTTACATCCATGTACTCAAGAGAAATACACAAAATAAAAAAAAATATAATAAATATTACTTTAAGAAAAATAATTCAAAGTAGAGATGTACCGAATATTCGGTCGGCCGAATATTCGGCGCCGAATATCGCCGAAAAACCGTTAAGCCGAATATTCGGCTCACCGAATAGTTGAGTCAAGTATTCGGCCGAATAGGCCGAATATCTACTACACACTTGTAAATTCTCAAATAACTTTGGATAATTAATAAAATATCCAAATTAATGTTGTAAAAGCTACACAATCATTAAAAACTTATGGTTTCAACAAAACATCTAAGGTGTATCCGCCTATCTTTCATTGTAGATTGGTACAGGAGAATGCTGAACGGTATCGCTTTATACTTTGATTAAAGTTTATTCCAGATTTTCTAGATATATTCCGGCTTGTCCATAAATCCAGTAAAGAATCCAGATAAGTCAAATCTGGCCGGGATGTCCAGATATTGTTTAATACTTCCCGAGTTTTGCTCGTGTTTATTCAGGTTATTTGTTAATTCAAATAAAAAACTCAAATTCCTCTTCTTTTTTTTTGGATTTTGTGCTCAATTTTTCAAATATTTCAAAATTTACATAAATTTTGCCCTTTTTTCTTATTTTTTTTTTTCAAAAATCGTTCCGAATGCCTGACCGACTGGATACGTGTGGTTAGAAGTATGGTATGCGTAAGATTAAAGATCATCTATCTTTTCAACAACTATTTTAAAGATATCTTGCTCAAATTCAACCTTCATCAAATTCAGTATCAGAGAAGCAATTTCAAATAGCTTGGCACCTGTTTCGACATGTTTTATCTCAGATTTCACAGGAACGCAATCTCTTTGTTGATAAACGCCCTAGAAGCGACAAGTCATCTGATGACTTTTCAGTTATTGGTGACATTTTAAAAATCAGAAAGACCCCTACTTAAAAAGTATCCTGTAATACATCATCCGATAATATCATGTGGTTGAAAATAATCGACTCAAAAACATGAGGGGCATTAATATGGAAGAAATAGAAAGCATTGAAATAAGCGCTAACGGTTTTTCATTGAAAACTCAATAGAATATTCGACCGAATATTCGGCCGAATATTCGATTGGTCGAATAGTTGAAAAGGTCAATATTCGGTATTCGGCCGTTCGCCGAATACCACTATTCGGTACATCTCTAATTCAAAGCTTCCAAAACATATCACAATGAAAGTTTAGTTAATATTTTGATATATTTTTTTTTTAATTATGTTTCATATTCTGTACTAGAAATTCACTTTGGAATAATTTATAAGCACTCTAGTTTTAAAATTTGAAATAAATATTTACAGAACACAGATTTAGGGAAAAATTATTTTTAAATTAAATGTCAGATCAGGTAAAAAATTTAACATGATTAATTTTTAGGAAAATTATAATATTTGTAAGTTATTATTTTTCTTTATTTACAATTCTTTTCTTAATTTTCACCTCAAAGGTTGATTGTAAATTCCACTGTAGTGTTTAAAATTAGGAAAAAATAACAATCGCGATTTGAAATGTATATTTTTGATTAAAAAAATATCAAAGCTTATTGGTTTTAGAACACCAAAAAATGAAGAGTTGAAAAACATAGACTAACTTATCAAAAAATTTTAAAAAAATGTACTAAAAATTCGATAAATCAGTTTGAAAATTTAAACAAAATATAAAGATTAAAAAGATATTTAAACTTTTCCCATGTGAGAAGGATTTTTGTTTTCAATAAACATGAAAACCTATTTATAAAATTAAATAGATAATTCAAGGGAGAAGCATTTCGCTAAGCTAAACTAAGTTGACTACTCTTATCCACCTAAAATCATTGAATAGATATGATCATTCATTTAAAACTTTAGAAAACATATTTGATAAGGGGCCGTTCACTAATTACGTAAGCACGATTTTGGAAATTTTCAACCCCCCCTCCCCCCTGGTAAGACAAAGTAAGATTTTTCAAAACCCCCCCTCCCCCCCTTGTAAGATCTTACGTTTTTTTTTCTTTGAGAAATTGACACGCTTTTTTTTAAACTTGAAAATATTAAAAATGTGACGTAAATGCTTCACAGCAAAGCACTTTTTAAGTAAAATTAAAAAAAAAAACTGTATTTGAAAATCACAATCTATACAAAACAACACATGAAATGTCATAAACGATTAATGAAAACATTATTCAAGACGTAGCATGTTTGGGGTAACAATAATTTACAATACATTTCCAAAATCGAATAAACAATATAAAATCTAAATTCCGATTTAAAAAAGAGAGATCAATCAGGTTAGCACAAGGCTCCATAAAAATTGTTATGCTTTTCACTTGAAAATCATAAAAATCTTTTAAAAAAATATCATTCCAAACTACTAGAATTGGGACAAAAATGTTTAACGATAATCACGTTGTCAACTAACCTAAAAGCTCAGACTCATTCAGCGGTAAGCGATAAAGTTTTAGGATTTTTTTTGGTAAATCGTTTGTATAATTAAAAAGTTGGTAGTGTCTATCATTGAAAAAACTGTCTAGAAATTCATTATTTAAACCGCCTTATATTGATTTTTCAAGATTTTTTTCTGGATGAAGTCATTTTCGAAATATGATGGATTCAAATTGTGGATTCACATCGCGAAATTTTCTTTTTTGTTTCTATAAATTTCTCATTTAAAAAATTGTTATGATGGAAAGCGAAACGCGACGATTTTTTTTAATAATGTGATTTAGTGTTTTTGATGTCATGTTGGTTTGAATTGGTTCTCTATAAATTTTATAAAACCTGCAATTTATATTAATTAATTCAAAGCTTTTAAAAAATAAATAACATAACATCAAAATTAACCAACAAATTGGTAGTGAGTAAAAAAACCTGAGTAATATGGTTTCGTATGGCTGTGATGAATTTTTAATGTAACATTTCTTACGTAAGATTTTTGGAAACCCCCCCTGCCTCCCTAGTAAGAGATCGTAAGCAAATGTGAAACCCCCCCACCCCCCCCCCCCCCTATGTGCTTACGTAATTAGTGAACAGCCCCTAAGCCTTTGTTGACTTGCGCATTTCAAATTCCGTGATCGCTGGCGTGGCTAAGCGAGTTCTTCTCGTTCTACCCCGCCAATGGTTGCTACTTCGTGATTGAGCTTTTGGCAAGGGCCAAGATAATGATGCTTGAGAATAACAGTTCATTCACAATGCACAAAACTCATGCTCTCCCTTTGAAAATGATCAATAACGGCGCCGGCCACGTCCTAGTAATCAATGAGGAATGAAGGAGGGATTGTTAGTAGGATACTGCATAAGATTAATTAACAACCTTTTGTCTCTTTATATTCCAAAGCTTAATTTTGAAAAATTCATAAACAAAGGTAAGTGAATATCACCAACTATAGAAACCGTCTATACGTCTGCGAATCTATATTTAAATATCCAAGAAAAGGGCTTTGTTAGTAGGGGAAAGGTTATAGATCAGGATCCATTTTGGTGAATGGTGTGATCGAATATTTCAACACCTCCTATGCTCCTAGACTTTTCTTATGGAAGCTCCTACTTCTATCTTTGACGCGGGGATAAGAAGTTAGAAGAAATTATTTGGACACCTGAGAAATCGGATGAAAACCTCGAAAACCATATTTTCTCTGTTTGTTTTCGATACATCTTGAGGACACTTGTAAGCGATTAACTGTTGCTCTATCTGTCATAATCTTGAAGTTAGCTTCTCCGGAAAGCCACTCCGGCCCAATTTCATTCTAATCCAATCCGGTCAATTTGGATGCACAATTCAATTCACTTATTGTTAAATCGTAATTTTTAAATTTAATTTTTTCTTTGTTTTGAATTTTGCTGATGATACCCTTCATCACCGCCACAAAGCCTACTCTTCCAATTCAAAGGAGAAGCATTTTGGTACTTAAATATGTTTTGATTATTAATTGGGTAGATTTTAATGTCCTGAACTCGAATCTTTTATAAAATTTGGACTTTTATATTTAGTTTAGATTAGATGAAGTTTTTTTTTAATGTGTCAGTTTTTAGTGAAATCAATCATTTATAACTGATTAACTATACATTTAAAAAAATCTCATTTAGATTTTATTGTTTTGTTGTCCATTCAAAAATTATTGTTGATTTTTGGATGATGATGATGCATGAACTAAAAAAGAATGTTTCAACAGTTTTCAATAATTAGGAGAAATATCATAAGAAACATTACTGCAGAATGTTTAAAAAACTTGATTTCATTTAACAAATTAGTTGAAACCTACAAAACAATTACATTTGTGCTTTGAAAATATCTAAAACTCAGTTTGGTTTCAAACTTCTATAAAAATTCGTTCGATGAGAATAAGTAAACAAATAAAAAAACTTTTATGACTTTTTTCGCAGATCTCAAAACTACTTGAAGTCTTGAGGATAGTTCAGGGCCGGATTAAGCCATCGGGGGCCCGAGGCAATTTTTCTCGGGGGGCCCCAATGATTCGATTTTTTTTTTCAAATGCTGTCCCAGATATTCTAAAACATTTTAAACGTGTAAAAGAACTGGATATGAGGTCAGTTTACTGTCTTCAAATAGCCATGTTGTCTGCGTAGAAGATAGTTTCTGGGGTACTTTGTAAACAATCACATGGGAGACGAAGGAAGTGAAAAAATTGTGCACAATTATTTGGATAATCCATTGCGGTCTGCATCTAGACTAGCTAAACAGCTAAAATTGCCTAGAAATACCATATGGCACGTTATCAAACGGAATAAGGAAACACTGAGGACTATTCGGAAGCCTCAAGCCAATCGTCGGAGTGAAACTGTCGATTGGAAACTGCGTGGTAAGATGTTGAAGACGACTAAGAGGAATTCCAACAAGTCAGACCGTGATTTGGCCAGAAAATTCAGTGCTGCCCATATTTAGTACCGGAGGAGGATTTGACTCCGGGAAGGAATCAAGTCATATCGAGCTAGCAAACATGCAAATCGGACCATAAAACAGAATAGTGTGGACAAAATCCGTGCTCGAAAGCTATACGACCAGGTGCTCACCAAATGCGACGGGTATCTTCTGATGGACGATGAAACCTATGTCAAGGCTGATTTCGGGCAAATCCCAGGTCAAAAATTTTACTTGGCGACGGCTCGAAGGAATGTTCCAGCCAAATTTAAAATTTTTTTTGCCGACAAATTTACAGGAAAATTTAAGATTTGGCAGAGCATTTGCAGCTGTGGCAAAAAACAAATGTTTTCATTACAAATAAGACCATAACGTCGGAACTATACCAAATAGAGTGTCTTTGATTAAACGACCAACCCGTAATGTTTTGGCCAGATTTGGCAAGCTGTCCTTAAGGCAAAGTCGTTCAAGAATGGTATGCAGAGAAAGGGGTCCAGTTTGTTCCGAAAAACCTCAACCTACCCAACTGCCCCCAGTTCCGCGGTATTGATAAATACTGGACAACCATGAAGAGAAGACTCAAGGAAAAGGGAAAGGTTGTCAAACACATCAATAAGATAAAGACCTGGTAGAAAACACAGCTTAATGATGGACGAAGAAGGTATGTGCCACCTGATGAGCCGTGTTACAGGAAAAAATCGAGAATTCCTTCGAAATAGTGACAAATAGTTTTATCCTTATTTTTTTCTAAAAAGTATGGAAAAACTCTACATTTCTATGATAAAAGATCTTGAATTTAATAATAAATAGCTGAAATACAGGAAACTTTAGGAAATTCAACAAATTTATGTCAATCGCGACGTACATCAACGATGCAGTTGATGAAGCCCTTACGCGAAATTGAGTTTATAAAAGATGATTGAAAACAATTGTTTTCATCTGAAATATAAGGAAAAAAATCCAAATTGATGTAGCGTATCCTAAGTAGTAGGAATTAAAGAAATTTAATATTTTTAATATAACTCAAAACTATTCTACTAAGATTTGTGAAAATTTCTATCTTTGGCTAACGAAGTTTAAGAGCTTTAAATATTCCTATTTCAAATTGTTCTTATGTCAGTTACGTATACATTTTTCATCATTTTCTTAAGAACAGATTTTAAAAATTATTACAATTATTATTCATTATATTTTTATTATATGTTTTGCTTGCAAAGGACATACTAAACTTTTTCTGAGAAACTGAAAATTCTGAAACTATTTTTCTATATCCTTGCTATATCCTCCTTAACTCAGCAAAGTCTTCCGTAATTACGGTTTACATTTTCAACCTTTAAAATCGCTTTTGAAACTAACAACTTTTAAAAGTTTTTAGAGATAAGTCTAAGAGTACGGTAACTGAAGAAGTGTGGAAGGGAAAAAGCTCGTATTGCTTCGATCGGATTTTCTGATAAAAGCCGTGATAAGTATAAGGAGACGATTGAAACGCTTTAAATTTAACGTTTATTATTGAGGGACCGGAACATGGGACCCAAAACAGCAACATCACGACGGTTCTCCTGCGAGATAGTGGGGTTAGCTACGGGCCTTGCGAGCCCGTGACTACAAAAAACATAAGCAACGAACAACGAACAACAAATTTCGGATGGAAATCGGCAAAGACCCACGCGACGAAAAGGGACTAGCGATTGGAAACTTGGAACATGGAACTGCCGATCTCTAAATTTTGTGGGCAGTACCCACGTGCTCTCCAACGAATTGAAGAACCGCAAATTCGACATCGTAGCGCTGCAGGAGGTATGCTGGAAGGGCTCCACGGTACGAACGTACCCAGATGGTCGTGCCATCTACCAGAGCTGCGGCAACACACACGAGCTTGGAACAGCTTTTATAGTGATGGGAAAGATGCAAAATCGCGTGATCGGGTGATGGCCGATCAACTTACCATTGTGCCGATTCAGAATCAAGGGCCGGTTCTTCAACATCAGCATCATCAACGTGCAAAGTCCTCACTTCGAAAGTATTGGTGACGACAAAGACGAATTCTACGCGCAGTTGGGGCGTGAATACGAACGCTGCCCAAAACATGATATCAAGATCGTCATCGAGGGTTTTAATGCTCAGGTCGGCCAGGAAGAGGAATTCAAACCTACAATTGCAAGGTTCAGTGCGCACCAGCTAACCAACGAAAACGGCCTAACACTCATAGATTTTGCCGCCTCCAAACGAATGGCCGTACGAAGTTATTTTTTCCAACACCGCCTCCCACACAAGAACACTAGGAGATCACCGTGCAAAACGAAATCACAGATCGACCAGGTTTTGATTGACAGCCGGTACTTCTCTGGCATCATCGACGTCAGATACAGTCGAGGCTCCAACATCAAGTCAGACCTTTAGATAGTGATGGCGAAGATGCGCCCAAAACTCCATGTTGGGGCTCCAACATCAAGTCAGACCTTTAGATAGTGATGGCGAAGATGCGCCCAAAACTCTCCGTAGTGAACAATACACGAAACTGGCGCCCGCCTCGGTTAAATATTGCACAACTGAAGCAACCTGAGGTCGCGGTAGACCACGCAAAATTGGTCGAAGCAGCGCTGCCGGCAGAGGGCGAGCTTGACGAAGCCCCTCTTGAGGACTGTAGGGATACCATCAAGACAGCCATCAACAGTGCTGCAGAGAACGTCATGGATCATGTGAAACGAACTCGACGGAACGACTGGTTCGACAAGGAGTGTAGGAGAAGGATGGACAAAGAGAATGCCGTGCGGGCGGCAGTAGTGCAAAGGGGCACCCGTCTAAATGAAGAAAATCATCGACAGCGGAAGAGAAGCTCGGGGAGCTGGAGCAGCTGCATCGTTCCCAAGAAACATGAAAGTTCTAACAGAATTTCAACGCATCCCGCAAAGGCTTCGTGCCACAAGCTGAAATGTCCTGGGTTAAGGACGGGGCAACCTGACGGACAATCGTGAGGTGATCAAAATGTTCAACTTCGATGAACACCTGAACGGCGCACATGCAGGAGATCAAGACGGTGGGGGAAGATACATCCCCGGCGTCGCCAACGACGTAGAGGAGCCACTCCCAACGATGAGTGAAATTAAGGAAGCTATTCGAGTCGGCTGGGAAGGATGGCATCGCAGCTGAACTCATCAAAATGGGCCCGGACAAGTTGGCCGATCGCTTATAATGGTAAATGGTCCGGATCTGGGACACAAAACAGCTACCGAAGGAGTGGAAAGATGGGGTAATATGCCCCATCTATAAGAAGGGCGACAAATCGGACTATGAGAACTACCAAGCGATCACTGTTCTAAATGCCGCCTACAAAGTGCTGTCCCGAATCATACTCCGTCGCCTAACGCCACAAGCAAACAGATTCGTGGGAATTCATCAGGCTGACTTTATGGAGAGACGGTCAACGACGGACCAGATCTTCACAATACGGCAAGTTTTCCAAAAATGCCGTGAACACCAAGTCACTACGCACCACCTATTCATAGACTTAAAAGACGCATGCGTCTCGATCGACCGTGACAAGCTACGGAAAATCATTAAAGAAAACGGCTTCTCCGGGAAGCTGACAAGACTGATCAAGGCGACGATGGATGGAACGCAGTGTGCGAATTTCGGGTGAACTGTCGAGTTCATTCGAATCGCGCTCCGACAAGAAACGCGGACCGACCGAACTCGCTTGCCCAGTAATTACAAGGTCACGATCGACGGCGACGAGCTGGAGGTAGTCGAAGACTTTGCTATCTCGGCTTACTGCTGAGCACAGACAATGACACTTAGACTTAGCCCTCGCATGAAGTGTAACCTGTATATTACGCTTATTAGACCGGTTGTCCTCTACAGGCACGAAACGTGAATATTGCTCGAGGAGGACCTGCTCACACTCGGAGTATTCGAGCAACGAGTGTTAAGAACTATCTTTGCGGCGTGCAGGAGAACGGAGTGTAGAGACGAAGGATGAGCCATGAGCTCGCGCGACTCTACGGTAAACCCTGTATTCAGAAGGTGGTTTAGGCCGGCCGGATACGCTGGGCAGGACATGTTGCGAAAATGCCGGCCGAATGTCCTGCAAAGCAGATGTTCGCTACGAATCTGGTAGGAACAAGACGAGCAGGGGTGCAGGGGCTACTACTCACCGGGATGCTGACAAAATCTGACTGTGTATGTATCATAAACATAAGCATAAGCAATAACCTTAAAAAAAGTTTATTGCAATATTTCAAAAATTTTGAACCAATAAGAAAATCTAAATCTGAGCTAAGTTTTTTTTAACAATAGGTTTACATTTAAAATATTTCAAAAAAGATCATCCATCCGACAAAGAATGCATTTCCATTTTTTTTATTTTACCATGATCCAAATAAATTTATTGATCCAGCTAGTTAAGCCTGGTTTAGCTCACTGGTACAAACCACCCAATGTTTTAAAAATGCATACGCCTAAAACCTTGCATCGATAATAGGTTGCGATGTTTGGCGAATCTGGTGTTAATTGTTGTTGTTTCGATGGCAAGTCTCTCACGGATCAAGTATAAGTAGCATAGAGCAGCTTTGCAAACAAAGAACGAATTTTCCTTTACTTCACAGCACGGGTTAGCTGCAGCTATCCTTTGGCAAGATAAATCATCAAATTTTCAGTAACGGGAGTGTAGGAAAGGATCGTCCTGGTGTCAGGTGGGTGGAAAAGTGGTTTTGTCTGAAGTGGGTGGGCGTTACTTGATTATAGTATGCTATATGAAAACCCTGAGCTAAACTCTGATGCATCGAAACCAACCAACAAGTGGCTAAACTTGAGCGATGTGCCTTGCTCCTGCGGCATTTTCCGTTAGCAAGGGGTAAGGATGTTGTTGTGTTCTATTTTGTTTAGGTTCTGTTTTGAATTGAGACTCCATTCTCAGATGGTGTGGTGTGTATGCGCGTTTTATCGGTTGGTAGCATCGGTTTTTCTAAAGGGATACTCCATGGCCCGCCACTATCTGTAAAACTTTGGAAATTTTCCATAGTAAAAATAGAAGGAAATTCCTCAGTTGAGCAAACAACGTCCCACTTTGCGGGGTTTCCCAAAACTATATACCCAGGGCAAAATTCGGAGAGGCGGAACCAAACATTCCTGTTTATTGCAACCGGGCTGAGTTCGAACATTCTAACCGACATTTTCTGTTTCTATAGATATCCGTATAGCATGGACCCGGAACTGTTGCTCCTCCATTGCAATTGCTATACGAAGTCCTACACTAAGCCAATATGTTGCTCCGCAGGTGAATTTGGAATTTTTGAAGTTAATTGAAATGGAGTGCTAGGTGTTCTTACTTCGGTATGTTTTTGTGTGGGCTTCCGCTGCATTTGGAAAATTGATGGGTGGGCGAAGGTGCTTCAGGACTTCGGGACAGTTGTAGTCGGGAAACTTTTCAATGGGAAAAGTTCAGCTGTTGAGCTTTTCAGACTTTGGAAGCTTGACGTTCGTAAACAATGGCAAGCGATAAACGTATGCGATGCGCTTCAATAATATCGAAGAGTGGAGTGAGTTGTATGAGAGTTGTGCCCTTGAATGCAATTTGTTCATTCCGAATGGAGGTTTTTTAAATGAGGAATTTTGGAAAGCTGGATTAAAATTTGCCAGGAGCAAGCGGATATTATGATCCTCAGCTTAGTAGATTGAAAGGGATTAAAGTTTTTTTCAATCCTGCTTAAAGTATAGTCAAGTAGGGATTATTCTTAGTATTGGAAGAAAAGATATTTAATGTACATAGAGGATGGATTTATTCTAGTTTCTTTTAAAGGTCATGGTTAAGAAATACTTAAGTGTAATACCAAACCCATGCTAGTTTTTTTTATGTAAATGTTTAAGAGAAAATGTTTTCAAGATTGTATTGATTTCTTCCTAGAACAAAATTATGAAAAATCAACGTTAACTAAAATTTTTTTATAAATTTCAGTTAAATTTTTTTGTTAACCAATTTTGACCAGTATCGTGAATTAATTATTTCCTTCTTAACTGATTCAACCGATTGGAAAAGTTGGATAAATATGACTTTTAATTATATGCATGTTTGTGTGTGAGACTCACCTTAACAACGGCCAATGAGTGCATATTGACGTTAAAAATGGTGTTTTGTAGGAAAGAACGTGGTTTTTTATTCAGTATCTTAAATAGCTCTTGAAAAAATAACTGGCAAGTTCAACTGTCCTCAGATTGAATGAGCACTTTGTGTACAAACTTTAAAAAAGCTTTTTGATTTTTTTTTGTTTTTCCTAAACCTGAACAAAATATAGAAGATAAAAAATGATTTAATCGAAATGCTGGTATAATTACAAAGTGTTTTTTCATTTGTTATATATGGAAAACTTCTGGCACAATATATAGAATCACAGGCTGTCAAAGGCTAAAGAATAACACTCCAAGCAACCAAAAGTAAAATTTTTACATAAATAAAGGCATTAAAAATTACATATAAGCTGACAAAGAGAAACAACTGCCAAATTCCCTTGAGTTAGTTATATGAACTCATTGATCTCCTTAAAGCTTAAAGGTATGGGCCGATTCAAATATTTCACAAAAAAACTCATTGATGAACTTGAAAGTTGCAAAAAAGATATATATTCACGTTGTAGGGTGCTTATTTTGCCAATTCCCATGAGTGAGCAATAGTACTTCTTATTCAACTTGAAAGTTGCTAAAGTGATTAATATGTTCGTTGTAAGTGACTCTAGTTTTAAAAAGGGCACAATAGTACTCAAAACGGAATTAAATAAGTCGCAAAAAGTACATCGAGGTGCTTTCTTTCTGGCTGGCTGGCTGTCTGGTTGGGCGGGTGAGCCTGCATTTATGCTACAATCTCATAGATCACCACTTTGAGTTTTAGTTTCAGCTACCTAGGCGTGGCCTTGTGGTAGCGTGTTTGATTGTCACTATAAGATTCGGAGTTCTATCCCTAAGCCAGGCCAGTTTTTTTTTTCTAATAAATAATTTGATTACTTGAGAGATCATTCGGATGCCATATATGTAGAAAAATGAAATCGAGCAGCCAATTTTACAAATCCTGGCAAACCGCAATTTGTCGACTTTGGAATCCGTCGCGGGGCATCATGGTGGTATCATGTACTTAACATAGTAATCTATCAAGAGAAGATCATATCAAATGATGCCTAGGATAAAATTGAGGTAGGAAGAGAAATTTAGCTAATTTTACGGATTTTGGAAGCTGATTAAAAAGTCCGCTAGAAGCTAAATAGAAGGTCATTTAGAAGTCTCAATAAAACTAAAATTTTGAGTTACAAAGAACGTTATTAAGATCAATGATGGGGCAGAGCCTGATTTTCGTACCTGTTTTTTGGACTTTTGGTTGCTTGGGTAGTAACTAGAAGATCTTACGAAAAATCCAATCTTAAAAACAAATCTATGAGGTTAGACTACTTAAAAATGAGCTTAAAACCATGTTTGAAATGATCAATTTTTCCAAATTGGCTAAATGGGCCAGTGTGATGCAACATGATGAAACATAGATTTGAGGCTGAATTTGAATCCAAAAATACTAATATTTTTAAACAGACAAACACTATTTCATTAGTTTAAAGTCATAGATGGCAGCACTTTCTTGAAATTTTATCGAATTGATGCCCATTTTGTAATATCCGCAATTAATTAAGAAGTGCTGGATGATTTTGTTCAAAAATAAGTACTTGATGCCGTGTAAACGCCCTGGAAATTCTAAGATCGTTAAATTTAATCAAGGTCACTAAAAGTGAATTTCTTGAACCACTAATCAGAATAATATTGTACTTTCCGATGGAGTTTGATGGACCAAGACGGCAAGTATAATTATTGGTATGATTTGCAATTGAATCGGAAGTTGAGATGAGCAGGAATTTTGGCAGTGGTATATTCTTGTCCTGGTGATTTTTTGCAAATCCGGAAAAGCTTCTGCAGCGTGAACTCCAACAAAACTGTATTGGAAAACTAACTCGAAGTAATGAATATGGCCTAAATAAACCTGGAAAATTAATATTCAGAATTTATTTGATTTTAACTGTAAGTTAGTGCTGTTACCAACGACTTGAAACTGGATAAAGTAAAATTAACTGAAAAACAACCTAAGTTTTTGAATTCAAATCTATTTTTTCTGATTCAAAATAAACCCAGAATATTGGTTACATCATTTCACGTCATGTTAATGAAGAAAGTAAGTAGTTTGGTAAAGAATTACAGCTAAAATATCAAATTCCTTAATTCTAGAAGAGTATCTCTTTAAACCCTCTTTTAATACCTTTGATTACCTTTGGAATTCTAGAAAACTCCTTAAAATGTAGTAATTCATTCAAATAATTCGTATATGCGTTATTATTCAGTTAAAAACAATATATTATTAGAAATAATCTTGTTTTTGTTTAAAAACACATTCTATTCTACTTCTATTCTTCTACTATTCTAATTTCGCACCCTTTTTTCATATTTTTGGTCCTCAACGCCAATTGCTTCATCCAAAATAAGTAAACTTATGCTTTATTTATCCGTTAATCAGTTCAAAAAAAAATTGTAGAAGAAAATTTTGGTGATATTCAATCATTCATATTTTAACAAGCAAAACACATAGTGGTACTAATCTTATTTCGCTCACTGTATTTCAGTCGTATTTTTTTTCTATGGAGTACTTTTAAATTTTCTAAATGTGCACCAAATTGAATTCATTGGACTTAAGATGGGCTGGTATGATTCTTACCCTACTTTTCGGAACAACGGCCATTTTTTCTAATTCAAAAGCTGGGATGCGAGGAATTATCAATGGAAAAGTTAATTCATTAGTTTAATCTTGGAAAGCTTAAAAATGTTACAAATACGTTTGTAAATTTACATTTTGTTTGCATTAATAAGGAATTATTGTCTTCAATAATTGAAACTTTGCATAGTTACGTGAGAATTTCGACTTCAAACTGTAGGGAATCAAATGAGATGAAATATCTGCGATAGAATTACACAAAAAATGAACAACTCGAAGATTGGCAACCAGAGATGCTAATGTGCCTGATTTTTCAGGATTTGCCTGATTTTTTGAGGCTCAGCCCTGAGTTTCCCTGATTTATGAAAATATGCCTGATTTTGCCTGATTTTGGCAAATGTGATAAAAATGGGTAGTAAGGAACTGGATTAGGTACCATTGCTGAAGCTAAAAAGTGAAAATGTGGATGAATCAAAGCAATCGAAAGATTTCCTTTAATTCTTATTTAAAAAAGGGATTACAATGGAATCTTTCGATTGCTTTGATTCAGTAGATTTATTCAACCAAGTAAGTTCAACAAATATTAGAGTGAAAATGTGGAGCGATGACAAAAAAAGATCATCACTTTGAGCGAAATTTCCGTTATTTCAAAGTAGCCTGATTTTGCCTGGTTTTTATTTCTCCAGTCCCCTGGTTTAAAAAAAAATGTAGGCAACCCTGTTGGAAACCTTTATTTGAGAGGGCAATATCCCGTTCATGTACTCAGAAGCTTTGGGTTTTTGAGAGAGTTTGTCCAATTCGAGAGAAAGACTGTGAAAAGATTGGAATAAAGAGAGTTTGACGGGGCCCGAAATGGCACGACAAATCAGTTTAGATACAGACTAACTTCTGGCAAGCAAATAAAGTTTTTGTGTTTATTCATGAAGAATTTTAAGCTTGGACATTTCGGTATTTGCGATTCTTTGTCCAAGGTTAAAATACAAAAAAAATGCATCAATGTTTTTATACATTTAAAAGTTTTTTTTTACTGTGGGAAAACAATTTCATGAATTCAATCTTCCGAAAACGATGTACGGCCAAATGACTACATTTGTTGCTTTCAAACGATATTCTGATGAGATAAGACTTATTTAAGCTTTATCACACCAAAATAAAGTTTTAAAGCCACAAATATAGTCATTTGGCCGCAGCAAAAATTGACTTTTTGCTCCCATATGTTTAATTTTTTTTTTTGAATTTTTTTATAGAAGAAATTATTGCAAATAAAATCATCCAGGAAATTCAATTAAGCTTGAAATTAAGTTTGTCATCAATAATTGGCTATTTTAGGTTTCACTCTCTGCAAACAAGTACTGAAAAAGTTGAGCAAATTTCAAAATAAAAATTCGAATTCTCTGAAAAGTATCAAAAAAGGCAGGCTTTGCTTGCTAGATTTTTTAAGGTTATCAAATAATTTCATGAAAAGTTTTTGCAAAAAGTTAAACCATTGGCTATTTTTTCTGCAATTTTTGTTTTTATCCTACGGTTATACAGCTTCAAAGTAAGCAGTCAACAACGCTTGATTTAAATAAAAACTTTTTGAACTAAATTTTGTTTATAACATAGAACATCTTTGTTATGGTTTGTCACATGAAATGTACTGCCAGAACCAAGAAATATGAAAAATACAAAAATATGTATATATTTTTTCAACTTTCACTATACATTTGAAGATTTTTTTTACTAAAAATTTTGTTCCCGCACAAATTTTCATACAAAATAAAAACTTGTTGCCCTAATTCAGTACTGAATGATTCGCTTACAATATTTTTATTGTTTTTATTTTAGCAGTTAAAACAACCATAACTACCAATTTTAAAAATTTTCATACAAAGCTTGCAGAGGTACATATATTGGCCATACATTATCTAGCAACAAAAAACGGAACATTAATTTGCAATCATGAAAATTCAGTTTTTGTTTTTGTGACTCACAGGCTGAGAAAAAGAGAAAATCTCACACAACAAAATCTTAAGCTCATGAGATTTTCGCAACCTTGGCCGACACAAATCCGTACGATAACAAAATCCTCATACAGTCTTCATACAATTTATTTCTAAAATCTGTTATACATGAATGAAATATAAATGTCATTAATCATTGTTTGTGTAAAATTGGGCTTAAACATCCTGCGGCGTCGTTCCAAAGCTATAATTTGCGTTTGAAAAGATTCTAAGGTCTTAGTCTGCGAGACATTAGACGTGATTTGCTAAACTCACTGAAATGTTTTTATTGTACTGTCAGTGTTTCAGATGAATTGTTCAATTGAGCTCCGGATACCAGTTGAACTTTATCTGAATTGAAATTTATTGACTGCTACCAAAGGCTGAAAGTCTCTTAAAAAAAAAGTTTACCGCAGAATGAGGCCTACTTAAATTAGTAATTTGTATGCTTGAAATATTTTAACTACCCTAATTATCAAATTACTACCTCTAACTGAACAAAACTAACTTTACGTGATAAACATTAGGGAAGAGTGAGGATACTTGATCTCCTTTTCTTGTTTTCATCTTATCTTTTCGGAAAAATTTAGCAACTCGCCGTATTTTGCATTTTCTGACAGCGTGTAATTTCGAGTTTATATGCTCAAAAAAATAAGAACGATACAGGAACCCGCAGATGAACTCTAGGCATTTTCGTGAGACGAAAAATTGTGCTAATTTTTAAGTTAAAGGAGACTTGACCATTTACTAAAGGAGACTTTATCCTTGATTCAGGGTGTTCTGACCCTAGGCAAAAATCTAGCAAAATCCAAAGATGAAAGGTCCGTTGACTATTTTTTGCCATGTTAGTCCTCATTTCACAGTTTATTAGTATCATACAAAGGGGATTCTTAAAGTTTTTTTTACTTCCTTAGAGTCATTGCATACTTTAAGGCGCAATTTCCTAGTTTTTAGATAAAAATAGGTTTTGGGGTCCTTTTCAACAGATAATCAGTGGATTAACATTATTTATTGGAAAAATATTAGTAATTTCGTGATAACCTATGATCACGATCCATTCAGATGAAGGATACATCTTTTTGGACTCTAGGGATGAGTTAAGCCCATAACAAATATTTTGTAAAACTCTTTTCTTAAAAAATAATGAGGGTTAACAATTGCTTTGAAAATATGGCACTACAAAGTTCATATTATACTTCAACGAAAGACATATTTTAATAAATATTTTAATTATAGCTTTTCATGTAGGAAACGTTACTAAATGATAAAAATATCTTCAAATCACATTTTGAAAAATTTTCCAAACAAAGTTCAATAACTCGAAAAGTAAAATTTTGAAAATTTGTTGAGATAACAGCATTGTTGTTTTTTTAAGCACATTTTTGAAGAACATATTATATTTGTAAGGGAAGAAGTATCCTCATTCTCTCTTAATAATTTAATAAATCAAAATTAATTCCTTTTTTCTTTAGAAACTGTTCAAAAGCTGATCCTCTGAACTCTTTTTATAACTATTCTACTTTACCTATTTTATTTGAGTAGTTCATGTTAAGTGATACCATTTGTTTTTTTTTTTTTTAAACAGCAGAGAAATTTATGTTTCTGATAGACATATTTTCGATTTAAGTCCCTACGAAGATAAAGATAGGTTTTTTTTCCAATAACATAATTTTGTCTATAAAAAAAATCTCACCCGAAAATTATGTACTCATATAATCCGTAGAGATTCAAGCTAGAAATCAATGTTTTTTTATTTTGTCGATCCATTGTCGATATTTTATTATTTTCTTATTATAACAGTATGTTCCACTGTGTGTGTCATCTACAATTTTAATCAGCCCCAGAACTTATCAAAAATATTATTCCGACACTTTTCACCGAGCACATCACCAGGAGTGAAAGCTATGAATTTCATAAAACTGTCAGCTTCAAAACACTAGCAGCAGCAGCAGCAGCAGACTTGAGGGAGCAAAGTAGAAACACTTTAGGAAGCTGATTTCGCTGTGCTGTGCTTGATGTTGCTGCTGTAATCTTTTAGAGCAAATCAGTCAGTTTTTCGCTACTGCTTACCTTCCTTGGAAGAAAGAAAGGGCTCTAGTGGGAAGGGAAAAGTTTTCTCCGAAAGAGCGTCTGGAAGTGGGGCTGATAAATATGCTGTTGATGGCGTTCTTTGCTAGCGGAGTCTTTTCTCTGGCAGCCCAAGTCTCCTTTCTAGATAGACAGGTGCGCATTACAGAGTACTGCCGGAAGGGGCAATAATTAGTGTTTCGTTGTTTTAACGTTTGCATGGAAGGTGTGAGCCATGCTTGACACGGATAAAACAGAGATTCCAGGAATGTTTCAAACTTCTAATTAATAAAATTCAGCTTTTAATTGATTGAAATGAGCAACGTTTTCGAATTTTCTGTTCACTTGAATTGAAATTATTAACATATTTTTTCACTTTTTCGTTACTCTTTTTTCATGAATTTAGGTAATTTATCAATTTTCTGTCAAACTGAATCTCAATTGATTTAAGTCGAGCCTTATTCAATGAGAACCATCCAGGCACTATTCATTGCATAATACATGAACAATTCAGTGATTGGTCCATTACCTGCTGAACATGATTTTGCATAATGGTTAATTTACGTCTCTACAATGCAGGCAAGTTTTCGGATCAAACTTTGCGTTTGTCCAAAATTAGCTCCAACATAATTTTTGAGAGCATGGTCCCAGTTGGAAGTCTACTGTCAGAAGCCCAGCCACACCAAATGGATGATGCTTCTCATTGATGATCCACTCAGAAGCCACAATGTTGCGAATCCATCTCTGCAGGTAGCCGAACCTTCAAAGGAGGCCTTCCGATGTTTGTATGCTTCTGACCACAGCAAAGAGGTGCAATCCTTTGAATATGCATCGAACACAATGCTCCCCAATACTCATCATGGATCCTCAATGGATGGCGTTTCGTAGAACCGAAAATTCGTCGAATGAGTACGTACGTTTTTAGTTGATGATGGTGATGGCGACAATGACAACGGACACTGTCTGATGAATTCAGTGCAGTCGCAGTTGTCGTTGAGGGTACCAGGAGAAGTCGGGATTGTCAGATGAAACCTCAACAAGTAAAGCTCAGCTCACATTGATGGGGTTTTCCCAGAAAATTCTAAAGATCTTGCATCCGTCATCTACACCACTGTCACGTTGCAGCCCTTGATGGTTTTATGAACAGGATAGGTTCAGGAGCGTCCAAAGGGTTAAAATTTTATATAAACGGCCTTGCTTTTGTAGGTCTGTTAAAGTATAGAATTCCATCTGATTCCTAAAGACTGTATTCCTTAAAAAAAATGCAAATGTATCGTAATAATTTATTACATTTTTTTATTGCTTCCAGTTCATTCCGGATGCTGTTTCTGCTGGGTGTTGATGTTTACAGTTAAGATTAAAACTCTGTGTATCGTGAGCTCCACTTTTCACAATTTTCCTGAAATTGAGATGCATTTCCCTGCAAAAGCACAAAAATATCGTTATCAAATGGTGTACTATCTCAACATTTCGCTAAGTCGGTTGGCAAAAATGCAAGGATAAAGGCGCCCGCCCAATAGTCCGTCGGTCGCGTTGCGTTTACATTTCATTTTGGGAATACCATTTTCCGTTTGAGCCACCACAATGCAAGGGTGCATCGCGTCGGTGACAGCATTATACTAAAATGCTAAATTTGTTCTAAACAGCAGTGTTCTTCAGCGTCGATGTTTCTGTTTAAAAAAAGCTGAGCTATCAAAATTTGTAGGCAACATCCTACAGCGTTCAATCAAATCAAAATCGCAATTAAAAACTCGTTCGAATTTTGTACCTACGTCAACAGTATCACAGTACCCGATGGGCACGTGATGGTATCGTTTGACGTGGTGGCTCTATTTACTTCCATACCAATAGAGCTCGTACGGAAAAGCGTGATAGCCAATTGGGACCAAATCACACTTCATACCCCCATATGCCTCGACTTATTTTTAGAAACCATCGAATTCTGCGTGAACAGTAGTTTCTTTTGCTTCAACCAAACCTACTACAAGCAAAAAACAGGCCTAGCTATGGGGAGCCCTATTGCTTCACCTATCGCCGAAATAGTGGTTGACGATTTACTCGATGCAGCAACAGCACACAGTGCCATCTCGCTCCCACATATACGAAAGTATGTTGATGATTTATTTTTGATTTTGCCCGAACACACTATAGAATCCGTTCAAAAAGTTTTCAACTCTCAACATAATAATATACAATTTACTGTTGAAGTTGAAAAAGAACAATGACTACCTTTTTTGGACATGATGTTACACAGATGCGAAGATGGAAAAATCACCACCGACTGGTACATGAAACCGATCGCGTCTGGAAGATTTTCAAACTTCTGTTCCTTCCATCCACTTCATCAGAAGCTAAACGTTGCAACCAATTTTGCTAAACGTGTTTCACTCTTTTCATCTCGAACAAGCAAGACAAAATCAACCAAATCATTCGAACAAACCTGAGGTTGAACGATTATCCAATTGGATTGATTAATGGGATCATAAACCGTCTCAATGAAAAGGATAACACCTAAACAGCTATGGTAGCGGAAGATAACAAAATTACACGTTCGCTCACAAATATAGATGGTCTTACCGCCAACATAACCAAAACATTGCGTTCGGAATATGCTGATATACGAACAGCAAGTAAACAAGTAAAAACAATTGGGTGTCTTTTTCCGATCATAAAAGACAAAACGCCGCACGATGAACAAACCAACGTCATATACAAAGTAACATGCAAAGGACATTGGAAAACAGATGAAACACAGGAAGCAGAAAACTGCGAAGCATGCTACATAGGATGTACTACGAAAAAATTAAAACAACGAATCTCACAACACAGGACTCAAACAAACGAACTCAAGCGCCTATGGAACATCGGATACACAAAACAGGACTACGCAATACAACAACTTCGCCAACAGACAGCATTATTGGAGCACGAAATAGCTATGGATCACCTGTTCGACATAGATAAAGCGGATATCATCGACAGGTGTGACAACGAGAACAAATTGCTGATCCTGGAGAGCTGCCATATAAAAACAACAAAGCACGCGATAAACCTTAAAAAGACACCGAAAACATAGGGGAAAGGTTTCCTAAATGGGCCTATCGGGTTAAATGACCCTACGGCTGTTTGATGAAATGGCTGACTAGACAGCTTATCTGACCAATGCATTTTGAGGGTGATACGCTTAGAACATAAGACAAGAAAGAATTTTATGAATTTACATACTCAAAAAAATTTTAAAAATCATACAAGGTTTTGATACATTTTGATGTAATATTTCGACTTTTAAAAAATATACGCAAAGAAGCTTAAAACAAAAATTAGGATGGTTTTTGTTTCTTACTCAAATGAACTTACGAAATTAAACATATTTCAGCTTTTGTGGAGGTTTAGTATTGATTATATAGTGGAATAATAGAGTGTTTTTGTATGCCCCCATCATGTTTGTAAAATGCCTCCATCCTTAAATAACAGGTTAAATAGAATAAATAAATGATTTTTATCATTGAACCTTCAAATCTAAGCTCTGAATAACATCTTAAGAGAAAATTGAAGATCTAAAAACAGATTTGATAAAGTTTTTTTCATGGATTAACTGTCTCCATAGTATGGCAACCCTAACTTTTGTTTTATTCCATAAAATTATAATATACATAGATTTTTATAAAACTTCAGCTTTGTCGTACGGAAATTATTACTTTCTAGCAGTTTTTATGAAATTATACGGAAATATTGCCCAAAAAACAGAAATTTTGTTCAAAACATAAATAGGCGCATTTAGCCCGCACGATTTGAGGTTCGGCATTTTAGACAACACTTATAAAAAAATCATTTTCTTGGAAACAGAAGAAAATTTTAACATAAAAATTACTCCAATGTATAGAAAACAGATGCCTGCACACGAATATATAGTTTTTGTATACATATTCGATGTGATATTTGATTAAATCAGTGTTCCGCTTAATAGGCGCATATAGCCCGCTTCTCCCCTACATTCAACATACGCAAACATTTTTCAAACACTTCAACACACAAAAAGAAAAATAAACTCAAAACATAGAAACACCAACACAGAAACACGAATCCAACAACAACCTGTAAACAATAGCATACACTAGCTGAACCAGATCAAAGTAAAACAAACAGTGGAAAGTGGTGACTGTGAAAAATCGAAGCAGTGAAAATTTAATCCAAATATAGGAGGAAGTACGAATTTTCACACAGTAAGTCAGATAACACTACATAACACTAGAATCGAAAATTAATCACAAAAATTATTGTAACAGAACAAATGACAGCTTTATCTGATCAGCCGAATCAAACCTGACAAGAAATACGACACATTTTAGGTAGGAATCAGATAATCTTGTGAAGAATTTTTTGATAATTTAGTTCACACACAATAAACTTTGCAGTCCCTGATGACGATCCTATATGGATTGAAACGTTGGAACGTTAAATAAATAGTCGTTTTCACTATTTAAAAAGACTGAAAGCCGAAAAATAATTCTCCAAGTTTAAAAAAATCAAAATTCTAGCGCGTCAGCAGGTTTTGAATGATTCTTTTTTATGTTTTTTTTGTCAAAGTTTGACACAAATATACGCAAAAAAAAATTCGCTACCCAATTTTACAAACTGAATAACTGAATAACATCGTTGAAATTTATTTCTCTTATTTTAATTTATTTTAAATAATGTTGATCTCATAAATCATTAACTATTTAGGCTTTGTTTTTTGTTTTATTATCGTCTTCCAAAAATTAAAATCAATGTAAAAAAAAAAGTTTGTTGTTTGGCACCCCGAGTTTTGTCTCGTAAATTCTGGAAAGCCTTGTCAGTATACGCTAAATTGTGATGCTAAAAATTTGCCGTGCGTCGCGATACCGTTTTAGTACTTAAGGACAGCGTTGACAGCTGACGCGACGTCCGAAGTGCTATTGTGCGGGAGCAGTCTGAAATTCGATTTGTAAGTATGGAGAGAAAAGTAGCTTCGTGCACAAACAAAAATCTGGGCGAAATCGGGTCCGGTGAACAAAACTTTGGACCGGAAAGTCAAGCGGTTCAGATTGCGACCAAACCGTTGATCTCTTTCGGCTCTGTCCATCGTACCAAGGTCTAAACACATATAAAAAGCAAAAAAAAAACCTGAAGCCGAGTCAAGAGCAAGTTGTTACCGTAATTTCTTTTTTTTTTTTTGTCTACAGAGGATCCTAGACACTGTTATATCCATTTTCGATTAACCCCAATAGAAGTACGCCAAATAATGTTTTGTTGTGATGTGTTGCCATTTCTAGCAGTTTTAATCACCCTGGTATGCATTGGATTGTCTGCCTACTTGAATAAATAGTTCTACTGAATCAAAGCAATCTAAAGAGAAGGATTAAAGAAAAAGTTCAGATACCGGTATTTGAATAGCAACTTACTATATTCTTCAGTGCAGCTAATGTCTGACACTTGTTTGTGTCAGAGCTACGAATCCTCCAAGGTGGGTATATATAGGAGGTGTAACGATATGAGAAACTCCCGATTCAGCCATTTTGATTTGGATACTATGGAGTTCGTGGAGTTTGTTTACTAACAAAGCCCTCAGCTCGAACAAATTTTCCGATGTTTACAAACAAACTCACTGAATCTGACCGCGCTCTACTCGCCTACTTACTGACAAAGTCAGAGAACCTTGTGATCTAGTAACCTTGGAACCTCCTCTCCCACGTTCGTACTCTTTATTTATATCTATTTTTTTTATACCTATCCTACAATTGAAGCCCTCCAGTGGGAATTTATGCTTATGCCACATCAACGGTAGTAAGTTGTTCAATCGGAAACGCTTTCGAATGCTTTGATTCAGCAATTCAATCACTTGCCTTTCACTATTTTTTAAATTATCATTTTAATAGCATTCATTACCGTAAACCAAATAAACCGAAATGGCAAATCACTATTTGCATTGTGTTATGAATTTTCTCGAATTTTTGGTTTTGCTTGAAAGATTTTTCTAAAATTGTTTTGAGTAGAGATGTACCGAATATTCGGTCGGCCGAATATTCGGCGCCGAATACCGCCAAAAAAACCGTTAAGCCGAATATTCGGCTCACCGAATAGTTGAGCTAGGTATTCGGCCGAATAGGCCGAATAGGCTGCATATTTATTTTTTTTTAAATTAACACAAGAAGAGACTTGTCAATTTTTTCAACTGATGTTGGATAATTTATAAAATATCCAAAAGAAATGTTGACAAAGCTTCAAAATCATCAAAAACTTATGATTTCAGTAAAACATTTTGGATGTATCCGTGTATTTTTCACTGTAGATAGCTTTACAACTTTGATTATCGTTTATTCCAAATTTTCTTGATTTATTCAGGCATTCCCATGAACAAAATAAAGAATGCGAGAAAAGTTTAGTCTGACCGGGATGGCCACATATTTTTAAAACTTTCCCAATTTTTCTTGGTTTTTTTTCAGATTTTTTGCAAAATCAAAAAGAAAAACTTCAAATGTCTTTTTGAAATTATCTAAATTATGTGCTAAAAAGACGATTTTTTAAAGAAAATTAATGCGTTGGATACGATTTGAACACTGCTGTTGTCATTCAATGAAAAATTTCAAGAAATTTTATTTCTTTTTGATCTTGTATGTTTGAAAATAAGGTCTAGTTTTTGTTCGAATTTTCTCTTTTTTTACAAGTTTTTCAAAAAATTGTCCAGATTTGGCCCTGTTGATACATGTCGTGTTTTATGCTTTAGACCAGGCATGTCAAACTGGGGGTTTGCGGGCCGCATGCGGCCCGCGGCCTTGGTCAATGCGGCCCGCGTAGCCTCGTCTGAAATTGTCACAAAAAACACCACTGATTTTTATGTAAAATATTACTGCAAAAAACTAAAGTTGAATGTAACGTTTCCAACTTAATGCAAATGTTTTTCGATGTTCAAATTTCCTCTCAGAAAAACACGCATAACATAGTTGCTCTGAACCCGCTTCCGGTGATTCCCGCTTCCGTGTAAGATTGTGTCAACATTCATAGCGTAAACAACATAAATATCTTCCAAGTATTTTGGTTCGATTATTTTGGTTTTACCGAAGGAAAAACAGACATATTGAGATACTTTTTAAATTGAAGATGTACGTAAGCGTGAATTTTCGACATTTTTGGAAGACATTGGACATGAACTCGATTGTGTTCCCTTCTTCACAGAAGTACGCATGCGTTCCTTCAGACGACGGGGTTCTAGATTTCGCATTTGCCGTTGATTTCACAGGACACCTGCAAGATTTGAACTTAAAACTTCAAGGAAAAGAAAGAAATATCATAACTGCTGTGAAGATGTAGAAAACTTTCAAGTGAAGTTACGGTTTTAAATCAACCAAATTTCCAAAGAAAACCTTGTGTACTTCTCTACGTGTCAAGAACTGAAAAGATCAAATGAGGCTGCATCATTTGGTAAATACGTACTCCACCTAGAATCATAACAAGATACATTCAAAAGCCGTTTTCGTGACTTTAATTCATACGAGCAAGAATTTTCGTTGTTTGTATCTCCATTTTTGTTTGCTCCTGAAAATGCTGCTGATAATTTGCAACTCGAGTTGATAGAGCTGTAGTGCGATTCTTTATTAGAAGTAAAATACAATGAAGTGGCTTTACCAAAATTTTTACAGATATTTGCCTGAACGCTACGTTGAGTTATGGAAAGTTCTTGCCAGAATTCTTGCTATGTTTGCAAGTACCTATCTATGTGAGCATTTTTTTCCAGTTCGAGATTGTGGGGCCCGTTCCGGAGCACCGGCACGTCGATTCGGATTTGCTTCGTCCGATCGTCGTCTTTTCCGTTTCTCGCAGTACAGCGAAAGCGCACAACCGTTCTGGCGCAAAACACACGAGGGGACTGACTGACGACCAGCGTTGCCAGATTGAAAACCGCTCAAGTCCGTAGATTTCACGAAAATCGAAAAATGTACTGTTTTCGGCTAAATAAAACTTGATGACCTTTTTTTTTTTTTGGTCGTCAGGTAGAATTTTCATTTATCCGCAGAATCCCTTGAATTTATTCGATAATCCGTAGAAAATCCGTAGGAAATGCTGAAAATCCGTAGATTTGCAGCATCGATCCGTAGCTCCGTAGAAATGGTCAAAATCCGTAGAACTACGGAGAAATCCGTAGATCTGGCAAGGCTGCTGACGACCGAGCATGTGGCGAATGCGCATTAGCGGGAGGGAGAGGATTCGAGCGAGAAAGATATCAATCATGACAGAATGACAGGTCTAACAATGCTGGCAAATAGTGGTGCCAGTTGCATTGGTTGACTTTATTAAACATTTGCCATGATTCTTTCTCTTATATCTCACAGACATTAACTGATAAAAGTTTATCATCAATAATGAAAGTGTCAGTGCCAAATAAACTTCAACCTGATATTAATAAACTAGTATCACAGAAAAGATGTCAAGCATGAGCATGATATAAAGTGCATTATAATATAAGAATGTTAAACATTAAAAGCGTTAATAAAAATTTAACTCAAAACTTCATTCCAAGTTTACTTATAACTATATTCCATTGTATTATATCTAATCTCCGCGAAACTAATATGTTATGTTTTCTAACTGATTTTGGCTGCGGCCCTCTACGTCATAGAAAATTTTAAATGCGGCCCGCGCACCTAAACGAGTTTGACATGCCTACTTTAGAGTAAAGATCATCGTACTTTTTGACAACTATTTAGATGACATTTAACAAAAATTAGACATTCATTTAATGTGATACAAAAAAAAGCAATTCCAAAAAGCTTGGAACTAGTTTTGATATGTTTTGCCCTAGATTTAACTGAAAGCCAATCACTCTTGTGATAAACGTTCTAGAAGCGACAAGTCATCTGATGTCCTTTTTGCTAATGGTGACATTTTGAAAATCAAAGAGACCTCTACTTGAAAAAAATCTGATACATCTGGTTGGGAATAATTGACTTGAAAACATGAGGGGCATTAAGATGGCAGAAATAGAAGATTACTTTTAGAAATAGACGAAGAAAAAGAAGTATTTCTATTGAAAGCTCAAAAGGATATTCGACCGAATACTCGGCCGCATATTCGGCCGAATATTCGGCCGAATATTCATTTGGCCAAATAGTTGAAAAGATCAATATTCGGTATTCGGCAGTTCGCCGAATACCACTATTCGGTACATCTCTAGTTTTGAGCAAATTTTATTACTTCTGTTTCTCGTTATCATATAAAATGGGGGCCAGACATTCGGCCAAAAGATGTTAGGCCGAAGGTCGCTAAGCCGAATGGGTTCGGCCGAATAGGACAATAGGCCGAATATTATTTGGCCGAATGGTCGTTATGCCAAATGGTCGTAATGCCGAATAGTCGTAAGGCCGAATTGTCATTTGGCCGATTGGTCATTAGGTCGAATGGTCACCAGGCCGAATGGTCATTAGGCCGAATTGTCATTAAGCTGAATTACCATAAGGTCGAATGGTCATTAGGATTATCGTCCATTCGGCCTAACGACCATTCGGCCTAGCATGCAGACAAGTGTGAAAGATTACTTATTGACCTAGCAACCATTCATGACGATCATTCAGCCTAACGACCATTCGGCCTTACGACATTTGGCCTAGCATCCATTCGCGGTAACGATCCTCGACAAAGGTTTTTAGTGGAGTTTCCATTATAGAATTTATAAATTGGCACAAAAACCGTTATCAGGCTCGGTTCCACAGAAAAAAATGATTATGATTTTTGAGTATAAAATATTCAATTTTCCCATGCAAACCTAAAACTTCTAATCTACTCATGTAAACGTTGCTTAAATGTTCTGCAAAAAATCATGGTTGAGTTTTGAACCAAAATGAAGTTTTTTAATCTCCAGGATTTGAGGAATTCAAAAGTGACCTCAAATCAACTCAGTCTATTTTAGTATGTCATAATTTGTACAGTCGTTGAATAAAATTTTCCCTTATTAATATGACATTTTCCAATATAACCGTAAACCTAATTCAAACCGGGTAAATCCGGTTATTTATTCATCAAAATCTTGAAAACATCCGTGCATTTGATTTCAAAATTTCGTATTTTAAGCTTCCGGAAACCGATTAGGATTATTTTGTTGAATTAAAGGTTTTTGTTCGATTTTGCATATAAAGTGCATGAATCCGGGCTTTTTTCCTACAATATCCGGAAAAAAGCGGGCAATCATGCAAGCGTTGGGTTAATCAGATTAAAAAGTGCTTGTTTTGCCTTGACCCTGAAGCAAAAATTACTATTTTCGGCTGTTCACTCCAATTATTTCATTCCCTAAAGGAAGATTAACAATCACATTCAATTATGCATTTTACTGAAGCCACGTGAAGCGTATAGTGACAAAGAAAATGGGCACCAAAACTTTATACATAGAGATGGACGAGCATCAGTATGCCTTAAAAAATAAGGAAATTGGGTGCCATGAATTTTATTCGATACTGTCAAACGGGGCATCATGCAAAAGCAGGGTTAGATGCAACATTTGTATACCACAACACTCGTTCAATTTTTATTTGAATATATTGTAATAAAGTTATCATTGAATGATTACAAATTGATGATGACATAGTTTTTAACACCGTGAAAGAGTTTTTTAAAGTTTTTGATTCTCATAAAAAATTAAAAAAAATCGAGCAATAGATGTACAAATTTTCACATATTTCGATGCCTTAAAAAACTTCGCCCAGTATAACGGATTAGCTTATTGATATCACCTACAAACCTTATATTGCTTTCATTATCCTATACCAACACTTATGGCGTATAAATATTTTTCGGAAAATCTCCAATTTTTTTTTAAATAAATAGTTTTATAATTCACTTACCAGTCTGGGCCAAAATGCGACAAAATGCAAATCAGAACTAAATTTCATAAACCGCGTTTCCATATGCTAGGATTTGATTGTTTTGCATTATGCGTTTGTTAACATTAAAATTTCATTCATCCTAAGATTTATTTACATGATTTAAGATAATAGAATATTTTGTAGTGTTTTTTACCCCTAAATGTATGCAGCAGATTAACACTCTTTTCTTAAAAACATTTTTGAAAATAATTTTTTTTTAAATTAATTATTAAATTTTACAAAATATGTTATAAAATACCTTTGCGTTGTGTTTTTCTTCGCGCGAAGATTAACACACCAACAAAAATTGCTTGCAAATCGGATGAACCCTGCAAAAATTATTCGTGTTTGTACATATTTATGCCTTCATTTTTATATAAGAAGGAAAAAGAAGAATCATGAAAATGCAACGACCCTGATTTGTTCCAAAATCATTAAGATGACTTATTGTAATTTAAAAAATGATAAAACCCATAGTTTAAGTTGAATTGGACCATATCACCCCGAATAGAAGCCTCCCATCTTTCTTATTACTTTTTGCATTTTTTTTTCCCAAAAACAGTTAATTTCTACATCAAAACAGCATCAGTCTTGCTCCTGCTAACTAAAGATAGACCTAAGGTTCCAAATCAGCAAAGAATGTGCCTAGTCGAAAAATCTGTTTGGTGCACTGCTCACCAGATTTTTGCATCGTATGGTTTTTGTATGAAGTGATTATACATTAAGCATATGAAGCGTTTGGTAGGGAACTTACCACCTGGCTGGCATGGCCGTAGTGATATCTGGAATGTTTATGTTAATGTTAAGGAGATAAGTTTGAAAAGAATAATGAAGGACAAAAACAATTGCTTCATATTTCACTCGAACGTTGATGAACTAAATAACGCAATAAATTTTTGACTAATTGACTAATGAAATACCTTTCATGAAACTTCCATTTCACACTGAAAAGATTAATGTGTTTGGCGTAAAAATTTTCAGAAGCTTCATTTATTCACTTTTAACAATTTCAGAAATTTTAATTTTGTAAAACGACCAGCTCGTGAAATTCCACCCTAACATCGTTACTAATCATCTTTGATAACCTTAAAAATTTATTAAATAAATAAATTTTTACAACGATTTAAATGGGTTTTTCCGTTGCCGTATTTTAATCTAGAAATCTGGAACAAACACATGAAATATTCCAATTCGCGATTTATGTTTGACGCTTAAATTGAAGGAAATCATTCAAAATGCAGATATTTTATAAACTGAAAAATTTAAATTCAACATTTTAACAGAAGTAGTTTAAAACATCTTCCATTGCCAACATTCTAAACCTCCACTTTAGTTTTCTCAGGCGATTATAAATATTTTTGGAAATATGCTTGAGAGTTGTTAAAGATTTTTTTTATAACTTGATGATAGAAACAAGTTTTAAATGTGTCTGATCTTTAAAATGTTAACTGTTTTGGTGCTGGTATCAATTTAAGAATTTTTGATGATTTTTGTCTTTATTTTAAAAATTTAAGTTCATTATTTTTAAAATAAATCCAAATTGTCGAAACAACATCAAATTGAATTTTATATAAGAACAAGTTAATCAATATCATGCAATTTTAATTCGGTTTTGTAATTAAGTAATTTTTTTTAACTTTCCACTTTTTTTTTGGATTATAATGTTTGTTACTTTTGCCACAAATGATAAGGGAAGGTGGGGTGTCATGGGCCACTTTTTTTCTTTGCTTCATAACTTCTTTGTTATAAAAAAAAACGTTAAAAAAACAAATGGAAAGATTTTCTACATTTTTAAGGTATCATTAGGTTATTTTTTTTATTTTTTAATATATTAAAAAAGTATTTTTTTTGGATTTCTAAACACTGTGGGGAGACGTGGGCCACCAAATCCAAATTGACTAGATATCGTGCAAAGGTAATGAGTTGACCCAAAACTGGAATTTCAAAATTCATTTTGTTAATTTAAAGCAATTTCAAACAAGGAATTTAAATAGTTCCTAATTCCTGGCCCGCAAACTTCAAGGCAAAATTCCTTATATAAGATTTATGTTTGTCCTTATCGCACTGGAAAAAGTGGACAAAATATTTTTCATAACTCTTTAGTGTTCATAAGAAAACTTTGCAGATAGGAAAAACGTATTTTAAGTTCTGAATGTGAAAAAAAACACCAAAGTATAGGTGGCCCAAGATACCCCATAAAATGTGGCCCACGATTCCCCACAAGCAATGATTAACAAATTGGTTACGTTTGTATACTTATTGATGTTTCTTAAACAAATCCTTTTCCACGTGAAAGAACATGACAAAACTAAGATCATAAGCGTATGAGCAAATTTTTGTCATCTACTTTGGGTCTCCCACGGATGCAATTTGCGAGTGCCTGTTTGATAATGAAAGTACTTTTTTCTAGGTGAGATCAATAAAAGAAGTATTTGATACGTACAATAATCTACAATATAAAGAAAAACAAACAGCTGAGATATTTAGTGTGGCCCACGTTACCCCACTATCCTCTTTAATTATCATTTTAAACCATTAAAAATATTGTTTATCGATTTGGTGTCATGGTGTGTTTTTAATGTTTGTTTTTTAATTTCTGAAATTTTTCTAAGGTTTATAATTTTTTTAGGTTTTATGCATTTTTTATCATTTTCCGTTATATTTGCAAGGCATTAAACGACATATCAGCAAACTTTTGTTTTTCTAGATTGTACTGGTTCAATAAATGCAAATATTTTTGTTTCAAAAGACTGTTGGATTTTTAAATATCGTACAAAGTATTACATTCTTCCATAAACCATCTTCTAATTTCATTTTTAAACTTCCCTAAACCAACTCTGCCCTGCCCATCAGCCGCTACCGAAAGAACCAGCCACAAAAATTGAACCTTGGTACGATTCGGACTTGTTAAAAGACTTCCTCACACCTGTCAAAACCATTGTTACCAGAATCAGTGTGCTTGTGTGTAGGTGTATGTACGTGAGTATCAGACTTTGTATGTGTGGGTGTAAGTAAGTGTTTCGTCCAGGTTTTGAGCTGCACTTTCGTTGCTGCATCCCAATTCCAATGCCAATGTCAGATGGCTGGATGGCTTCAATCAGATAAACGTGGGTGCTCTTACTCTCTCTCTCTCTGTGTTTGCGAAAGTTATTTGGTGATTATGTCCTTTGTGTGATGGTGAACCTTTCTTCGATGAGTGAGGGTTTTGCTCAACATTGAGCTGTTGACATTGTTAAAGATTTTTGAAAGGTTCTACTTACTAGTTCTTTGTGTACGATGCTTGTTGAAGCTAGGGATTCGATTCAAGAGTATCCAAATTTTTGAAAATTTGTTTATAAATTCATTTTTAATTATCTAGTTTTAATTATAAAAAAAGATATATTTTACGATTTTGTTATGATATAAAGAGGAAAGAATAAGTATTTCTGGTGATGTAATAAGACTTCGAATGTTCTACTTCACTCTGCTTATATCTCGGTATGTTTTCATTTGGCACTTTCGTTCTTCTCAATTTTTTTAAGAATAGATTTGTTATATCTCAAATAATTCAAGTACAAAAAAAAACTATTCTGGTGTTGATGAAAAGAATGTAAAGTCAATCTTTTTAACAAATCATTAATTGTCAACCCATCCATTAAAATATGCTGATCGTTAGGCAGTTGCATTAATGAATCTGATTGAATAAAAATAGCTTGATTGCAGCTTGCCATTTATCTGTGCACAAAGCCCTATGTTATTTTTTCCATAACAGAAAACATCTGTCTGCTCGGGGTAGGTTCATAAAACTATTCCACGAGAATTGATCATAAAGGAATCTCCTGGAACATGGCTGGCTGCATCGAATAATTGTTTCGCTTGAGCTCCGGCAGTTCATCCTCCTACGTTCGCATTTTGTGAGGCACTTCTTCTGGTGGAATGGAAGCTCACAACTAAAAGCTAAAGCCAACCTACAACAACCAGCCTTTGCAAACTCGAGGAAAACGTTATTCCAATTTCCTACCTTTCTGATTTTTTTGTTGTTTGCATTGCTTCCATTCAAGGGCTTGGAAACAATATGTTATAGACTAATGGTAGTTTATATTTTTTTCCCTATGATTTCAATGTAGAATAAAGTTAATCCTGGAAAATGGCAATTTGATTGGATTACACTTCACTTTAAGCCTGAGAGCTTCAAAATGGTTATTCGTAAGCTTATTGTATTGATATGAATGCCGTTAAGGTCACTTCATGTTAAAAAACATGACATGATGTCTCCTTCACTATTTAAAGTAATGAAAATGAACCTCATTCGTCATTAGACTGACAAAAAAGACAAGTTCTTAAAAGAAAACAAAGTTCAACGCACACGTTTTGATACTCAGGAAACAGTTTAAATTTTTTTTTAAATTCGACAATTCCAACGAAAGATTCAAGAATTTTATCAGCTTAGAAATGTCTTTTAATTTAGAAATTGTATGAATCAAGAAACTGTTCGATTGATAGCGAAATTTAAAGAGCCCTTCGTTTTATATCAAAAGGTCACATATTGATGCTCACAGATAAAGGTCAAACAGATTATTATAAGGGACCAAAAACCGCTCATTGCACGTACCAGTGAAAATAATAACAATAACGTTGAGCAGAATTTTAATGACAAAAATGACGATAATGGCGAAGGTACGCTGAACCAGAATCCCTGGCCTGCCCGACTAAGAGAGAGAGTTGGTAATCCGGTGACCTACATGGAATGGAGGAGGGCAATGATAAAATCACTGGAACCGTTTTTCGGGAGGTGAATTGATTCAGGATAGCAATGCGTTGGATTTGAGGTTCGATTATACGGATAATGAAAAGTAAATATTGTGACCGATATTCATTCGACAGAAGCTTCTGGTCATTTGCATAAAATATTTTTAAATGTTAAAACGCGGAAAAAATTTCGGTAGAGTTTGCATCATCAGATGACAATAAACCTTTCTTTTCTAAGCTATTTGTATAACGCTTGACATTTTTTAATGGGCTGAGTCGATTTGAAGTCATTTTTTTTATTTATCAAACCCTGAGGCCTAACAAGCTTCGTTTTGGCTCAAAACTCATCCATGAGTTTTTGCAGAATTTTCAAGTAACGTTTACGTAAGTGAATTTGAATTTTTAGACTTGTATGGGATAATTAAATATTTTCTACTGAAAATTACCCATATAACATTCATACGTAAATTTTGACAAGGTAAATCACAGTAATCACTAGAATAACTTTTATTTTCCAACGATTATGATATACCGTCAAACGGAGCATCATACCTAAGCTTGCCAGAATGTATGGGAGAGTGGGGAATCATGGGCCACTTTTTTTTCGTTGTTCCATAATTTCTTTATTATAAAAGATAAAATGAAAATAAAAAATAGTATAGTTTTCTACATTTTCAAGGTATCATGAGGTATTTTTTTTTTAAATTTTTAATAAGTTATTTTCCCCAAATTCTGACTGTTTGAAAAAAGCAATATTTTTTGGATTTTGAAAAATGGTGGGGAATCGTGGGCCACCAAATCCAAATTGACCAATTAACATGCAAAGTTTATGAGTTGACCCAAAACTGTGATTTCCTTATTCATTTCGTTATTTTAAAGCAAATTCAGATAATGAAATAAAAAATAGAGCTGTGTATGATCACATTGATTCCAAAACCTGGCTTGCGAACGTTTTGGCAAAATTTCTTATATAGAATGGACAAAATATTTTTCATAACTCTTCATTTGGCATAAGAAAACTTTACAGATAGGAAAAACATATTTTACGTTCTGAATGTGTATAAAAACATAAACATATAGGTGATTCAAGATGTGTGGCCCACGATTCCCCACAAGCTATGATTTGCAAATTGGTTGCGTTTGTGTGACTTATTGATGTTTTATCAAAAATTCCTTTTCCACGTGAAAGATCATGACAAAACTAAGATCATAAGCGTATGAGCATATTTTTGTTATGAATTTTAGGTTCCCCATCGATGAAATTAGCAGGTATTTTTTTAATTATGTATGTATTTTTTTTTAATTTTTTTAGCTTGATAAATAAAAGAAGCATATGATGCGTATTTCAGTCAACAACATATAGAAATATATGCTCACGCAAAGCGACGACGATGACAATTGGTTTGAGATTTTTATCTCAACACACATCTGAGATATTAAAAGTGGCCCACGTTTCCCCATGGCCCACGATACCCCACTCTCCCTTACAGTTTTACAAATCATTCAAAATGATAAAGACTTGGGTTTATAAAAAAATTTATTTATGACGTGGAACAAATGCTTTGACCCTCCATAGAATTCCGCTATAAGAGTATATCTTTTTTTGTAAATGATGTATGTGATTGCTCCATGATAAAGTTTCATCAAGAATTGTTCCCAAATATTTAAAGTTGGTTACCTTTTCGATTGCAATACCCGAGAGTTTTGGATCATCATGTTGTTCGATTTGTTTTACGAAAAGAGCGGAAAATTATGTTCTTTGTTTTAGTAAGGTTAAGCGTCAACAGGTTTGAGGAAAAGTATCTAAGCAAAATTTTCAAATCTTCTTCCATTTGCATAATCACGTTGTTTCGACATACGCCGGGGGGTTACGTTTACATATAACGATTATTTGTGGTATAAATAAAAACGGATTCCAACGTAATACTCGAATATAATAAACACTACTAGAAAATATCCCCGGGGGATATAAGCAAAATAATATTTCAACAAAATATTGTTAAACTAAAGGTAACAAAAATAAATGCTAATCATAAAAATAAAAAATAAAGTGAGACAATGAAACAATGAATATTTTAAGAAAGATATAAAGAGAAAAACAAATAAAGGCAAAACAAGTTATATTTATATTCTTAACATGAAAGATGTGATGAGACAACAGAAAAAAAATCAAATGGAATAGCTGACATGAAAAATGGAAATATATGAACATGCGAAATAAAACAAAAAGTTAACAGTGGTGCTTTCTTCTTTTTGGTTGGTACCATGTCTCTTTCTGGATGCCATAAAAATTGATGAGGGCCAGTAAACAGTGGTTCCAAATGCTCAAAGTAAACATACGATTGAATTTATAAAATTCACTGATAGTTTGTTCCATTTATTCTTCTTAAACTCCATGAAAAAATGCTAGATTATTTTAATACAACGAATAATACGAACATGAACAATCGAGTAATCGAGAGTCCAGGAAACCGATCTTTTTTTCTCGTTTTAAAAGATTTCATTCTGGGCTGGGTGTATCGTCTACAACCGCGCATCGAGCCAAAAAACGAGCCGGACTATCAACTTACATGAAGGCAGAGACTCCAAATCGCGATGATAAACAAAATACGACGGCCAAAGGGCGATCCCGGAGGCTGTACATGACGATGCTGACGAAGTTTGACTGCGTGGTAATGGACGACGAAATCTACGTCAAAGCCGACTATTTACAAGCAGCTTCCGGGAAAGGAGTTTTATACGGCAAAAGGAAGGGGAAAGGTAGCAGATATTTTCAAGCACATGAAACTGTCTTAGTTCGCGAAGAAATATTTGGCTTGGCAAGCCATCTGTACCAGTGGCTTGAAAAGCAGCATTTGCAAAGCTTGCGGGACTGTCAACCAAGAAATTTAAGTGAAAGAGTGTTTGAATAAACGTCTGCTGCCTTTCCTGAAGAAACACGGTTGTTCCGTACTGTTTTGGCCGGATTTGGCATCTTGCCATTACGGTAAAAAGGCCATGAAGTGGTACGCCGCCAACAACGTGCAGGTGGTTCACAAGGACAAGAACCTTCTCAACACGCCACAGCTCCGCCTAATTGAGAAATACCGGGCTATTGTCAAGAGGATCCTAAAGAAGACCAAAAAAACTGGTGGAAAAGGTGGACAAGGCGGCTGTAATATTTTTCCTGAATTTTATACTAATTAAACTCGAAAAAGAACTTAAATTTGATTTTTTATATAAACGATTTCACCGATTTACACGCGTTTTCCCTTGACCAAATTTTGACCGTATCACCCTTTATCCGATTTAAACTGACTGCAGACGACATTTTTACGAACTATTCACTATGTAGTTGGAATTGCGATTCGCCACACCATTGTAATTGACTTAAATTATCCTTTCGGATTCGATTTAATGTTTGCTGGGATGAAACATAAACTCCGTCAAAAGGCGGGGTTAGGAATCAACGATAACCGTTGGAACAATATGCACAATAATCACTTTTCATATCATTCAAAATATTTCACTTGGAAAAATCTCATTGGGGGTTAGGGTGGGGTGTGCGTTTTATCCCTAAAACCCACTCCGTTTGCACGGCCTTGTTCTTAGATAAGTAGTTTTAAGGAAAATAAATTAAATCTGTGAGAAAGGAAAATCTGAAATTGCATGCCAATGATATTGTTCTTTGTGCTTGTAGGGTTTTTTTTTCTTATAAGATGGAAATATGACTTCAAACTATAACAGCTGGGTGTTTGCTGCCGTAAGTGGATTTGTCCCACTAAAACCACCTTGCGCTTCGTGTGCCAGATGTGCCCTTGGTTTCACCCTATGATTCTACATCAAGAGATAGGCTGTGCTCATGTACTTATAGATACATCTCACCCATTCCCTTTCCTCTTTCTTCTTTTTGGTCTTTCGCCTTTATCATCTTTCTACTATTTCTTTTTTTTTTGCTTTTTTTTCCTTTTCTTCTTTTTCCTTTTCCTCTTTCACCAACTTTAAGCTGGTAGTTCGAGACGTGTGCCGGTGAGGTAACGCTTTTAAAGTAACTCGCGCCGGTTGAAGCAACCACTCCCGTAGAATTTTTTACCACCAAGGCATGGCCGATTGAGAAACTACCAAGCTAGAATCCCGTCACGATCAACCCGAATGGTATCTCCGTTTCCTTTTGTTGCAGGAAAGATCGTAGCTGAGTACGTGAGACCTTTTAAGTCCCACCACACGTATGAGTCTAGATTAGGGTTAATTATGATGTCATACGAGGCCCAAGACCTTCCATTAGCTTGTCAAATTTGGTTGACTATCTCGCTCTCTCCGTTCATCATCTTTCCTGATTCTGATTAGATCGCGCATGATTGGCGGAATTTCGTCGAGTACAGCATGCCACGACTGGTCGTCGAGACACATTTCAATCACAACATTTTCAGCGTTCAAATTTTGAAGTTGTTGACGCCTTGAAATGAACCAGGGGCAGACAAAGATGGCATGTTTTTCCGGTTCCTCCGTATCTACGCATTCCGGACAATAAGGCGAGCTGATAGGCGAGCATAAACCGAAGAAGGTATTGCTTGAAGCACCCATGACCCTAAAGGAACTGCGTCAGGTTGACCTCTCCATACTTCCGATTTACCCAGTTACTAAGTGGGGATTTTTTTTAAATATCTGACGGGTTTGCGCCGGGGGTCTTCAGATTTTCCCCAAAATTGAAAATTTGGTTCATTTTTGCGACTTAAAAACACATGTATTTTTCCAGATTTCTTACATTTTTATTTTTTGAGTTAGCTTCGGTTAGATTTTTTTGTAAATAAAAAATAACCATTTTTCAAAGCTACATAACTCTGTTGTTTCTCAACGGAAATAATAAAATAGCACATCAAAATGCATTGAAATTTTATCAGCTTTCTAAATAGAATAGGGTAGAGGCCCCTAAGACAACTGCTTAAGGAAGCTTTTTTCATTACTTCAATAGAATTGTCTTCCATGTTGGTTTAAAACTGACATTCATTCATTGAACTATATTCCTAATATTGTGTTATGAAATTATGCAGGAAATAGATCAATCCATTACGTACTTTTGAGTCAATTTATGATTTATTTTTCTCATTCAAGTTCCTCCATTGTCGTACCAGGTCCCTAATTCCGTCGTACAAGGAGACCGGAATTGTCTCAATTTATTCTACCCTCTTCAGAAATACATTTAAAATTTTGCGGTTGCGGTTCATGCAATTAGCATCAACTTACATCGAACGGATCAACCGCGCAGGATAATAGCAGAAGTTCTCTCGAGTAACCAGTCGCAATAAGCTATGAAACTAGGATAGCTTTATTCTAAAAAGGTCTACCATTGCTTGGCTAATGCATCTGCAGGCAGCAAAGTATTATACCTTCTATTCAATTCTACCGAAATTGTCTCAAACTATTCCTCCCTCATGAGGGATAGTTTTGAAATTTTGCGGTTGCGGTTCATACAAATGCGATTATTTACTTCGCACGGATCAACCGCGCAGGATAACTGCAAAATTCGATCGAGATCTAAGTCGCAATAAAATGGACTTGCCAAGAAATTCCAAGGTAGCGTTTTTGTAACTAGGTATCATTGTTTGGCTAAGGCAATTGCAGGCAGCACACTATTAGACCTTACAAATTGAATACACCCTGCAAATGTATTTTCTACCAACACACTCTCCAACGGACTGGGCTGCCATGATCCAGGATTTGTCTGTTAAATAAGATTTTATAACATTCAAACAGAAATTTTTCACAAATTACATGGCACAAATTAACACAGTAACTGCATATATTTAAAGAACATCAACATTTTTAATAGTACAATATGTTTTCCTACGCAATGATACTGAATAGTAAGACATTTGAGGGGAGGCAGAATCACACTTGCGTTTTGTCAACATGTGTATTCTTATGCATGTGGGAACCCTGGCGAAGGATATCGACACAAAGCAAAGCCACGTTGGTGCGTGTAATGCGCATTAGACTGGTTCAGCTCATCTATTCAAGTTTTTTTTTTTTCGAGCGATAAAAGTTTTTGCAAAAATGTTTTTTTTTTCGGAAATTGACGCTTTGTTATTTTAACATTTTGTTGTTTGGGTTCAATTTCAAGATCCAAACCTGAGACTCATGAACTCTTATTTCAAAGTTTAAATGATACATTCATCCAAATTCTCTTGTCATTTTGACCTTCACCGGGATTTTTTTGCATCGTTTTTCCATGCATCGTAAAGATTCAATAAAAATCGAGGTTTTCGGTCCAGGAATTGAATTTTTTTCCTCGAGTTGATCCCCATTTAGAGAATTTCTGAAAACTGGAGAAGTTTTAGTTTTAGTTTTCAAGGATCTCTCAGTGACCATTCTGTAGAGCAAAGCGTTTGGTCGTATGTAAGATATTGCAGTTTGAATGCAAGAAGTTTAAAAAGTCTAATTTTTAAATAATTGATGTATCTCATGTTTCAAACACTTGAGAAAGGTTAAGTGTCATCAAATAATAGAACCAAAAATAATAAAATCTTAAAATATGAAATAACTTTGAAGAAACAATGTCATTGGAGTTGAACGTTAGAAATGTGAAAGTTGGAGATATTCTTGCGTGCACCCAAACGTCTATTTAATTATGCACGATACTGTTAGTAAATAATTTGTAAAACACCAACAACTAAGCTAAAAAATCCATCAATTCTTTGTTCATTTGAAACCATGCATTATAAGCAATGCTGAATACATTCAAGTAATTTATTAATATAAATAGATTCTTTGCACTTATTTCCCAGTGCATCAAGTTCCTAGCTTTAAAATAAACAAAATTACTGTATTGTGTTGTGATTACTTGGAAATCCATTATGTTCATTCTCTATGAGTCCGACTGTGTTCAGCAAAAAATAGTTAAAATGAACCGGTCTAATTCCAATTCTTGCAAAACGGTTTCCTATTCCTGTCGCAAAATTACGACGAATTATGGGGCCCGAGCGATTCGATTTCAATCGAAATTGACAAATTTATATAGTTCAGATTAGTTTGAAATCATTTTTCTAATTTTATTTCAACACTTTTCTGTCGAATTTTATTATTTTTAACGTTATATGCATTGACAGGAAGCGATAAAACAAAGAAACACGTTGGGGGGATCACTAAGTTCGTTTTACAATATGGCGGAGTGCGTCAATAATTCAATTCACTTCGCGATTTAAATATCAAATAAATTAAGAAATAGTTTCAAAAGTGACAAATTTGTGATGGAAAATACATTCACAAGCTTAAGTTTATCATGTGAAGTAGCCAATTAAAGTGGAAAGTGATTTTTCGGCTCTAAAACATGCATTCTTGAATTGCGACGAATCAGAGGGATACGACGGAGGAGGGTACACCTACCCTAGTTGAAAAAAATTAAATAATGACCTTCAACATGAAAAGTGGTAAATAAACTTTAAATGGCGTCTAAAAGTACCGTCTGCACCACCGAATATTTTGCAAAAAATACCATTGTATAGCTCAATTCATGATGCAACTTTCATCTGAAGACACCAAAGTGGGCCATTAATACCTTGAAGAGTTATGAAAGAAATAATGACAATAAATCTCTTTTTTTGCATCGAAAACAAACACTGGTCGAACAACTGCACTCACATCTGGAGATAGCAAACACTTCTAACAACATGGAAACAAAAGAACTTATCAAAGCTGGTAAAAAACACTATTTTTTCGTCCTTTTCAGACTGCCCCTACTCGCATAACAGTCCCATATGAATTTTCGTCATTTTAGGTCAACATAAGGCTTCAACATAAAAGACTAAAAAAAGAGGTTTTGTTCTAGAAATTTCGAAAAAAAATTTCAATTTGTGGCTGTCCTATATGAAATATACCTGAATAACAGTCCCATATGTGAAATACCACGGATTTGGTTACTTTTCAATGTTTCTTTCGGCGAAATAGTCTTTGTTTTATTGCTTTGAATCATTTAAACATTTTTTCAGGCCTAACGATTTATTATGACAACCTAGAAACGATTTTCGTTTATGCTGAAAGTGGTGGTCACAATTTAAAAATATATTCCAAAACAGAAAAAGCTGATTGTCTCGCTTGCTTATTTTTGTATATGGGACTGTTATGAAAGAAGCCCCTTCTGTTGCAGATTGTTGCAGCTTCACTGACTTCATGTTATATCTGAAAATCTAATAACGTAATCGTTTATACCCAGTTTTGCACCAGGTCATAACAAGTTGTGCACATTTTACTGTCATTTTTAGAAGTTTATGCGCTAAGCTTTGCATCCGTAATTCCCTAGATTTGATTTAAAATGGACGGTGGAACACTGAAGATTCGTGTGTGAGCGATCGAGGTAGCAAAACACTAACGACGAATTATGTTCGTTCTAGTATGGTAAACCTCGAACCTGGGCGAATGTAGAAAACGAATACGGTAAAAGTATCATATTTTCATCATTTTACAGTCTGGGCTGGCCATACTGAGCTCTTTGATTATTTCTGCAACATTTGTGCCACTTTCTCATACTTTTTTGATCAATGGGAAAGGATTTTTGTGTCCAGTGCTTAGCTCCCGATATAAAAACTATGTAAAGCACGTCTATATTTCATTTTTTTAATCACATTTTTGTGATCCCAAACACAGGGACTGAACCTTCTACTCTTGGCACTGATTATGCTTTACAATGATCTTTGATCGAAAAATTAATAAGTTATATAGTATATGACCAGGTTGTAAAAGCAACATTCCCATTATTAGTTATATCACTTAAACAATACGATACTCAGAATTTTGGTTAAAATTTAAAGTCAGTTTTGCTGCAAACACTCTGCAAAGCACGAAAAAGTAGTGTTTTATACCTGCTTTGGTAAGTTCTTTTGTTTCCATGTTGTTAGAAGTGCTTGCTATCTCCAGATGTGAGTGCAGTTGTTCCACCATTGTTTGTTTTCGATGCAAAAAAAGAGATTTATTGTCATTATTTCTTTCATAACTCTTCAAGGTATTAATGGCCCACTTTGGTGTCTTCAGATGAAAATTGCATCATGAATCGAGCTATACAATGGTATTTTTTGCAAAATATTCGGTGGTGCAGACGGTACTTTTAGACGCCATTTAAAGTTTATTTACCACTTTTCATGTTGAAGGTCATTATTTAATTTTTTTCAACTATTCTATTTAGAAAGCTGATAAAATTTCAATGCATTTTGATGTGCTATTTTATTATTTCCGTTGAGATACAATAGAGTTATGTAGCTTTGAAAAATGGTTTTTTTTTATTTACAAAAAAATCTAACCGAAGCAAACTCAAAAAATAAAAATGTTAGAAATCTGAAAAAAATACATGTGTTTTTAAGTCGCAAAAATGAACCAAATTTTCAATTTTGGGGAAAATCTGAAGACCCCCGGCGCAAATTGTCAGATAATAAAAAAAAATCCCCAAGTACCAAATCCGCCGTAAATAAACAATAAACAAATCCGCCTATCTGCACGCCTGCTGGTAGTTTCAGCGTAAACACCTCATTATACATGGCATTCCAAATCACAGGACCGAGTGTGGAACCCTGTGAAACTGCTGTTTGGGCAGCAACCCAGTTTCGGTTTCGCACGTCAGAACACGATTTTCGAAGAAGCTTTCTATTATCCTGCAGAGGGTTTTGGAGGATTCTAGGGGTGTTACAGAGAAACTATCTAGAATCATAACTGGTGCCAAATCTTTAGTGAATGAACAACAACAATGTTTTGTACGAAGACGTCAGTATCTCTTGATATTACTGTTTGAATTTGGTATCATAAAGCAGTTTAGTACCAAAACTTTAGACAAGAAATTTTCATGGACGAGAACAATCAGCCAGCAAGGATATTGTCTGATGGTGTACCAAGCGCTGTGTGAGTATGTAAACCGGTGTTAGAAAACAGTTTTTCGTTTCCCACTTCCATCTCATTCTTATCCCATTCTTATCCCATTCCCATCCCATTCCCATCCCATTTCCCATCCCATTCCAATACCTATCCAATTTCTAAATCATTACCAAAATGTTTTTTTGGTATTTTTGGCATAAGACTATGAAAATAAACCTTCGTTTGCTAACTGATTCATAAGATTGTTGCGTTGGGTTCGATCTTAACTTTTTTTTTATGAATTACCAAAAAGATGAAAATCCAATAACATGTTTTTCTTGTTTTACTTGAATGTAGTGGTCATGCATCATTTTGCTTGGGAGCTCTACTCACAAAGAACAGACGTACAAGCTCAAACCAAAAGTATTCAAAAAAGTGTGTAAATTTTCAAACGCTGATTTCCAAAAAAAACCGTTGAAAATATACTTGAAACTATGTCATCTATTGCGCCGTTCAAAAGTTTGAAATAAAATTGTCAAGTGCCCAGTTTTCAAAAAGGCGTAACCGTATATGAACTCATAAATTAATTTTAACTAATGCCTTGCTTAAATCGACGGGTTCAATTCATTGCATTTAATGAGAGTTACTTTTGACAGGACAGAATTTAAAAATAAAAAACAGTTGTTTAACTAATCGAAAAAAGTCACTAAGTAACAACCGTATAAAAAGTACCGGTGATAAACTTTTAATCATTCCTTTATTTTTGCACTACTGAGGCAGTCGAAAAAACCAAAAGTTATCCAATAAGTTTTTGCACTTCTTGAAATGGTATCATCAGAGGACGAATCCTCTACATCCAGTCAATTAGGAACATTCTTGATAATCAGTCTTACCTATCAAAACTGATTCTAGACATCTCAAAGCGGGTCACTTTCAAGTATCACTTTTGCATCCCATTGTCCAAAATTAAGAAATCCTAGCTTCAAGAAATAACGATTAGTTTCAAAGATATTTTTCCATTATATTTTTTTTCTCAGTTTGGTTTTGACAGTTCTCTTTGGTGTGTTTAGAGACACCTGGTGGCCCAGCCGAAAAAAAACAAAAATTGGTTCAAAACGATCGTTGGAAATTTTACACAAGTTCCGTGTGCTAGCTTGTATGCCTGTTCTCTGTGTTCTAGTCTTCATGGCAGTTATGCTTTTGCAATCGTAACATCTTTGGTACAGCACACTTTTTAGCGCATTTTTGGTATAGAGTTAGCGCTGAGCGGCATTGAAATTTTGCGACCTATTCTTTGGGTGTACGGTTTCCTTAGTATAGCCAGGAAATAAACTCTCGCTTGACGAGCTATCTCTTTCATAGAGATCTCTCGCTTATCCAGTTCTAGCTTAGGTTCAATTGTATTATAATTTTAAAATGTATTTTACCTACGAAACCTATAATATGGATGACCGATATCTGCACAAATGACGAACACAGAGAACAGACGTACAAGCTAGCTTACGAAACTTGTGTAAAATTTCCAACGACCGTTTTGAACCAATTTTTGTTTTTTTGGCTGAGCCACCAGATGCCTTCAAACACACCAAAGAGAACTGTCAAAACCAAACTAGGAAAAACAAAATGGTCAGTTTTAAACAGGTCGTAAGAACTGTTTGTCATGTTTTAAGAAAACCGCTGTTGAAGTTTTTGGAAAAAATATCTTAAAAGCTAATCACTATTTCCTTCAAACTAGAAATACTAAATTTTGAACAACGGGATAAAAATCAATACTCGAAAGTAACCTGTTTTGAAATGTCTAGAATCAGTTCTGATGGGTTAGACTCATCGTCAAGAACGTTCCTAATTGACTGGGTGTAGCCTATTCGACCTCTGAAGATAACCGTCCAAGAAGTGCAAAAAACTGATTCCAAAACTGTTAGTTATTTTGTGCAAACATAAAGGAAGTGACATAAATTGAACTCGTCTATTTAAGAGCGGCATTCGTTTAATTATTAATGAGTTCGCACACGATTACGCCTTTTCATAAACTGGGCACTTGAAAATTTGATTTGTAACTTTCGAACGGCGCAATAGATGGCACTGTTTCAAGTCAATTTTTTTTCATCTCTAATCCATAAACGAAATTTGAAAATGGTTCAAACCTTGAGTGAAAACCTTGTGTTCAAAACATAATTTGTATCGCACCTATTCCAACTGAGAATGAGTGACATGTCTTGAGTTCTCTTATTTAAACAATCGGTTCTAAATTAAAATATTTTTTCATATCTACTACAGTTTTCAATAAACAAGTTACATAATAGTTACATATATTTGAGAAACGTTTAAAATTTTAAGAAGCATTTAACTTTCTATTCCTGTTCAAAATGGTTAGTCTTAGTATAAATCTAAATAAGGCTATGACCATTTAGAATCTGGGCAGTTACAAACGTGTGTATTTTAAAAACTATTCATTTGATCGAAAAACTTTCTATGGAGGAAATGAAGGTGTTAATTTGACATTTAGTGTAAAAATATAAAAAAATATATTTATCAATGATTTCAAGAAATACTCTAACTTTTTCATAAAATCTCATTTTTATCTTTGCACCAATACATGTTTATTTTTTTACCACTGAAGCAAAGCTTTTGCGAAATCATGATATTTTACACAAACTCACCTGGAAAAAGCAATTGCAATCTGGTTGAAACCTTTTCATGAGTAGGTATCTCGAAGAATTTGATCTCTTAAATCCGGTTTTAACATACATTTGTTGGTCCATCAGACTACATCTGTCATATTGCGTAAAAACCGGATGCACAGATTGCGATCTTTGGAACTGATTGTGAGAGCGAATCAAAACTATTTTACAGAACACTGAAAGCTTGATCTTTAACTAAACTTTACCTCTTCTCGAACCTGATAAATAAAGGCAGTTGAATTCTGAAGTCAAAAGAACAAGACGTGTTTCACTACTATCTGCTTCTCCGTGAGCCCGAAGAAGGTCTAGAGCACATTGTCCAGGGTTAGGGACATAACACTGATCATTATTAGTTATTTACTTGGTGTCTTCTAGTCAGGCAACACTTTTTGCCTGCCGGAAATGGATTTTTTTGCATTATTTAAGGAGTCCGCATTCAGTTATCCCCAATAACCGTAGACTTTTTACCATATTTAAGATCAAGGGATGCACTCAGATGGTTGGTTTGAGCTTAGTGTGGATCTTAGAATGGCTTCTTATACTTCTTAATTTGTGCAAAATTATTTTTACCATGTCTTTTTGCATCGTAAATATATCAAACACATGTTAACTTAAAAATCTATCAAAAATAGGCAAGATAGTCCTTTTAACCAACACAACGCTACTAAAGTTTTGAATAACCGAGCTCTATAAACGTAGCTATCACCGAAATAAAGTGCCCGGATACTAAATGATCATAGCCTTAATTAGGCTTCGAAATTGGCGTGAAACTAACACGAATAAAAGATCTGAGTTTAAAAAAATACTCCTGAAAATACAAAACAACAAAGTATAAAAAAATCATTACAAAATAGCCATTCTAGTTGATTTTGTAATGGGTGCTAAGACATTCTTTTTATACCATGCCAGCATTGTTTTCATCCACTGCATGCAATAAAAATTTATCTGCATAATCTCTCGCACATTCCCGAGCGTTGTGCTTGAATTCAAAATGAATCGGAAATCTTTCTCAAACCCAATGTAGAACGACTACAGGGACTTTATCTTTAGAAACACCATTTGCAGAGTTCTAAAACATGAAGAACCATTCGTTCTTTAGCTCAAGATTCTCGGTTCTGATAGATGATGCTGGTCGGCCGACCGAATACCGTATTGTGAATAATAGTGATTCAACGAAAAAGAGATTCCAGAGGATAAAGCAGCTTTTCCGATACAAGATCTTCCGGCTAGCATCGCTCGTCTGGGCCGGATGCTTTTCAATATATGTTTTTGTAGCACACCAGCAATGGAACTATGAAGCAGCTTTTCCTGGGAAAAATGTTCCTGAACTGATGGAGGAGGATGAAAAGGTTCCGATTTTCTACTAATGAAAATATGCTAACGACACGATGGTATTCTGTAAATAAAGTTGCGTTTAATGTTATATTATGAGATGGCTTAAGATTAACCATCTTTCCGTAGATTGGACTTCCGGATTCTAATGAGCTTACGTTCCGTATCAATAAGATGAATCATTTATCTCCTAGCGTTGCATCACAACTGCATCCCAGAATCACAACTTGAGAAGGAAAACATGAAAAAATATTCCTCAAGCAAAGCATCATTATCCTGCAAAAATCCTTTGACTTCAAAATATTTGCATAAAAAACGTACTACGCTTCAGGGTTTCACGAAGAAAAAGGTTTTGTTTGTTAAAAATAATTTCTCTAGTCTTAGTGTCTCATTTTAAAAATATATCCAGGGATTTTGAAATAGCCATTTGAATAAAGATTTCCAAAGGGTGATTTATGCTTTTGAGCATATTTCTGTGAAAAAAGCTTGAAACGTAACTCCAGACCAATTGACTCAGTTTCCCTTCGATCGAGAAAACGAATGAATTGTGTTATTAAACGCTAGCTTACACCGAGCACATTATAAAATATAATAAATTTTGTATCAATGACACATTGGAATTGCTTGGAACAAGTTTGAAAAATATTTGGGACGCAAGAAGACAACACCCCTGCCAGCCCTCTGGAAGCAGTGAATTGTAATCTGTTCCCATGTTTTGCATGGTTCGGAAAATGGCCTCAAACCCCCCGGAACAACAACAACCGAGAACACGATGCCAAAAGTGCATTCGAAAACGATAAATCTTCCAATCGGAAAGCTCCGGGTCCACAACAGTAGAAACACTGCATAACCCCGGTACCTACAGCAGAAAATAAACGCATTCCAAACAATTGAGCATCTACCTACGCTTCCGGTTGAGATGGTTCAATTAAAAAAACTAAAAATAGTTTTTTTTTTGAAATTTTTTTGTTTGAAATTTCATTTTTAAATAAGATATGATAAATTTAAAGTACGTGTATGGAAACATGTTGAACAAAAATGTATATAAAATTTTGTTATATCTACCAAACTCTTAAAAAATTCTTCAACTTCAAATACTTGAATCAATCCATCGAGTCATATGCATAAGCAAAAAGTTCCGTTCCTATAGGGGTTCGTTCCGAAATAAGCCTTCTGGATCCGGGATTGTTTCCGGTTCCCGCACAATTCTCTATCGGTCTCATTGGGAATGTTCGGGAATATTTATTTCATTGCTTCCAGGATGTAGAACACTGAATTGTTTAACATTTCGGGATGCGTGCTGCACACTGCAATCGGTTTGCCTTTTGCTAGATTTCGCTCGTTCGGGAACAAATGTGAATGGAACATTGCATAGGCAGTTGTTGTGCATGCATTCAGCAAAGCGGCTGTATTCCCAGTTATTCTGTAATTAGGTTTTGAATTCTTAAATGATTTCAATTGATTTGATTAACAACTGGTGGTGAATTATGACCGTGGAAACGCGTTGGTTTTCAAACAGCTCCTAACTATTAAGATTTCCTGTGACAAATTACTTAGAAAATTTCCAAATCTTCTACAAATCTACAAATTAAGAAAAACTCTTGATAAAAATATTGCCAAAGATTTGAACCAACACTGTATTTTTAATGACCTCAAGGTCTTAAAATCGGAAATATGCCTCGAAAATGTCTTTTTCACGATATTGAAGCTCTCGAAACTCGAGAATTCCACGGTTTTTAAAATATTTTTTTTAACTTTTTACTAAAATAAACTATACGATAGTTTCCAGCAATTGTTGATTAATTTAGTTATTTTTGGTTTTTTTGTCATGTTTAAGACACATTTAAACTATTTTTTTTTTTTTATCTGACTGATATTTTTGTTTTATATTTAATTCAAGTCATTTTTCATCATTTTTTCAGTAATTTTAAGCTTTCTGTTTGTGTTTGTTTATAACTTTTTAAAAAATTTTAAAATTTATGTCGCTTTTCAGTATTTTATGGAATTTTTAGTACTTTTGTAATATTTGGTCAATTTTAAACGACATTTTAAAGCGTAAAACCCCATTAATGTTGTTTCAAATTCTATTGGTCACGTAAAAGTAAAGTAAAGTAAGTAGGGTAAGTGAGCCCTATTTTGGCATGGTCCTTATCTTGGCATGCCAATATGTCTTCTCATGTTTTTCAGGTCCAAATTGAGCTTAAACAATTTTGAATATATATTCATTGCGAAGAGAAGAATTTGTTTCAAATCTGTGCATACCGAATTTTTTTTATTGTTTGTACTTTAATAAAGAAGTTAATTTTTTTTATCTGCATCCGAGGAAATTATGTTGGAAATCACCGTATGAAAATCAGATGAACTCACCTTTCTAGTGCAACTGTTAAATTCACATGCGCCTTCAAACGCGGACATTCATTTGAAAAAATTGCAATAAATACTCATGCTTACAGTTAAACTCGGCAAAAAATCAAAAAATACTAGAAAGACTAAAGAGTGAATATTTATTTAGGTTTTGAATAAAAATTTAAAACTAATTTTGTTTCTTTTCTTGGCATGCAACTTCAATCGAAATACACCACCAGTGTTGGAAGCTGGGAAAAATACATGTTCATTAAAGAGGTATTTTTGGGCTGATGTTTTCCCTAAAACTTCATTTAAAACTACGCACAAATGTTTTCATGTTAAGACCGTTGTATGATAAGACCGTTGCTATCAACTTAAGCTTCGAAATAAGTTGGAGAACATAAGTGATTCGACTAACTAAAAGTAATATCCAAGCATTTTAAATGCAAAAATCGCTATTTGGGAACCATGAATCGAAATGTACATTGGTATGCGTGCGAACAGCATTTGCATCACTGATAAGCTGATATAACTCTGCCCCACATTTCCATCAACCAAAGGTTCGTGTCTTAACTGTTTAGTAAGTGAATAATACACTGGTTGTGATGGGGCGCTAGCATTCAAAACTTACTCCACGTGTTCTAATGACACGTAGAAAAATGTATAGAAATTTTATTATCTACCAAGCATTTTTAGCCTGCTTCAATTTTTCTGGGTGTGAAAGTATAAGTTGCTATGGTGTTCAATTTTTGTTATGTTTTCCTCCCAGTGAAAAAAGGTCCCGATTGTTGAAATGTACTAGATTCATTGAGCTTTGAAATTTGAGGAACAAAATTTAAAAACGTGCCTACATATGAAAATCAATTCTTAATATTAAAAAAATACTATTCCAATTAATAGGATATTAAAATTTAAAAAAATAATTTTACTATTTAAATGAATTAAAGTTAAACAGTTAATTTAAGAATTAATTTTAGCAAATGAATAAAACTTATAGATTTGAAGACTTTCAAAGAGAAAATGTTCTTTATCTTATTGAGGAAAAAATCGCAGTTCTTCAAAAAAGGACCTTCTGGTGAACGATTTATTTAGTCTAGACATTTTATTAGAGAATATTCTTTTTAGGTCATCTGAAATTTCTTCAAATTTTCCCTTGGGATAAAATTTTCAAAAGATCATTCACTCTTCTGCAATAAGAATGGAATTGATCCGATACATTGAAACTAAAATTTATACTAACTGAGTTACATAAATCTTCATAAAAAATATTTTCGAATCGTCAAATGAAAATTGAATGATTTACGAAAAAATCGAAATTCAGCTATTGGTATCATTACATGATCGGGAATCGAAGCTTAGGGAATGATGAGCTAGTTGGCGCCAGGAGCTCTGGGCGATGAATATTTTTCTCCTACACAGGGGGAATTATATCAGCTTATCAGTGTTTGCATTGCAGTCTGCCAAGCAAAAGCCACGTGGTCTCCTACAGAACACAGTGGTTCGAAATATTGAAAAAAAAACTAAGTTAAATTAAGCATCTCACAAGACTTAAGATGTTTTTCTTATCTAAAAATTGTTAGATCGATGGCAATTTATGACTTTAGTATATAAAATACATAATTTATTGAGTTTTGAAATCGTTTTCTATTGCTTGGAAACCATATACCTACTCAGATTTAATTTTTTGGAATTTTGTTCTAATTTTTTTCATGGAAACAGAAGTTGGAAGTTCAGGAAAATATCGTTGGCTTTCTAATTATTCCTTAAAATATTTGATGTTAGTCGAATTAAAAAAACTGTCTTAGCAAGGTTTACATTCTAACATCTATTTGGCGTGTCAAACCACTGCACAACGCCCCGGGCATTCGAGAGGGCTCTTGCTAGAAGCTCATAATCTCAGCTAACAAATTCAAAAGGGCAAAATTTTGATATACCATTCAAGGAATTTCTCAGTTTCTTACTTTATGAAGCCAAACTCCACAATATAAAGACAGTTGTTTGGTAGTGAAAATAACCCTATGTGTCGCAATCGCATTGCGGAATTTCTTTACTTCCGACTTTTTGAAATGAAAACTTATTTTGTGCTTCCCTTTCAACCAAATTTCATCAATGTTTTCGAAAGCCTTTTTGTTGTATGAGTGAAGCCCGGTGTTCCATCGTCGCATAGAACTTTACGCTCAGCTGACGTCATTCTGTCAGTGGCCATATATTCAGAATAGCCAACGATTCTGTTAACACGTTCGTCGCCATGCTCATTTTGGTAGTTTTACAAGCCGGGCCCGAAGAAATTTTCAGAGAGAGAAAGCAAAGAGGGAGAACTCCCATATTTGAAACGTGTGGCGATGCTGAGCGGTAAACTCAAGTAAGAGAGCGTCACATGCTTTTTGATGTGACGGGGCCCCCCAGGAAATACACCCGTCACCCGAATATGGGTGCCGTGGCGACGAACGTGTTAACTGTCAATTGAGCATTGTTGGTGAAGATCTATTGCACATTGCTGGTGGCCAAGAATCGGATCATCGAAACGGCAAACAATTGGTACGGCGGCCAAGTAATTGGAGCACCGCAGTGAGTACTTTGCATGCATTTTACTCACATTGATGAAAGTTCTATAGAGAAAACATATTTTTGTTGACCTCTAAGCAAGTTAGCAAGTAAATTCTTCGAAGGATGTTATATGGTGCACTCAACAGGAAGGTAGGAATGTCGAAAAAAAGGGTAAACCATGCCTTAGGTGCCAAGGCTGGGTACATTTACCCTAGTGTGTCTAAATCGAACCGTTCCTGAATCAAATGTTGCCAAAATCGAACGAGGTCTTGGTTAAAGAAATTTACTTTAAAATTTATTATTCGGGTCAGTAATCAATAATTGAACCGTTAATTTTAAAACAACTTAAGTTTTTTTTTAATTCTTAAAAACTTTAGCAATATCAACAGTTTGTATAAAAATAGGGTGAAATATATTTTAAATCTAGATGAAGCACTTATACTTAATCCTCTTGAAACATATTTGAAATTTATTGAACATTTCCATAATGATTACATAATTAAATAAATTTCTAAATGAGAATCTAACTCAAAGAATTTAAAACCAGAAAAGCCAACCCATCTACAAATTCTTAATTCAAATACCAAATATAAAATTTTTATCATTAAAATGTCAGATTTCTAAATAAAATAACGAATAATGGATGAATATAAAGCGGAAAGCGAAATTTGAGATATCTCGTATTTGGCCTTCAAAAATTATTGTGAATTCTTTAAATCAATTTGAAAAATAATTCAAGCTCATTCTGTAATCTAAAAATCTGAACTCTAAAATTTGAAAACTTGAATTTAATTTTCCGTAGCTGTTCGATTAAATATGATCCGAAACACAGTCATCATAATCAAAATTCCAATATACCAAAGAAATAAAAATATCAAAAAACGAAATATCTATATAGGGGAGAATGAGGATACTTGATCCCTGGGGATACTTGATTCCTTAGCTATATCTCGAAACTGGAATGTCTAACAAAGATCAAATGTTCTAGAAAAATGTGCCAAAATGAGCAAAATAACAATGCTTGTAGTTTAAAAAATTTTAACAAAATAATTCTTTGAGTATTTGAACTTTGTTTGAAAAATTTCACAAAATGTAACTTGAAGATCTTTTTTCATCACTTTAAAATGTTCCTTACATGGGAAAATTATGAAAAAAATATTTGTTCCAATGTATCAATCGTTCGAGCGTAAAATGAACTTCATATTGCCATATTTTCAAAGCAATGGAAAACTCTCAACTTTTTTCAGAAAAAGTTTTCTAAAATGTTGATTATGGGTACAATTGATCCCCTAGAGTTGGGTACAATTGATCCCCCTTCCAAACGGCATATTCTTCTTCTGAATTGATCGTTATGGTTGCTGATTACGAAATTACTAATATTTATCCAAAAACTAATATTTATCAAACAATTGTCTGAAGAAAAGAGCAAAAATAATTAATTTTCTCAATTATAAAAAATAGCGCCTTTAAGTATGCAATGTTATTTGCGTTGAGACAAAGTTATAGAATTTTCTCCTTTTGTCTGCTATAAATTGTGAAATGAGAACAAACATGACCAAAACAGTCAATTAACATTCTATCTTGGGGTTTTGTTTGATTTTTATACAAGGATTAGGGCTTCCTGAATAAAAGATCAAGTCTCCTTCAATAGGGGATCAAGTCTCCCCTAACTTCAGAAAAATCGCAATTGTTTTACTCCTACGAAAATGCTTCTAGTTCATCAACGGGTTCAAGTATCGTTCTAATTTTTGGAGCATAGAAACTTGAAGTTACAAGCTGTCAGAAAATGTCAAAGACGGCGAGTTGCTAAATTTTTCCAAAATGATATGGTGAAAATAAGAAAAGGGGATGAAGTAACCCCACTCTCCCCTATATAAAAAGCAATTATCTGTATGTTTGTTTGTTAGTTTGTTTGTTTCTTTGTCCTCTATAGACTCAGCCGTCTTAGAGCTAGAGATCTGAAATTTGGCATGGATGCGCATTAGGACCAGGAATGATGAAAAATGTTTTTAGATTTTTGGACGACCCCTTCTGAAGGGGGTCGTCCATACAAGACAAATATTGTTTTGACGTTATTGACGTTATTTTCCGTCGGATTGTGATGAAAATTTGCACATGGGTGTTTTGAGAGACGAGCAATCGATTACAGTTATCAAATTTAGGGTCAGGGGTTGGCCAAAGGGGTCGTCCATATTCACTGATTAATTTTTTTTTGCGATATCGGTGTTATTATACAACGGATTGTGATGAAAATTTGCACATGAGTGTTTTGAAAGACGAGCAATCGATTTCAAGTTTCGAATTGCGGATCAGAAGTCGGCTGAAGGAGTCGTCCATACCAAACTTTAATGTTTTTGCGATTTTGACGTTATTCTACATTGGATTGAGATGAAAATTTCCGCATAGGATTTTTGAGGGACGCTCTTTTGCTTTCAGGTTTCAAATCTTGACTCAAGGGTCGGCAAAAGGAGTTATTATCTGTTCACTGTTTTTACGATATTCTCTTGATTGAGCATAGAATTGTAATGAAAATTGGCACATGGAAGTTCAACAGAAAAGATATTTGATTTCAGGTGTCAAGTTTTGAATCGTGGTCAAAAAAAGGCCGTACATGTTAGTTGCTCACTGTTTTCGCGATATTGTCGTGATCATGCATCGGATTGAGATGAAAATGTTCAGATGAGGGTTATAAACTATGAGAGGCCCTCAGAACCAAAAGGGTATAAGTGACAAAATAGTCGATTTTGAGTTAATGATGCCAAACGATTTTTCACATTTCAAACTATATTGGGTGATTTTTTCAGATTTTTAGAATTTTATTTACATACTTTTACGTTCGAGAGCAAAATACAAATTTGCGAAAAATATATGGAAAATGGCCAAACACAAGAACTTTAAAGCGTGTTTTCTCGAAATAAACTTTTATGCACTTATACCCCTTTGGCTCCAAGGGCCTCATGAGCAATTGACTCCAGGTAGCATGTTCCGTGTCAAGGGTCGGCGAAAGGGGCGTCTTTATTCACTGATCACTGTTTTCAAGTTCCTGGCGTTATTTTACATATAATTTGAAAACAAAAAATGGCACAAGGGAGTTTTGAGGAACGTTAAATTGGTTTCAATTATCGAATTTCGGGCCATGGGACAGAAAAAGAGGGTTTCATTGAAAATTCAGTGTTTTGTGCAATAATTTTGTTGGAGGCAGTTAATTGATACCAATTTAAGTGTGAAGGTCAAGCAAAAGAGTCGTGCACACAAACAAATAGTACATGTTTCTGCCATAATGTCTAGATTTTACAACCGATCGAGAAGAAAACACTCTCACATAAATTTTAATAAAAAGCCAATCAACCGTTTAATTCGAATTTCAAGTAATAGTAATAGTAGCGACTTTAAACTCTGTTGAATTTTTTCCCCAAAATTGTCGAAAGAATGTTTCGAATTTATTTTCTAAACTCATTTTGACGTACCAATGGTTTAAAACGAAACGATGTTCGTACGGGATCAGCTAGTGTTCTATAAAAGTGAAACAAAAACGTTACGGGAAAAGACTGAAGTTTTAGTATAAAAAATGAGATACTGCAAATATAACCAAAATAGGATTTTTTTAAAAGCAGAACTGTTGGTTTTTTTATCGTTCTTGTTAAGATGTTACACTTATAAGAAGAACTGAAAACTATATGATTAACTATTCAATAATATTCTGTAATGCAACAAATGACACCTTGAGAAATAAAAATAAAATTAATTGTGTTAATGTCAAATCAGAAACTGACCATTAATTTTTTTTTCTATCACAATGTTAAAAAAATTTGAATTCAAAATATTTCATGTGTAATTATGACGGTGGGATGTCTTCCCAAATTAAAATGAAATGAAATCAAGTAAAAGTAGCAACTTCGAATTCAAATAGTTTTTTTTTAAAGAAAGAAATGCAATCAAGTTTTGTTGTTTAATTTTATAAGTTATTAAAATAAAGCTTCTTGCGTACCGAATTTCAACTCGAATCAATAAAAAAAATCAACCTATTTATTTTTGTTATCTAAAATATACTTTAAGTGATAATCTTGTATTTTTTATTAAAATTATATGTTTAACTGATGACACAAGGCAACAAAATTAACATTTTTAAGAGGTGACTAACTTGGAATCAGCTCCCAACTATGCAATTAATTTCTTTATGCAATTTTTATTTTCGAGATAAGTTTTTAAAATATGTAGGTTTGAATTTATTTTTGAAAGCTTTCTGGCAAAACTACAAATAGAAGAATGTTTAGGTTTTGAAAATAAATTATTAACTTTCCCGAACATCGTAGGTAATTTTCAATTCCTAATTCTGCAAAATACGAAAATTGTATACAAATTTAAAATAAGATTTAATAAAGAAGGAATTTATAAACCTATATTAAAAATCATAAGTTAAATCGTGAGCAGTCTTGAAAATCTTTTAATGAAATCATACTTTTGATATCGAATTCTTAGACTGTCTTTACCGATTTCAAAATTAGTAGCAAAATTGTAGAGTTTCATTTTAATGCATTGAATCTCTGAAACTAGAATATCTAGCCAAGATCTGAATTCTTGATTGAACAAAAATTCAAAATCTGTTTTTAGTTTCCATATAGGTTTAAAAATTTTCTGGTTAGTTTATTTATTATCAATGGCATTCGTGTCAATTTTTAAAGATATATTTGATTAAAAACAGATCAATTTCAAAATTTTCCCTCACCAAATCACCTAAACTAGATGAACAAAATCTGACAAATAATTTAAAATCAAAGCGCCAAAATTTTACAAAATCCGTTTATGCTGTTCAGTGCTGGAAAGTATTTTTTTTGACATTGTTGATTTGCTTGCAAATGATTCCACGACTTACTGGATCAGAAATGTACAGTTTTTGGAATGTTTGTCGACATGCGGTTATTTGTGGAGATGTGCATTTTTTGGTTGATTTATGTATTTATAAGAGAATTGTTGGATAAGTTTCCGACTCGTGCTAAGAAATCCAGTCTATTTTGAAACAAAGACACCAAAAATGCTGTTTCCTTGTGTGAACAGATGACGCAGCTTAAGCAACCAAAAGTCACATATTTACTTTAATTAAGGCTTTCAAAGTTGCATATTGGCTGACAAAGAGAATCAACTGCCCAATTCCCTTGAGCAGTGTTCGGCAACTTTTAGAGTCAAAAGAGCCAAAACATAATTTTCTTCCCAATTTTGAAGTTCGAAAGAGTCGCATTATTATTTTTTTTTGACAGAACAATGTCGATCGGAAACGCTAAGTAATCATCATTCCTTATGTTCTTCTTACTTGGTTAGTAAAAGTTAAACATATGGACTATCAATATGTCAATATAAGGAATGAGGATTTTTAGTTTTGTCGTAGTAGAATTTTTTTTTATCTGGCAAGACAAGACCATCGAAAAACAGTTTTTTTATATGATAACATGAATAAAAATTTAATTTTTTCATTAAAATTTAAAATTTTTAATTACTAAATTTAATATAAAAACGCTATCAAAAATTATAAATTCTGAATTTTCATGTCAATTATATGTGAATTTCATAAATTTTATATTTTCATTTCATGTGCTTTATTTCAGTTTTTTTTAAGTATAAATGCATGTTGTTTTTAAATCGTTATATCTAGTTGTGGAGAATTCATTTTATTGATTAAAATAACACAATCAAATAAAATTGAGGTTACTATTTACAATTTTAAAGTCGTTGCTCGACAAAAATAAAAATATGAAATTATTGATGTATTCCAAAAAGACTTAACCTTTTTGATACCGATCGGAATCACGCATTTTGATAAAGTTTACAATAGTTCTAAATAAAACAAAAAAAAAACAAAAAAGAAATTTCTGATAAATTTACGTTTTTGATTGAAAAAAAAAGAAGCATTTATGTATTTGAAAATCTATTTATTCAAAAATTTAAAAAAAAATTTAATAGTGTTACACACACTAAATCGAATTCCCCATATAAGTATACATCATGGATGAGAGAAAACTAGAATCATTCATGAGCCAATTCATTGTCATCTGCAGTTCAACTTCCTTAACACATTAAGGACCGCGAAGAAATCTAAGCTGGGAAACGCCGAAATTCGGCATACTATATCTTAGAATTTATTGGACCAAATTCTACGAATTTTGTATCTGTGATATCCTGAAAGTTGTGTGTTTATTTGAGTCGAATATAGTTCCATTATAAAATTTATAACATTTGAGTTTATGCTTCTAAATGCAGCTCGCTTGAGTGGAGCTGAAAAACGCGATATCTCGTATTTGGTACGCAATATGTTAAGAGAATGGAAACAAATTGGTTTAATTCAACGTTGTTTTAAAACAGTGTTATGCACTTAAAAATTGATCAAAAATGATGTCATTAATATTGATATTTATTCCGATGAAAAAACAGCGTCAAACAAAAAAAAAATAAAAAGATTTAACTTGAATAAAATCTGAGATAGGCATTCGCTGTTATGACGCTTCGGCTTGTTTCTAAATCTATTTCGATCCTGGAAATTTATCTGACCTATAAAAATTGTGGTATATTTTTTTTGGGTTTAGGTAACATAATTCAAATATTGGCTAAACTTCGTTTTTTTTTAAATATATGTTTCAATCAAATAAATAATATTTAAGCTTTCAGTCGAAGAGCCGCAGTTTAACATCCTAAGAGCCGCATGCGGCTCGCGAGCCGTTGACTGCCGACCACTGCTTGAGTGAACTTTATGTACTCGTTAATGAACTTGAAAGTTGCAAAAGTGATTTATAAGTACGTTGTAAGGGACTTAAGTTACAAACTCACCACGAAGGTCGAGGTATGATCTCCAGTCCGGGAGAGTTTTTTTTTTATTAATTTGATACTTGAGTGACCATTCTGACTCGATATATGTCGGAAATGTAGAATAAAAGCAAATTGAATAAATCTCGGCAAACCGCAATTTGTCGTGTTTGGCATCCGGCGCATGGCACCATGTACTGAACCTAGTAAATAATCTAGAGAAGGTGATATGAACCGATGCCAAGGATGCAATTGAGATAAAATGGGTTTTTTTTGCTTATTTTACGATTTTTTGGAAGATGAATTAAACTGCTGGAAGCTGAATAAAAGGTCTTTAAGAGACATGTTTTGGAGCTTGAAAGTATCAATAAGAACTCAAATGTTATGCTGTATAATCCGTACTTCATATGTTCAAAATCAAACTAAATTTTGCTGTTTTAAAGCTCAATTTAGGCTTTCAAACGTAAAAAAAAAAACAGTTTTCAGATATTTAAACTTTTCTCCGGTAATCATAGTAAATCCAATTTACGGTACGTGGATCATTGAAAGAGCACGAATATTCAGTTATTTTCTTTATGTTTTGCTGTTTTTCCCGCATAAATTACACGCAAAGGATAATTGCAACTTTTGTCCCTTTTTTTATTTTCACAGTCCATGTTGAATGTGTTTGTTCCGGAAGGGGGATTAACAATTCATCGTCTTGCGAATATTTTTAACGATGTCTCTCCCCACATTGGTAATCTTTTGCATTCCAAGTCAAGCAATAACCCTCGCATTCGGACCCTCTTGCTTTGTCGTCCGACTGTTTACATTTGATGAACTTCTTCAGTTGAGTTTGAAGTCAACGGTCGCTGAAGGGTGGAATTCATTCGCTACTGTTGCTGAATTATTTATCAAGTGTATTTGAAAGACTTCGAAGAAAAATATTGCTCTCACAGAGTCTTCGGTTTTCAAGTTAGGCCATCAAACGTATAATTTTTCATTTGAAATAATGTTCAATGAAAACCAAGAAGCAGGAATCATATTCCTAGGGAGTCTTGGGAATGTAAAATTCTCGAAAGAACGGTAATACGAACACCCGGGATGCGGTAATTGTTGAAGCGACTTGAAAGCGCAAGCAAAACCAGGATATTCTGACTCCAGCCCACGTTTCCAGGCGCATATAAAAAGAGTTATATTTTCCTGTTTGGCGTTATTGCTTTCCGAGCTATAATAATACAACAACAAAGAGGCAACAAGCCAGTCGGTAAATGGCGAGAATAAAAAAAAATAACAAACTGAGATAAAAACAGCAATAACAATCCAGAATGTAAAGCAGAATGGCAGGACATGGATTTTTATTGGTGTAAAACAGGGTTAAGCCCAGTAGGAGATCGTGTTTTTAATAAACATTCCCGGCAAGGGGTTTTCATTTTGGATTTAATAATCTTTGGTGTTCGGAATCGGAGGAATGGGCGTTATGCTGAGAAGCATGACAAATGAATACACAACCAAATAGGATTGCCGCTGGAATGTAGCAGCAGGAGATTTTGCGAATGCATCACAAAAGTCTTCCCCTTCGTGTTCGGTAAATTCCGGGATTCGTATGGAAGATATCTGAGGAAACATCCGTTTTAAAATCTCAAGTCCCGCTTAACATCAGTTTGAAAATTGGAAATCAAAAGGAAGCACAATTTTTTTTTTCTAAGTAAGTTTCTTGTTTTAAATTGTAAAGCAGCCAATTTTTTCCTCTTCATTTTTTGAAAACACAGGTTCATTAAAACTTCGAAAAGTTTTCACTACATTTTTTTTGTTTTACTCACAATTTTAAAAATTATTAAATATTTTTTTTTATATTCAACGACGACATTCGCCAACGCTCCGGTATCGATTTTATCCCCAGAACCCATTTGTTGCATGACTCTCTCGCTTTAAACCTACAATGTTCGTGTACGTAAGCCAATAAGGCTGATTATTGTTATTATTATTATTGTAGCCCTTTTTTCCTGACTACCCTCGTCTGGATCAAGAAGCAAAAAAAACGCGAAACCAGCTGAGGTAAGGGAATCGCGAGGGGAAAAGTCCTTCATTATCATAACATTTACGTGACTGAGCAACTGCAACGGGTCTGAAATATTGCAAAATCACGCGAACGTAATGTGACTGTGACCTGGTTTCAGTTCTCTCGGTGTGGTTTTTTTTTTGCAAAAAGAGATTGTATTTTCCGCCATTCCACACTTTCCACGAGCGTGGAAAGCGAATTTCGAACCAGGCCCCGGAAATGGGGATAACTGATCGAAATAAATGACATCCTGGTTAAAATTTAAAATAATTGAGGAACCATTAAAAAATAAATTTTCGAATTTTTCCAAAAATTACTTTTTTTGATTATTGACAAACCTAAAATCAGACATTGAGCTCAAGATTCATAGTTTTGCATGTTACTTATATTGAGTTGGTCAATTTCCGGTTGATATACGAGTATTACCGTGGTAAGAAAACAGATTGGTCAATGAGTAACAAACAAAATGGAGAAGCTTAAAATGAATAAAGTGAAGTTTACAATGTGAGAAAAATAGAAATGTGTACCATAAATATAAAAAATATTGTTTAATGGCTCAGGTACTGATTTGCTAGGCGTGTCAAAATATCGTGTGCATAAATATTTTTATTGCAACCTGAATGCTCATGATTTTTATTGAACCACATATCTTTTCCATATTTTTGAATGAATTGTGAACCTGGTAAAAATAAAAAAAAATGTGAAGAAAATAAATGTTCACAAATCAAAAGCAAACATGACATGTGAATCAATTCGCTATTCAAAAACTTGGAAGAATTCATATTCATTTAACATCGATTTTTTAAAACATGAAAATGTAGTTTTTTTTCCGTATTTCTATTTTTAGCAATAATGAATTCTTAAATGACAATCATGACAGAATGACTAACATGACAAAAATAAGAAAGAAGAAAAAAAATGACGAAAATGACAAAAATGAGAAAAATGACAAAAATGACAAAAATGACAAAAATGACAAAAATGACAAAAATGACAAAAATGACAAAAATGACAAAAATGACAAAAATGACAAAAATGACAAAAAATGACAAAAATGACAAAAATGACAAAAATGACAAAAATGACAAAAATGACAAAAATGACAAAAATGACAAAAATGACAAAAATGACAAAAATGACAAAAATGACAAAAATGACAAAAATGACAAAAATGACAAAAATGACAAAAATGACAAAAATGACAAAAATGACAAAAATGACAAAAATGACAAAAATGACAAAAATGACAAAAATGACAAAAATGACAAAAATGACAAAAATGACAAAAATGACAAAAATGACAAAAATGACAAAAATGACAAAAATGACAAAAATGACAAAAATGACAAAAATGACAAAAATGACAAAAATGACAAAAATGACAAAAATGACAAAAATGACAAAAATGACAAAAATGACAAAAATGACAAAAATGACAAAAATGACAAAAATGACAAAAATGACAAAAATGACAAAAATGACAAAAATGACAAAAATGACAAAAATGACAAAAATGACAAAAATGACAAAAATGACAAAAATGACAAAAATGAAAAAATGACAAAAATGACAAAAATGACAAAAATGACAAAAATGACAAAAATGACAAAAATGACAAAAATGACAAAAATGACAAAAATGACAAAAATGACAAAAATGACAAAAATGACAAAAATGACAAAAATGACAAAAATGACAAAAATGACAAAAATGACAAAAATGACAAAAATGACAAAAATGACAAAAATGACAAAAATGACAAAAATGACAAAAATGACAAAAATGACAAAAATGACAAAAATGACAAAAATGACAAAAATGACAAAAATGACAAAAATGACAAAAATGACAAAAATGACAAAAATGACAAAAATGACAAAAATGACAAAAATGACAAAAATGACAAAAATGACAAAAATGACAAAAATGACAAAAATGACAAAAATGACAAAAATGACAAAAATGACAAAAATGACAAAAATGACAAAAATGACAAAAATGCCAAAAATGACAAAAATGACAAAAATGACAAAAATGACAAAAATGACAAAAATGACAAAAATGACAAAAATGACAAAAATGACAAAAATTACAAAAATGACAAAAATGACAAAAATGACAAAAATGACAAAAATGACAAAAATGACAAAAATGACAAAATTGAAAAATATGACAAATATGACAAATATGACAAATATGACAAGAATGACAAAAAATTACATGATGGGTATCTCTTTTATACATTAGTGTTGTGAAGAAGAATGATTTTAAGGGGTTGGATTTTTGATCCTTGTTTTTTAGCTATATCTTGAAATCGGAATATTTTACAAATATCAATATCAAATGCTCTATTAAATTGTGCCATTCCGAGTTTGTCATTCGTCGTGTGTGGACGTGTTTTGTTATCGTTCCGTCGCGTAATACGTAAATGCGTAAAGATTTATTTCCTGTTGGTTTTCGGTCGGGGCAGTGAATTGTGGCTCAAAAAACTAAAGTTAATTGCGTCAGAATGAGTTTTCTGAAAATATTCCGAAAGTTTGGATGGAAAAAATCGGTTTTCGTAAGTACGCGTCTGTCGGAAAAGTGCGAGAAAAGATGCCCTCGGTTGTGATTACAATTCATCGCGCGTACGCTTGTGTGCTGTTGGATATAGGCGATGTTTTCAGTTGTGCGGCCTACTTGGATTGAAGCTTTCGATGATTTTTGTCAAGCTTCCGCTATTCGTCACTTGGCGTTTGACTATCAAGAGGAATTGGAAAATCGCAGAACATTTACTACACAGCACCACAGCTAAGTGAAATTAAACATTTTTCAGTATTGATTAACTATCTAGTTTGCGTTGATAAACGACTAATTAAATTTTCCGTTAAAAATAGAAGCACGTTCGTCATAAATTAACTGTTTTATATTTAAGCAATCAGCATGATCCAAAATAACTGAATCAAATCTGATTGCCAATTGATCACAACTGCTCATAGCTTAAAAATTATTTAAAAAACACTATATTTTCCTACATATTAATTAAACATGTACAAATTCAGTTAAATCAATTTTTTTTCTGATTATTGGCTTCGACACGACATATTATTGACAATAGCTTGCTTTAATTCTAACATCTTCACATTTTTTTCAGCTTATGATTGTCATGAACATAAATTGTGTGCTATATAAAAGCAGTTCATTCATCACATTAAATAATATTACTTGTGATTAATTACCTGTTAGAGTAAAAACACAGGAAAATTAACAGTGCAGCAATTTTTTGTTTATGTAAAAAGTTGATAAACTTAACTTACAAAGCTTATTTTTCAGTTGAATTTAAATCTACAACTCAATTGACTCGATGGCTCTATTGATATTCAGCATCCCTGAGTAGAATTTCGTTTATTATTTTAATTATTTTTTAATTATTAGATTTTTTAAAAGATTTCAAATTTGTAGATTGCAATACAATAGTTCTTCATGTACAATTTAATACATTATTTAAGGAATTCAGATTTTTTAACTCTACGTATCCAGGGCCTGCATTGTCATCAGCTTCAGTCAATTCATCCATCATCTTATCGGAGAACTCCATATTGTTATTAGTGTTTTTAAACAGATGTCTTTTAATAAATTTTAATTAAAGATCATGAGCTCAATGTTTTATCTATAATTCTTTATTTGACAGGTTACTGAAAGACAGGCGACAACATTATTCCCGAGTTCTATTATTCATTACATCTTTCTAGCTTAAGTCCTTCATTCCGGTTGATAATATTATATAATTGTTGTTGTATTTTCAGTTGCAACCTAAAATTTTTTAATAGGATTATTATTAATTTAATTTCTTTAGTCGTTTTTAAATTTTCAAAAATTTTTATATCACATTTATTATTTTTAGCTGTTTTGATTATTGAGTTATATTATCGTTTAGTTCCATTTATACTTTTTATTATTTGGTTCTTGTCATTCTTTGAAAAATTCAACTGAAATCACAGTTAACTGTCCCCAGTTGATCCGAGTCCAAATTATACCTGATATATTTAACCTCATTACATGAATTTCGTTCGCAGTAACACATAAACGGAGGCATAATATTCGTAGATGTAATAAATTCATAAACAGCTCAGATTATTGTTTTGAATTTTAACAAATTATTGCTTGTGTGTTATATTTCACAAATTTTATATTATATTCCATTCATTAATATATTGGAATAACATTGAATATAATGTTATTCTATTATATTACAAGATGCCATATTATATTTTTTAACATCTAGGGCAGGTGCATCAGGAGTATTACCGCATTTATTATTATTTTCATTTTCATCACTTTTGTTCTTGCTTTATTCATCTTTTTTATTATTATTCTTATTATTGATTTTATTTTTTATTATTGTTATTCCTGATAATTATTATAATGTATTTATGAATTGTACTGTATACCATTGTCGTTTTTATGGGGTTGGTGGGATGCATCAGGGCATCAAACAAAGGGATTGAGCGCATGGGTATGGATCTGTGGCAGTCCTACTCGTATTAAGTTCTCCTGCTGTTTGACGCGCTCTTCTAAAAACAAATCTTGGGGGCGGGGACTACAGAGACTTGCATAGTGAGTTAGTGGTATATTAAGCAATAACTTCTCGAGACCAACCAATCCTAACCCTTCGGATATTGTAAGTTACTCTATTTACGAATCCATTCCTTTGAATGTCTCATCCAGCAGTTATTAACTGGATATATGGTAACTTACGGTGACTTGTTGATGAAGCCTTAGCCACAACTGCGGTACAACCGTGCACCCAAGGTGGCTACCATACATACATACATACATACATACAAATGCTCTATTAAATTGTGCCAAATTTTTTCAAAACATCATAGCTGTTACCACAAAAAAAAATTAAATACTGATTTTTTTTTTAAATTATTCCTGCTTTGTTTGAGAAGTTTATCAAAATATGATAGGAACCTTACATCAGAATCAGATATTTTAAAGCATTATTGAATTTGGTATTCAACTACCTAAAATTCTTGATGATGTTTGCCATTTTTGAAGAAGTCTGACCGAAGGTTTTTTCAGATTTTTTTTTTCATTTTAACATATTTTCCATTTTTCTGTTAAGGCAATTTTAATTGATCGACTTCTGGATCACTGAACCCATAATGATGTGCTCCAGACCAGCACAATAAAGCAGGTAAAGTTCACTCGAGAAACTGGAAGCAAGTCAAAGTTAGGCATACCTCTAATTGGTGGCGAATAATTACCGTTTACGAAGCCATTTACCACAGGCAGGTTGACAAGTTGAAAATAGTTTCGCAACTCTCTCTGTCTCTGGAAGAAAACGATAAACGATTAACTGGAAGGTTGGTGGATGGAGGAACCGGATGTCGGTGGTGGATTGACTTGACTTGAGGAAGCTCGCAAGCAGCACCGGAAGTGGACAAAATTTATGACCGGATTCGCACTTTGAACGCATCCCATCCATTCGCTTATCGAAACGAGCTCCCAGGTAGATTGCAAAGTGAGCTTGCTGAATGATGGGTGTTTTGGAATTCAAGCAAGTGGGTTGTTTGTCTTCCAGCATCCGGCACCAATCGAAGAGCCATCTTTTCATGGATTGGAGCAAACAGTTTTGAGAGGTGCGCATATCGATGTTCATAAATAAGCTGTTGCCCAGCTTTGTGCATCGTCCTTTGCGATCCAGCAGCAACAGCACCAATCTTACTAGCTACCAAATTATCGTGTCTTACAGGGACTGTGGAACCCATCGAACGAGAGCCAGGATTGAACCGGAATGGGGAGCTCCACAACCTTGCCAAAAGGTGGTAAATTGCTAATTAGTGTAAAATTACTGTTATGACAAAGTGCCGGTACTAAATCAATGCGATTGTGCGTTAGAGTCTGGGTGCCGGTTTTTGAGAACCGATCCAATCGGGTCCATGAAAGATGGTTGTTGTTGATTGCGCTGGAAGTGGTCAATTAGAGAAGATTATGTTATCAGAAAACAATCTTCCTTGCCAACGAAAACTGAGGCTGCCCTAATTGGCGGTTGCGTTTAGACAAATTTAATGAGATCAGTTTCCAGTAGTTTTTGTATTTGGAAGGTCGAGGAAATCGCTCGGATCACGGAATTATTATATCTAAATGTTTTAATGGATTTTAAATATTCTTGTTTTTTTTTTATATCAAAACGACGATAATGGTCAAAGTGGTATAAGTGCAAAAAATAACATCTATATATATATATAAAAAGCAATTTCCGTGGGTTTTTTTTTGTTTGTTTGTTTGTTTGTTTGTTTGTCCTCTATAGACTCAGCCGTCTTAAGAGCTAGCGATCTGAAATTTGGCATGTATGTTCATTAGGACCAGGAATGATGAAAAATGTTTTCGGATTTTCGGATGACCCCTTCTGAAGGGGGTCGTCCATGCAAGACAAATATTGTTTTCGGGATGTTGACGTTATTTTTCGTCAGATGGTGATGAAAATTTGCACATAAGGGTTTTGAGAAACGGCCAATCGATTTCAGGCACTGCATTTTGGGTCAGGGGTCGGCAAAAGGGGTCGTCCATATAGACTGTTTATTGTTTTTGCGATATTGGCGTTATTTTACATCAGATTGAGATGAAACTTTGCACATAGTAGTTTTGAATGACGAGCAATCAATTCGAGATGCTAAATGAGGAGTCAGGGGTCGTCCAAAGGGGTCGTCCATATTAACTTTCAATATCTTAGTGATAATGACGTTTTTGTACATCGGATTCAGATGAAAATCGGCACACGAGAGTTTTGAGGGACGGTTAATCGATTTCAGGTATTAAATTCAGTGTAAAGGGTCGACAAAGGGGGTCGTCCATATTAACCTTTCAATATTTTTGCAATATCGTCGTTATTATGCATAGGATTGGGATGAAAATTTTCACACGGTAGTTTTCAGGGACGAGCAATCGATTACAGATGTCAAATGTTTTGCCAGGGGTCGACGAAAGGGGTCGTCCACATAAATTAATTTTCCACTGTTTTTGGCAATATTGACGTTATTATGCAATGGATTGCTTTGAGATTTTGCACACCGGAGTTTTGAGGGAAGGTCAATCAATTTCATATCAAGGATTGAATAAGAGGCCACCGAAAAGGGTTTTTTGGCAATAATTGCGTTGTTATGCAACGATCGAGTCGAAATTTATACTCGAGATTTTTTTTGATAAGGTTCAATTCATTTCTGATTTTAAATTTAGAAGCAGACGACAGAAAAAGTGATAGTCCAATATTTTTGCAATTATTATTAACATTGAATTCGGAAGTGCACCTGAAAAATGCTTGGCAATTGACTTTCGTAAAAACTGTCCATGACATATTCTAAGTTGAAAGCGAAACGGAGTTCGTATGGGATCAGCTAGTTAATAATAAAGCTATGCCAAACGTTTTTTCGTGGTTAAAATCTTTTTTATTTTCATCATATATCTCGGAAGAGTTATGCAACTCACCGTCTTTTGCGTTTTCTGGTAGCGTGTGATTTATTTGCCCTAGAAATTAGAACGATACATGAATAAATAAATGGAATAGCAGCATTTTTGTGAGACGAAAAAATTGTCATATTTTCTGAGTTCAAGTGAACTTGATACATTATTAAAGGAGAGCTTCAGCTAGGGTACCCTAAACCTTGGCAAAAAAAATAATCAAAACATGAAAGGACTATTACGAAAAATTAGTTCTTATTTCAAAGTTTATAAGAATCAAACAAAAATAATTCTAAAAGTTTATTTTCTACCCGATAGTCATGACATACTTAAAGGGGCAATTTCCTAATTTATAGACAACAGAACTTTTTAGAATACTTTTTATAAGACAATCATTGGATATAGATAAATTATTTCTGTAGTTTTCGTCATTTTTGTCTGTTTTGTCATTTTTAACATTTTTGTCATTTTTATCATTTTTGTAATTTTTGTAATTTTTGTAATTTTTGTAATTTTTGTAATTTTTGTAATTTTTGTAATTTTTGTAATTTTTGTAATTTTTGTAATTTTTGTAATTTTTGTAATTTTTGTAATTTTTGTAATTTTTGTAATTTTTGTAATTTTTGTAATATTTGTCTTTTTTGTCATTTTTGTCGTTTTTGTCATTTTTGTCGTTTTTGTCATTTTTGTCATTTTTGTCATTTTTGTCATTTTTGTCATTTTTGTCATTTTTGTCATTTTTGTCATTTTTGTCATTTTTGTCATTTTTGTCATTTTTGTCATTTTTGTCATTTTTGTCATTTTTGTCATTTTTGTCATTTTTGTCATTTTTGTCATTTTTGTCATTTTTGTCATTTTTGTCATTTTTGTCATTTTTGTCATTTTTGTCATTTTTGTCATTTTTGTCATTTTTGTCATTTTTGTCATTTTTGTCATTTTTGTCATTTTTGTCATTTTTGTCATTTTTGTCATTTTTGTCATTTTTGTCATTTTTGTCATTTTTGTCATTTTTGTCATTTTTGTCATTTTTGTCATTTTTGTCATTTTTGTCATTTTTGTCATTTTTGTCATTTTTGTCATTTTTGTCATTTTTGTCATTTTTGTCATTTTTGTCATTTTTGTCATTTTTGTCATTTTTGTCATTTTTGTCATTTTTGTCATTTTTGTCATTTTTGTCATTTTTGTCATTTTTGTCATTTTTGTCATTTTTGTCATTTTTGTCATTTTTGTCATTTTTGTCATTTTTGTCATTTTTGTCATTTTTGTCATTTTTGTCATTTTTGTCATTTTTGTCATTTTTGTCATTTTTGTCATTTTTGTCATTTTTGTCATTTTTGTCATTTTTGTCATTTTTGTCATTTTTGTCATTTTTGTCATTTTTGTCATTTTTGTCATTTTTGTCATTTTTGTCATTTTTGTCATTTTGTCATTTTTGTCATTTTTGTCATTTTTGTCATTTTTGTCATTTTTGTCATTTTTGTCGTTTTTGTCATTTTTGTCATTTTTGTCATTTTTGTCATTTTTGTCATTTTTGTCATTTTTGTCATTTTTGTCATTTTTGTCATTTTTGTCATTTTTGTCATTTTTGTCATTTTTGTCATTTTTGTCATTTTTGTCATTTTTGTCATTTTTGTCATTTTTGTCATTTTTGTCATTTTTGTCATTTTTGTCATTTTTGTCATTTTTGTCATTTTTGTCATTTTTGTCATTTTTGTCATTTTTGTCATTTTTGTCATTTTTGTCATTTTTGTCATTTTTGTCATTTTTGTCATTTTGGTCATTTTTGTCATTTTTGTCATTTTTGTCATTTTTGTCATTTTTGTCATTTTTGTCATTTTTGTCATTTTTGTCATTTTTGTCATTTTTGTCATTTTTGTCATTTTTGTCATTTTTGTCATTTTTGTCATTTTTGTCATTTTTGTCATTTTTGTCATTTTTGTCATTTTTGTCATTTTTGTCATTTTTGTCATTTTTGTCATTTTTGTCATTTTTGTCATTTTTGTCATTTTTGTCATTTTTGTCATTTTTGTCATTTTTGTCATTTTTGTCATTTTTGTCATTTTTGTCATTTTTGTCATTTTTGTCATTTTTGTCATTTTTGTCATTTTTGTCATTTTTGTCATTTTTGTCATTTTTGTCATTTTTGTCATTTTTGTCATTTTTGTCATTTTTGTCATATTTGTCATTTTTGTCATTTTTATTATTTTTGTCATTTTTGTCATTTTTGTCATTTTTGTCATTTTTGTCATTTTTGTCATTTTTGTCATTTTTGTCATTTTAGTCATTTTTGTCATTTTTGTCATTTTTGTCATTTTTATTATTTTTGTCATTTTTGTCATTTTTGTCATTTTTGTCATTTTTGTCATTTTTGTCATTTTTGTCATTTTTGTCATTTTTGTCATTTTTGTCATTTTTGTCATTTTTGTCATTTTTGTCATTTTTGTCATTTTTGTCATTTTTGTCATTTTTGTCATTTTTGTCATTTTTGTCATTTTTGTCATTTTTGTCATTTTTGTCATTTTTGTCATTTTTGTCATTTTTGTCATTTTTGTCATTTTTGTCATTTTTGTCATTTTTGTCATTTTTGTCATTTTTGTCATTTTTGTCACTTTTGTTATTTTTGTCATTTTTGTCATTTTTGTCATTTTTGTCATTTTAGTCATTTTTGTCATTTTTGTCATTTTTGTCATTTTTGTCATTTTTGTCATTTTTGTCATTTTTGTCATTTTTGTCATTTTTGTCATTTTTGTCATTTTTGTCATTTTTGTCATTTTTGTCATTTTTGTCATTTTTGTCATTTTTGTCATTTTTGTTATTTTTGTCATTTTTGTCATTTTTGTCAATTTTGTCATTTTTGTCTTTTTTGTCATTTTTGTCATTTTTGTCGTTTATGTCACTGTTGGGGTGCGGGATACCTTCGTGGACTGTATTTTACCGGTGGGGGATTCCTTGATTGGGTGGAGCTATTGGGTCAGCTCTTTCGACGATTGTGACTTGGTTATCAAAACACTGACTTGGATTTTTACACTATTTATTCACAAGTCACAGGTAAGTTTTTGACACAATTTATTCAACGCGGGTTTTACGGAAAATCAACGGTTTACTTAAACATTTATTTTTACTACGACAACATTTAACAAACTACTATTCTAAATCAACATCTGTTCCAATGGCGGTTTTTCTTAAGACTAAGACTGAATACAATACAAAATTTTGGCTTCTTTTTTGGTAAAAGACAAACATAGTCCACAATCATTTTACTCCTTCTAATCAGCTGTTCATTAGAGATGCTGACAGTTGCATCTCGACATCTTTGAACCGTCCTTCTTCATTAATGATCCAGGGTCGTACGAAGGGTTATTGGTTTAGCCTGACATCGCTCTCTAGTAATCCAACATCCTCGCCCATCCTGAATCGCTCGCGGTTCTGAAAATAAAAGAACGAAATCTCACGAACACAAGGGGGAGGTCTGATCTGTTTGGTTTTCACGGGCAAGTTGGGAATCTTCTTCAGGCTGAAATGATTCTGGTAGTATGCACAGCTTTTCAACTGGGCGCGTAGAAGGTCCTGTAGCCGTCTTCAGAGTAACTACTCTAACAACACCGTCGGATCCAGGATGCAGCTTTTCAACACGTCCCATCTTCCAGCGGCATGGCGGTAGATTATCGTCCTTGATGATCACTAGTTTCCCAACAGTTATCTCGATAGGTGACTTCCATCTCTTGTATCGCCCTTGCAACTGAGTGAGATACTCTGTTCTCCATCTATCCCAAAAATGTTGTAGCTTTTTCTGGATAACTTGGCTCTGATTAAGCCGATTCATCGGTACTTCGCTGTAATCCCTTCCTGGTAGCTGTTGAAATGGTTCTCCAATTAAAAAATGCCCAGGTGTCAACGGTTGAAGGTTTCCTGGGTCATCGGTTAACGCAGTTATCGGTCTCGAGTTTAAACAATTCTCCACTTGAACAAGCAACGTGATCATATCTTCGAAGGAAACAGCGTTTTCTCCAAGAACCTTGAGAAGATGCTTCTTGGCCGAACGAACTGCAGCTTCCCAAAGGCCTCCAAAATGGGGTGCAGCGGGGGGAATAAAATGCCACTGAATATGGTTGTTCGCGCACTCCTTGGCTACCTTCTCCTGATGTTGGCTGTTACGGAAATGAATCAGAAGTTCTTGCAGAAAATTACGAGCTCCTACGAAATTCGTCCCATTATCCGAATAAATATCCGAACAATATCCTCTTCTCCCAATAAAGCGGCGTAATGCTTGGAGAAATCGATCCGTCGAAAGGTCCGAAACTAACTCGAGGTGCACTGCCTTCGTGCAGAGACAGATGAAAACTGCTACGTAGGCCTTAATTGCTGGTCGTCTTGGGGCTAAGCGAACATATACTGGTCCGAAGTAGTCCACACCGGTCTTGGAAAACGGTCTCGATCTCGTGACACGAGCTAAAGGCAATTCACCCATGAACTGCTGAATGGGACTAGGTTTGGAGCGGAAACACTGTTTACAGTTGTGGATAATCTGCCGAGGAACATTCCGACCTCCAAGTGGCCAATACTTTAAACGAACAGAGCTGAGCAGCAACTGTGAACCTGCGTGCATCAGCTTCTGATGGTAGTACTCGTACAACAGAATTGTGAAGGGGTGTTTTGCCGGTAAAACTATTGGATGCTTGGTATCTTCCGACACTTCCGATTTACCTAACCGGCCGCCAACTCGTATTAAACTCTCCGAAGACATTCGCGGAGCAAACCATCTTAGGGGTGAGCCTCGGTGAATTTCCCTTCCTTCGACCAAGCACTTCCATTCTTCAGGAAACGTCTCCTGCTGTATTCGGCGGATTATAGCATATTCGGCGTCTCTAAGCTCTGTGACGGTTAGAAAACTCTTGGGACTTGTCTCATTTTTCATCAAGATACGCATCAGTCGCATCCAGTATGCGGTGCAGCGTATAAGCTTGGTAAACGACGAGAATTTTCCAACGTATTCTGCTCCAAAATCGGTTTGACTTGTTGCCAGGTTCACTGCAACATGCCGGACTTCTGCATCTGCTCCCTCAGTGCAAAAGCTGCTGGGTTGTTCCGGATAATTATTCTGCAGTAGCCATTCGGGACCATTCCACCAAAGATTGTTCTCCTGGATCTGATCGGGATTTAAGCCTCGGGAAATAAGATCTGATGGATTCTGTACCCCTGGAACATGTCTCCAAACACAGTTCTCCGTAGCTGATTGGATTTTCGCTACACGGTTTGCAACAAACGTAGCCCACGTCGTCGGAATCGCCTTCAACCACTGCAGCACGCAAGTTGAATCCGTCCAGAAAAACATATCCATTTCGACCTTCAACGCCTCTCGTACCTTGCAGGATAATTCCGCTGATAATAGTGCCCCGCACAACTCCAACCTGGGTATCGACTGGCATTTCAAGGGTGCAACCTTCGATTTCGACGCTAGTAGATGTACGAAAATCCTTCCTTGAGCATCGATGCTCTTGATGTATGCGCAGGCACCATACGCCTTCTCCGAAGCGTCCGAAAAGAAGTGCAGCTCCATCTTAACACAATTTGGGACGACTGCACAGCGCTGTATCTTCAACTCGTTCATCAAGTGAAGCTGCCGGTGAAAATTGCGCCATTCTCGTTCAACTTCAACTGGAACCGGATGATCCCAGTCAAGCCTTTCTCCATTCTCATTCAATTTCCACAGCCTCTGCATGAAAATTTTTGCGGTTGTGGTGACAGCTCCTACCATACCAAGTGGATCGAACAACATTGCGATTGCCGATAGAATTTTCCGTTTTGTTAGCCTTTCGTTTTCCGGGATATCCAATATGGTAAAGTTGAATCGCAAAACGTCTGTTCGAGGTTGCCACACAAGCCCTAGGGTTTTGACTGCCGGGTCTGGATCCAACTGTATTTCTTTCATATGCGGCAACGCGAGGTCTTCGTCGTCTACTGATCGCAAGGCCGTTGGCGAATTGGATGCGAACTTTCTTAGTCGAAACCCTCCACGTTTCGTTAGGCTGATTAGTTGTTCGCAGAGTATTGAAGCCGCTTCTTCGTTATCCGTTCCAGTCAAAACGTCATCCATGTAGACGTCTTCCATTATTGCCTTGGATCCCATTGGATATGATTCCTGCTCATCTGTGGCCAACTGCTTCAGTGTTCTGGTAGCGAGAAACGGTGCCGGTTTTGTACCGTATGTAACGGTGGTGAGTTCATACGTTTCCACGTTCTCCGATGAATCTTTCCTCCACAGAATGCTTTGAAGTGGCATGTCTGCTCTATCGATACCTATTTGTCGGAACATTTTCTCGACATCTGCAACAATCATTATCCGCTTCATTCGGCAACGCATGATAAGGGCTCGTAGCTCGTCTTGGATCACAGGTCCTGCCAGGAGTGCATCGTTCAGGGAAACGCCACTGCTGCTCTTACACGATGCATCGAATACCACTCGAACCTTCGTTGTTGTGCTGGCCTGTTTGATGACTGGGTGGTGTGGTAGATAACAACGCTTCTCCGGGCCCACATGCGCCCTACGCATGTGCCCAAGATTCACGTACTCATCCATGAACTGGTTATATTGATTCCGCAACTCTGGATCCCTCGCCAATCTCCTTTCTAAGCCATCTAGTCGCTGAAGTGCTATGCCGCGCGACTCGCCCATCGTCGAAAGTATCTCGTCGTTCTTCGGTAAGCCTACGGTGTATCGTCCATCAGAACTCCTCTGGATAGTGCGAACAAACTGCGCCTCGCAGCGTTGTTCTTCCGGGGAAAATATGTTCGGAGACCCTATCTCCTCACACGACCAAAACCTGGTGAGAAGTTCGTCTAGATGAACTGTAGAAGCTGCATTGCAAACGATGCGCCGAGCTGAACCCTGGTGTTCAACTGCTCCGGTGACCAACCAACCGAATACTGAATCTATCAGCATTGGCAGCCCCTCGCCAAGCGGAATTTTGTTGTCGGTTTGCAAAAAGGAGAAGAAATGCTGAATGCCGAGTACCAAATCGACCGATTTTGATTGAAAGAAACCTGGATCCGCTAGTTCCACACCCTGTGGGAACTTCCACGAAGAAACCGTCACGCTAGTAGTAGGCAGATCTGCAGTAACCGCTGGGAGAAGAAGAAATTCCATATTTCTCGCAAAACTAGATGTACGTGACTTCACAACTGCAGAAATCTGGTATTTCACAGTTGTATTTGCCTTGCCGATTCCGAGTACCGAGATATTTGAACGCCTTCGGGAGATCTTCATCCGTTGACAGAGCCTCTCTGACATGAAGTTGCTCTCCGATCCGGAGTCTAGTAGAGCCCTCGCGTGAAAGGCCTTCCCTGTATCGTCTTCAACCAAAACGACTGCTGTGGCGAGGATTATCGTCGACGAGTGGTTCCTGGCAACATTTGAAGAGACAGTTCCTGCTGTTGTCTCTGCAGGATGAGATGACTGTTGAACTCTTCTGGCGGGTGATGCTGATTGAGGATTCCTATAACCTCCACCGTCTTCTCTGAAGCACACTAAAGTGTGATGCTTTCCCCTACACTTACGGCACACTTGCATAGATCTGCATTCTGAGGCTTGATGACCACGTCGAAAACAATTCCTGCATAGAGAATGCTGCCTCAGTAATTTGTCACGAGCGGATGCATTCAACCTTGAAAACGCTGGACAAGTGTAAAGCAGATGAGATTCTGAGCAAGCGATGCACGTTCCGGATGACATCTGTGCTGCGCTATAACTTGTTCTCGAGGCGAAGTTCTTTTTAGGCAACTGTGAGGGCTCCTGCTTGGTATCCTGGGCTTTTGATGGTAGTGAGGCAAGAATTTTGACTCGCGTTTGAAGGAACTGTGTGAGATCCTTGACAGTGTCCTCGGTCTGATGCGCACTGTGCTCTTCCCAAGCACGACGAGTTACGGGATCCAGCCTCGAGCATAATACCTCCAACAGCAACAAATCCTTATAATCCTCGGGCTTCACCAGCTGATCTAACGTTTGCACCACACGTTCGAAGCCTTCCAGCAACACCTGAATTTCTGATGACGATTCCTTGGTAACCTTCGGGAGTTTGAATAGATTTCCAACTTGTCGACGTTTCAAAACCTTGCTGTCGTTGTATCTAGTCATCAGTGTTTCCCAAGCGATGTTGTAGTTGGCTCTCGTTAGAGCCAAAGGGTCGATGAGTGCTCTGGCTTCTCCGGCTAGGCATCCTTTTAGATAGTGGAATTTTTCCACGTCTGGTAAGTCCACCTTGGAATGGATCAGCGATAGGAAAAGATCCCGGAAACTCAACCACTGATCGATGTTGCCGTCGAAAGTCTGCAACCTTATCTGGGGTAGCCTAACATGTTCCGTGACTGGCTGAATGGATGACTCCATGATGCGGGTGGATTGCAGAACGCTGGTGTTCGCGGTGTTTCCTTCCAACTCCTTGATCCGGTCTAACATGCTGGCCTTGGCATCGTAGTAACGGGTGGTGAAGTCCAACCTTATACCTGGACAAGCGCCTTCCTTCGACGAATACTCTTCATGAATTTCTACATCCATGATAGCATCGTTGACCTTGTCCCATAACTCATTCAGCTTTTCCAACCTGACTTGGATTTGCTGAACAGATGTAACCTCGCCCAAAGTGTTCGCAAACGCGGTTAGTGCCTTGAACATCTCCAGCATTGCCTTCAATCTGGTTTGGAGATTCCTCAGCGGTGGGTTTCTGGTAGACGATTGGGCGCCGGAAGTAGCCATGGTTCTCGGTTAAACGGATTCACGCAGTGGTACACAGTGATAAAATGACAGGTGAGTATTTGTACTACGAACAAGCTTCGGCAATGAACATACACTGTAGAGCTTAACTTACTTTAAAGAAACTAAAGTTGCACTCCTCTACAGGTATCGATCGACTCCCGAAAGCCTTGGCGTACTACGCGTGCGTTGCCTTCAAACGTGGATTTTCCTCAATATTATTCGCGATTGGAATGGTTGCCCTCAGATCAGATTTGAATTCAGGATACAAACGGGGAAAATACGATGTAGTATTCAGATTTGAACAAGCTTCGGCAAAGGACATATACTGTAAGCTTAATTTACCTTAACAAAAATAAGGCTGAACACCTTTACAGGTATGCACGTCCTAGCCGCAAATTTCGATACGAGGAAATAATTTCACGCCTCGGTTTCCGTGTGAAAATTTTCTTGAAGCCAACTCGTTCGTACCCTCGATACCAAACAGAATAGCAGGATGGATGATGGGAAATAATGGCGATGTAGTATTTGCAGTCTATTAAGCTTCGGCAGGACGTATACTGTAGATTCTACTAACCTGACCGAAAAACTCGTTGCATGGATTCAATTTTAAAAATTATTTGAATCTAAAATTTTGCTGACCAGTGTATTTATGCTGTGTTGCACTCAATCGCTATAGTGCATTCGTGTGCCCCTTGCATCAATCAATACCAAAGCCGAAAACTCATTCAAACATATAACGGTAGGTACATGGTGGTGTTCGTGAGATTTATGATTGTTGTTTAGTCTCGTGTTGGAACCAGCACCGGCTGGTTCGTTCTTTGCGTCGGGTTAAAAAGTTTGCGACTCACCTAACGGTTGTGCTGTGTCCGGGAATTTAAAGTTGTGCGGGATGAATCTGGCCAGTCGATGACAAACGGGTGCTAAAACTTAGCACAGAAGTGCTGCTGCCGAAGGGGATCTCCAGCTGCTAGAGGTATGATAGTGCGTTGTGTGTTGGGCTGACCTTGACCGTGAAAGACAATGGCGCACGGCAAGTGATTGATTGAGCCGTACCTTCTTGGCTCGGGGCAGGGTGGATTAAACCAGTCAGTTGATGTGATGTTCTGTGTGCTGTGATGTTAATTGATTAACCAATGAAAACCAAAAACCAGATGATTTTCATTCCTGGAGTGTGAAGAAATTGGTCAATCTATCGTCGTTGGTGTTGATGATGCTGATCAGCGCTGATGATGATCATCAGAGATGGTGATGATTGGCCGCGGGATGATGATGATGAGCAGTGAGATCGATATATGATATCACTGCTGCTGGTGATGTTAGTTCCAAGTGCCTTGTTGGAGTATTGGTGATATTCCGGTAGAGTTGTCGTAGTGACGTCGATGTTGATCTTGTGGGTTGATGGGGTTGGTGAGAATCTCCAATTCTCATGGGTGTGGATGCGGAATGGTAAACAAACGATGTAGTATGCAAAAAAAATCCTAGCAATTGGCTGAACATAAACTGTTCTCGGGTAATTTACCTGGAGAACCGTTTTCAGCGGCTCGATTGCTGGATACCTGCTACCTCGACCGACGAATTGGGTGATGTGGATATTACAGGTGAGTTTGGTGCAACGTTGTGGTTCCGAAGTGTGTGGAAGTTGTGCTAAACGCAACGTTTTGTTTGTTGCAAACGGCGATAGCTAAACTTCTTTGACGGCGGCAAGCGAAGTGTAGACCTACCAACGGGTTTCGTGAGCTGGTGATCGTAGGTGATCGCTGCTACTTTGCGAGTTGAAACGCGCACCTGGTGTCGGGTTTCCGAGTCTCCTTCTCGGGGAATATCCGTCGCAATGGCGATAATAAATTGTACCTCCGTGGTGTGTTTCGGTTGGGCTTGTTGATCCGGCCGATGGACCAAAATGTTGGGGTGCGGGATACCTTCGTGGACTGTATTTTACCGGTGGGGGATTCCTTGATTGGGTGGAGCTATTGGGTCAGCTCTTTCGACGATTGTGACTTGGTTATCAAAACACTGACTTGGATTTTTACACTATTTATTCACAAGTCACAGGTAAGTTTTTGACACAATTTATTCAACGCGGGTTTTACGGAAAATCAACGGTTTACTTAAACATTTATTTTTACTACGACAACATTTAACAAACTACTATTCTAAATCAACATCTGTTCCAATGGCGGTTTTTCTTAAGACTAAGACTGAATACAATACAAAATTTTGGCTTCTTTTTTGGTAAAAGACAAACATAGTCCACAATCATTTTACTCCTTCTAATCAGCTGTTCATTAGAGATGCTGACAGTTGCATCTCGACATCTTTGAACCGTCCTTCTTCATTAATGATCCAGGGTCGTACGAAGGGTTATTGGTTTAGCCTGACATCGCTCTCTAGTAATCCAACAGTCACTTTTGTCATTTTTGTCATTTTTGTCATTTTTGTCATTTTTGTCATTTTTGTCATTTTTGTCATTTTTGTCATTTTTGTCATTTTTGTCATTTTTGTCATTTTTGTCATTTTTGTCATTTTTGTCATTTTTGTCATTTTTGTCAATTTTGTCATTTTTGTCTTTTTTGTCATTTTTGTCATTTTTGTCATTTTTGTCATTTTTGTCATTTTTGTCATTTTTGTCATTTTTGTCATTTTTGTCATTTTTGTCATTTTTGTCATTTTTGTCATTTTTGTCATTTTTGTCATTTTTGTCATTTTTGTCATTTTTGTCATTTTTGTCATTTTTGTCATTTTTGTCATTTTTGTCATTTTTGTCATTTTTGTCATTTTTGTCATTTTTGTCATTTTTGTCATTTTTGTCATTTTTGTCATTTTTGTCATTTTTGTCATTTTTGTCATTTTTGTCATTTTTGTCATTTTTGTCATTTTTGTCATTTTTGTCATTTTTGTCATTTTTGTCATTTTTGTCATTTTTGTCATTTTTGTCATTTTTGTCATTTTTGTCATTTTTGTCATTTTTGTTATTTTTGTCATTTTTGTCATTTTTGTCAATTTTGTCATTTTTGTCTTTTTTGTCATTTTTGTCATTTTTGTCGTTTATGTCACTTTTGTCATTTTTGTCATTTTTGTCATTTTTGTCATTTTTGTCATTTTTATTATTTTTGTCATTTTTGTCATTTTTGTCATTTTTGTCATTTTTGTCATTTTTGTCATTTTTGTCATTTTTGTCATTTTTGTCATTTTTGTCATTTTTGTCAATTTTGTCATTTTTGTCTTTTTTGTCATTTTTGTCATTTTTTGTCATTTTTGTCATTTTTGTCATTTTTGTCATTTTTGTCATTTTTGTCATTTTTGTCATTTTTGTCATTTTTGTCATTTTTGTCATTTTTGTCATTTTTGTCATTTTTGTCATTTTTGTCATTTTTGTCATTTTTGTCATTTTTGTCATTTTTGTCATTTTTGTCATTTTTGTCATTTTTGTCATTTTTGTCATTTTTGTCATTTTTGTCATTTTTGTCATTTTTGTCATTTTTGTCATTTTTGTCATTTTTGTCATTTTTGTCATTTTTGTCATTTTTGTCATTTTTGTCATTTTTGTCATTTTTGTCATTTTTGTCATTTTTGTCATTTTTGTTATTTTTGTCATTTTTGTCATTTTTGTCAATTTTGTCATTTTTGTCTTTTTTGTCATTTTTGTCATTTTTGTCGTTTATGTCACTTTTGTCATTTTTGTCATTTTTGTCATTTTTGTCATTTTTGTCATTTTTGTCATTTTTGTCATTTTTGTCATTTTTGTCATTTTTGTCATTTTTGTCATTTTTGTCATTTTTGTCATTTTTGTCATTTTTGTCATTTTTGTCATTTTTGTCAATTTTGTCATTTTTGTCTTTTTTGTCTTTTTTGTCATTTTTGTCATTTTTGTCATTTTTGTCATTTTTGTCATTTTTGTCATTTTTGTCATTTTTGTCATTTTTGTCATTTTTGTCATTTTTGTCATTTTTGTCATTTTTGTCATTTTTGTCATTTTTGTCATTTTTGTCATTTTTGTCATTTTTGTCATTTTTGTCATTTTTGTCATTTTTGTCATTTTTGTCATTTTTGTCATTTTTGTCATTTTTGTCATTTTTGTCATTTTTGTCATTTTTGTCATTTTTGTCATTTTTGTCATTTTTGTCATTTTTGTCATTTTGGTCATTTTTGTCATTTTTGTCATTTTTGTCATTTTTGTCATTTTTGTCATTTTTGTCATTTTTGTCATTTTTGTCATTTTTGTCATTTTTGTCATTTTTGTCATTTTTGTCATTTTTGTCATTTTTGTCATTTTTGTCATTTTTGTCATTTTTGTCATTTTTGTCATTTTTGTCATTTTTGTCATTTTTGTCATTTTTGTCATTTTTGTCATTTTTGTCATTTTTGTCATTTTTGTCATTTTTTGTCATTTTTGTCATTTTTGTCATTTTTGTCATTTTTGTCATTTTTGTCATTTTTGTCATTTTTGTCATTTTTGTCTTTTTTGTCATTTTTGTCATTTTTGTCATTTTTGTCATTTTTGTCATTTTTGTCATTTTTGTCATTTTTGTCATTTTTGTCATTTTTGTCATTTTTGTCATTTTTGTCATTTTTGTCATTTTTGTCATTTTTGTCATTTTTGTCATTTTTGTCATTTTTGTCATTTTTGTCATTTTTGTCATTTTTGTCATTTTTGTCATTTTTGTCATTTTTGTCATTTTTGTCATTTTTGTCATTTTTGTCATTTTTGTCATTTTTGTCATTTTTGTCATTTTTGTCATTTTTGTCATTTTTGTCATTTTTGTCATTTTTGTCATTTTTGTCATTTTTGTCATTTTTGTCATTTTTGTCATTTTTGTCATTTTTGTCATTTTTGTCATTTTTGTCATTTTTGTCATTTTTGTCATTTTTGTCATTTTTGTCATTTTTGTCATTTTTGTCATTTTTGTCATTTTTGTCATTTTTGTTATTTTTGTCATTTTTGTCATTTTTGTCAATTTTGTCATTTTTGCCTTTTTTGTCATTTTTGTCATTTTTGTCGTTTATGTCACTTTTGTCATTTTTGTCATTTTTGTCATTTTTGTCATTTTTGTCATTTTTGTCATTTTTGTCATTTTTGTCATTTTTGTCATTTTTGTCATTTTTGTCATTTTTGTCATTTTTGTCATTTTTGTCATTTTTGTCATTTTTGTCATTTTTGTCATTTTTGTCATTTTTGTCATTTTTGTCATTTTTGTCATTTTTGTCATTTTTGTCATTTTTGTCATTTTTGTCATTTTTGTCATTTTTGTCATTTTTGTCATTTTTGTCATTTTTGTCATTTTTGTCATTTTTGTCATTTTTGTCATTTTTGTCATTTTTGTCATTTTTGTCATTTTTGTCATTTTTGTCATTTTTGTCATTTTTGTCATTTTTGTCATTTTTGTCATTTTTGTCATTTTTGTCATTTTTGTCATTTTTGTCATTTTTGTCATTTTTGTCATTTTTGTCATTTTTGTCATTTTTGTTATTTTTGTCATTTTTGTCATTTTTGTCAATTTTGTCATTTTTGTCTTTTTTGTCATTTTTGTCATTTTTGTCGTTTATGTCACTTTTGTCATTTTTGTCATTTTTGTCATTTTTGTCATTTTTGTCATTTTTATTATTTTTGTCATTTTTGTCATTTTTGTCATTTTTGTCATTTTTGTCATTTTTGTCATTTTTGTCATTTTTGTCATTTTTGTCATTTTTGTCATTTTTGTCATTTTTGTCATTTTTTGTCATTTTTGTCATTTTTGTCATTTTTGTCATTTTTGTCATTTTTGTCATTTTTGTCATTTTTGTCATTTTTGTCATTTTTGTCATTTTTGTCATTTTTGTCATTTTTGTCAATTTTGTCATTTTTGTCTTTTTTGTCATTTTTGTCATTTTTGTCATTTTTGTCATTTTTGTCATTTTTGTCATTTTTGTCATTTTTGTCATTTTTGTCATTTTTGTCATTTTTGTCATTTTTGTCATTTTTGTCATTTTTGTCATTTTTGTCATTTTTGTCATTTTTGTCATTTTTGTCATTTTTGTCATTTTTGTCATTTTTGTCATTTTTGTCATTTTTGTCATTTCTGTCATTTTTGTCATTTTTGTCATTTTTGTCATTTTTGTCATTTTTGTCATTTTTGTCATTTTTGTCATTTTTGTCATTTTTGTCATTTTTGTCATTTTTGTCATTTTTGTCATTTTTGTCATTTTTGTCATTTTTGTCATTTTTGTCATTTTTGTCATTTTTGTCATTTTTGTCATTTTTGTCATTTTTGTCATTTTTGTTATTTTTGTCATTTTTGTCATTTTTGTCAATTTTGTCATTTTTGCCTTTTTTGTCATTTTTGTCATTTTTGTCGTTTATGTCACTTTTGTCATTTTTGTCATTTTTGTCATTTTTGTCATTTTTGTCATTTTTGTCATTTTTGTCATTTTTGTCATTTTTGTCATTTTTGTCATTTTTGTCATTTTTGTCATTTTTGTCATTTTTGTCATTTTTGTCATTTTTGTCATTTTTGTCATTTTTGTCATTTTTGTCATTTTTGTCATTTTTGTCATTTTTGTCATTTTTGTCATTTTTGTCATTTTTGTCATTTTTGTCATTTTTGTCATTTTTGTCATTTGTTTTTTACTTGAATTTGCATCAAATTGGGTGTTGATATAAAGATGTTTTTTGCATTCTCGAGATTACAAAAAGGTTACCAGAGAAATAGTCATTTTAAATGATGATAAAGGAATCAAGTTCAAGGTTTCGAAATACTACCAGATCTGCTGCTGAAATAAAATTCCGGATCAAGGTGAAAATGGAAACGGACTAAAATCAAAAACCCGGCTTCGACTTCCTTCCCGAAATTTCCTTAGCTGTGGTTAGTGTAAAGGTCAGCCAGGGGGAAATTGAAACTCAATCATTTTCTCCGGTTTGTTTTTTCTGTTTGTTTTTCGTTCGTTTTTTGGGTGGAATGTGCACAAAACCTTTTGCAGAAATCTAATCCTCTTGGGTGCTGTTTATGTATGTATGTATGTATGTAGTTGAACCCACCAGTGGCTGATAGGCAGAGGTGCAAAGAGATCCCTACATGTAGCATGCAGCGCACGACTTTTAGCCGACTCTAACAGCCCGCCGTCAGCCACGAAAGAATCGTCTAGCAAAGTTGCAAACTGATTCTTTCTGCCTTATGTGCAGAACGTCGAACGTGTCTGCAAGTAAAAGTCAGCCGCGCGGTAAAATCCTTTGACTGCACGTTCCGAAAATTACAAACGATTCTCCGAAGTTAGGAACAGTTGCAAACTTGCAAGCCCGAAGATAAAATCCCTTGAGCCGAACAGAAAGAATCATTTCCGAAGATAGCTACAGTCTGCAAGTTGCTTGCATGCAGCGGGATGGTGCGATGTACGTTTTCAAACTTGCAAGTTACAGAACGGTGGACCCGTTCTTGTGTGGTTGGATTCGTTCCACTAACCTAAGACCGACCGAACCGAATCCATGGAGGAAGAAAGTGATAGGCCGAGGTGCCGTCGACTATCCATTCAGTTGCCGTTCAGCCATCGAAGCGTGCGTGCGTAGCTTATGTACATGGCTATCCGCATAACGCGCGGCATGCCGTACAACAAGAGCAAGGACATGATGGAGTTGTTGTTGTTGGTGCCTTCGTGTTCGTTTCGTTTTCTTCTAAGACGGATTCGAAAGGAAGTGGTGCCCAACTGTTATTTTAGTTTTCAATTATCATACCAGGGTGATTGATATAAATCATCAAAGCTAATACAAGCAAATTAGTTTTGATTATAACTTTGTCATCTTACAAGTTATTTATGAACACAAAGTTGTTAAATAAAACTGATCCAAACTATGTTGAAAAATCATCTTTGATGTTTTAAAACAGTGCTGCGTTAAAATTCTTTGAAGTTTCGTCCCGAAAACTTCTTTGAAGTTACGTCCCGAAAATTCAATCGATTTTCCGAAGGCAGGGTCACTTGATTAGTAGGATCACAGATTAAATTGTGTAAATTTCAAATTTAGAATTCAGTTTCATTTGCTTAGACATGTATAAGAATCACGTCATCTTTACCAAGTAATCTTGGGAGTCATGTCTTCTTCTGTGGTCTTCAACACTCATTTGGTTTTTTACAGAAAGTTTGTACAGCTCAGTTCAAAACTCAATAGAAATTCAGTGCTTGTTCGTCGTCATTCCAACCTTGAACTCAAAAACTTCACACTCTGTTTGATTCAAATCTTCTATCAATGTTTTATAACTGGTTTTGAATGATTTTGGCGTACTGAACTCGAATATTTGGTGAGATTTTGTCTATCGCATCCAGTTTTACTGATAAGGCTTTTAAAAAACAGTTCTATGATAAATCAATCATTGACTATATATTATGTTTTACTTCTTTGCTGAAGACTGTAAAGCGTTTTAAGTTATACTTTGAAAAATATCTATGATTCATTTTGGTACAAATTTTCATCAGAATTTCGTTTCAACAGAAGGAAAAAACCAACAAAATTTCTTTGACTTCAAAGCCAAAATTACTTGCAATCTTCGTAGAAACTTTAATTTTAAAAATCTTACTCTACAGTTGTATATATTTCAGATATTACGAAACTGCTTATAAAAAGCTGGACCTTTCACGGTTAAACATATCACGCTTTCGACCATAAAATTTGGGCACCACTTCCTTTCGAATCCGTCTTAGAAGGAAACGAAACGAGCACGAAGGCACCAACAACAACTCCATCATGTCCTTACTTTTGTAGTACGGCGCGCCGAGCGTTATGCTGATAGCCATGTACATACGCTACGCGCGCACGCTTCGATGGCTGAACGGCAACTGAATTGATGGTCGGTGGCGGTGGTTCTTCGGCCTATCACTTTCTTCCTCCGTGGATTCGGTTCGGTCGGTCTTAGCTTAGGTTAGTGGAACGAATCCATCCGCACAAGAACGAGTCCACCGTTCTGTAACTTGCAACTTGCAAGTTTGCAAACGTACATCGCCGCGCTGCAAGTCTGCAAGCAAGCAACTTGCAGACTGTAGCTATCTTCGGAAATGATTCTTTCTGTTCGGCTCAAGGGATTTTATCTTCGGGCTTGCAAGTTTGCAACTGTTCCTAACTTCGGAGAATCGTTTGTAATTTTCGGAACGTGCAGTCATCGCGCGGTTGACTTTTACTTGTAGACACGTTCGACGTTCTGCACGTAAGGGGAAAAGAATCAGTTTGCAACTTTGCAAGATGATTCTTTCGTGGCTGACGTCGGGCTGTAAGAATCGGCACTGCATGTAGCGTAAAGGGATCTCTTTGCACCTCTGCTGATAGGTCTTTCGACCCGAGGCAGTACGGGAAGTCTCGATCGCGCATTCAAATACTGTTCATGCTTAACTCATCAACAATAGCTGCAGCACAACCAAGGGGTCCGTTACCACTGGCTTGGGACAGGTTTGACTCATCTTACTCCCTTAAAACTGTTCGAAACAAATAAAGAATCCTGAAAAGGAGCTTAAGTAGCCTAATCAAAATTCCAAATTTGCTGAGATACTCCGGCTGGCTTGAACCCACAATCCATTGTATATCAGTTTTCCGCTCGTTTGATGCCCTGTCCAACCCCCCACTAATCCCATTTAATAGAGTTAAGCTATTTTGATTGTAGGAATATAGTAAAAAAAGTCGCAAATTTTTAACATCTTACCTCGTACCATTTTAAAAGGATACTAGAACGTCTTCAATGAAAGGGTACTTCTCTGTCTCCCTAAAAGGCTTCGTGAAATTTTCAATCCTTTAACTGGTTCGCTTCTAAAAATCCATTTGAATTTCGGTCATTTCTTCCATCAACTGTACTGATGAATCTATAAAATCCATTTGAGTTTTGATCATTTCTTCAATCAAATGATACCTTAAAGAAAATCATAATTGTTATAACTGAATTCTCTGTTATATATATTCTCAAAATACAGTGAAGAGAAATAAAATAAAAAAAAGGAAAGTTGTTTTTTTTTTAATTTCAAACGTTTCGATAGAATTGAAGTGAAATTTAGTGAAATTTTAACCATTATTTCAACAGTTCGACTACCCCAAAGACCAATTTCTCGGTGAAAATTGAACTGAGTTTATAATAGCACATAAACAGTTGAAATTAGAGAAAGTTTTATATTTGTTTGCACGATTTTTGGTTTAAAACAAACTCCAAATTTTTCTTAAATTTAAGCTGAATTTTAGAATTTATGTCTATCAAACGTCTGGATCTCGTAAAATTTAAAGCTAATTATTTGACGAAAAAACCATTACAATCATTAGACCAAACCTTCCTAATTTTTTAATAATTGAGCAAAAGTTAACCAAACTTAGATAAGAAAAAATAAAATAAAAATAAAAAAGTGAAAAATTTATTTTAAGCTTAAAATCAAACAAATTTATTTATTTGATAAATTTTTCAATTTCTCTCTAATGTTTGTCTGTTCTATAAGCTTTTCATTCTTCCAACTTGAAAAAAAATCTTTAAAGTGGCCTAGAATATGCACACAAATTTTAATGGAAGTTCATAACGAAACATAAATTCAAAAAATCTCTATCGCTTCAGTTCTGCAAAATCTGAATCATTGAACTTATTCACTTCATTGATCTAGAACCAAAAATTAAAACACCTAAAGAACTCGTTGCCAATCTGAGAAGAAGCAGAAGTTAGAGTTAAAGCGAATACTTAGCTTTAAGACTTTCATTGCTGATTTCCAAGTGGATTTTGCTTGAAGCTCGAATCTTCGGGTACCCATCGTCTATTTGACCCATGCTGTAACTAGCTCCCTTGTACCGGTGTACTACAATCTGCTGAGAGGGAGTTTCCTAATCTCCACTGCTTGTTTCTCACACACTCGATAATCTTCCGCTTGACGACCGACGTACACTCTTGGAGCGGAAGTCCGTGCCCGATGACTCGGGACAACCCTTGGGCAGACATTGCTTGCTTCTTTTAATGACTTCTACACCGACCTAAATACGATTACTCTGGATTTTGACATTTTTTATAATGAAAATTTCAATTGGAATTTTCCTCTTGGGTGCTGTTTATCACAATAAAATCAATTAATCTTACGGGGTTTTCGCTCTTTTGGTGCAAAAAAAGAACGAAGAAAAAAAGGAAATTGTTGAAACAAAACCAATGTCGGTATTTCACCGAATTGGATCCTTAGTTTCTATTTTGGTCCCACTCTACATTTGGATCTGATGCAAAATAGGAATGAGAAGAGGTGGGCTAGAGAATCTGAATTTGTTTGAGACTTCATGAAATGGAAAGAAAAACCACATTAAAATAATTTTTTTCAGTAAAATAAATCTAATGAAAAACATGATTAATCCGAATTATATATTTGTAGGCATCGAATCTGTGTGTGAACTAAAACCCTCAAGAAACGTAACTTTTATTTACTTATGAAAATGAAAATTTGAGAATGAACATCTTGGGGGAAAAGTTTTTCATAAATCAAGACATGAGACATAAGACAATTTCATACTTTGCGATAAAAAAATACAGCCATAAATCTTTTAATGCATTTCCACCATTAAATTTATATTTCTTTTCGTTTGTTCAAAGGATTAATTTTTCCTTCCTTCTACAATTCAATCTTCAAGACACTAGATTCAAAACCATTTGTTAAAAAAAAAATATATACACAACAAATTCTTTGCATCCATTATGAGTTCAAATTTAAACAAATCAAAATCAGGCTTTGAAAAACGTGAAGCATATACAAAATCAAACAGCAAAATTCCTCTGTTCAATTTACAGTCCACCGGGAACATCCAGAAGTATCGTCAAGAATCCCAAAAACGAGATTTATCTTCATCACTTTATAATCAGCATCATCATCATCATCAGCAGCTTCAGCTTCGTTCATCAGAATTGTGTAAAGAATTCCGTTTTCCTTAGTGAAAAGAACAAAAAGCAGAGAACAACACACCAGCATTAGAAAAACGAGCCTCCGGGGAAAAGTTCTCCAAATACCTTGGCTAGAGGGGTTTTCCCTCCATCTCGTCTGAAGAAAGTGTTGTTTGGGAAAGATTTTTTTTGTTGTTGCCCCTTTCTCGATTTTTCATGCAACACAAAAAACCGTCAAGAAAATTGTCTTGGTCAGTACCGGGCAAACGAATGAAAGCGAGTACCTACCCCCAAGTTGCGGGATTTCTTTTTTTTCTCCTCGGTACAATAGAAATGTAAGAAAAATGGGAAATTTTCGCAAATTCCATTTCGTCTGAGAGTCTGTGAAATGGACAAATGTTCGAGCGAACATTTCAGTAGGTACCTTCAAGCTGGAATAATAAAATCCCAGCCAAACGCAAAACAACATTAATCATTCCCGGACAAGAGACGACTAGCAAGAGGAATGTGAATTGTGCGCCGAACAATTCGTAAACATATTCAGTAAGTAGACCTTTTCTAGAGATTATAAGGTTTTTTTTTGAACGTACATTACCGGTGAGAAAATAATAGGCTGTAGAGGTCTTAAATGAATAGTCATTCATTATTATTCTGTTCGATGAATGAGTTGGAGTGGAATACGTGATTCAAAACTGATGATGATCCAGTATCCATTCAAGTGTCTCAACATTCACAGATAAGAATCCTTGGTCCCTTATCCATGATTCAAAAAAACAACCACATCCGTTGTCCATTTTAACAGTTTCAACACAATAATTAAGGACCTGTATGAGGATTGAACCAAACTTGATAAGATTTTCTCGTAAAAAATCAGACCCAATTTACAGTTTACAATTTACAGTTAAGAGATTTTTAACAATTGATGAAAGATGAGGGAAGTTAAATCTCTAGAACTTAATTGAGTAAAGAGTCTCAATATCTCGATATAAGTTTTCAAAATGCGATTAAACCGTACGGGTTTCTATCACTTCCGATGATAAGCTGAAAACGTTATTTTCATGGCTTTCAAAAAAGGGTATACCGTTTAAAATTCACAAACAAATGACTCATTCTCAAAATAAGGTTGTTTTCCGCTTATCATCAGATTAAAAAAAAAAACAATTTAAGTTAATTTAAGCATATTTCGTTCCATATATTTCTACTTTTTATGAGAATACTTAACTTTTTACCATTACCTTTGCCATGATATGCAACAAGACCTTAAATAAATCAATTTTTTTGGCATATCAACCGATATTCTTAACATTTATTTTAAATTTCTGAAGCCTAAGATTGCTTTAGAAGGTAATCTTTCACAGTATGGCTCCCATCGGTGAAATTTTGAGATACTTGGTGTTCAGATCTTCCGAAACGAAACTAACGTCAATCGCTTTATACTGCAGGACTGCAAAAACATTGAACTTCGTATGCAAATTATTGATAATTGACAAAATTAAAGTACTTCCTGCAAGAGTGCCTTTTGAGTGAGAAACACCTGAAACAGCAATTTTACATATTTTACATATTCAACTTTCCTTTAAGAATAATATTTAAATTCTTTAGATTTGAATCTTTCTCTTTGGAGCCACCGCTTTAGGATAGGGTCGCGAACGTTCAAATCTTGAAAATACCTATGGGAGCTAATCAATCAATTTCAATCGAAAATGTTTCAAACTGATCAGATATAGTCAAACGAAATAACAGAGAACCTAGGAAAAAGATTTTTTTTTGCGATGTATAGGTACAATTCTTTGCTCTCTGTGTATGAGTATGAAAATAAGTAGAATTACAATTGTTCATTAGGCCTTATTTTGAAAAATTTTCTGTTTAATGATATATTGAGGGAAATGCTATAGATGCTTCGTCTTGGTTCAAAACTCATCCATGGGTTTTTGCAGAATTTTTAAGAAACGTTTACATGAGTAAATTTGATCGTTTAGGTTTGTATGGGATAATTGAATAATTTGTACTGAAAATCAACATCATTTTTGTTCCTTCTGTGGAGCCGAGGGCTGGTAAATGGTAGATAATGTGCAACACGAGACCCCATAGTGGTCATATCACCTCTTATTCACAACTCCTATCTCTACCTCCCCGCGGTGCCCGCTGGGGTGCGAGTAACCTAAACGAAGATCGGGTACCCAACCCCGGTGGATGCTTTGGTCGCATGCAGACTGAGAAGGTGGCTGCACGCGTCCGTTCCCCAGGTCAGGGGCGGCGTGCAACAACAACCGAGCGTCTGTTCTCCAGATCAGGGGCGGCTCAAACAGCGTCTGTCTTGCAGCAAGCGGCTGAATTTATGAAATGCGGCTCCCGCCAGCTAAGTCCAAGATGGCAGCCCCATCGCGGGATAGGGACTTTAGGCTAACAACCTACTGCTCCCGATTTGAAATTGTTACGGAATCCGAAAGAAATGACCGACCTGGAACTTTGGCGACGACTTTTAGCATGAAAACACGGACACGAATTGGAACTTGGAACGTTTTAACCCTTGCCCAACAAGGCAAACTGGAACAACTTGCTAGAGAGGCTAGCCGCCTCAAGTTTGAAATTCTGGGACTGAGCGAAGTTCGTTGGCCTAATACTGGAGAACACAAGACACAATCCGGGCAAGTACTGCTTTACTCTGCCATACGAAGAGAACATGCTGCTCGGGAACGAGGAGTTGGTTTTCTGTTAAGCCCGCAGGCCTACGCGGCCCTCATTAGATTTGAACCAATTAACGAAAGAATAATCGTAGCCAGATTCAGAACACGGGTTAGAAACCTTACAATGCACTATGGGGTTTGAGGCGGCAAAAAGTCAAAAATTAACTTCATCGTAATGGTATTTGTCATACACCAGTTTGTAGCTTTAAATTTAACTAAAATATCCTCAATTTTTCAGATCATTATCATAAGCACTTATCGTTTCACAGACATCAGACTTAGAAAATTTTGAAAAATATACTTCAGATCCAATACTATTCAAATCAGTTTTTTCCTTTAAATGAAATGGTACACCAACTTCCAATACATCGTTAGAAAGCTTATTTTCTAAGCTTCTTTTCGAAATATTTTTCATTTTTACACGGTTAACAAAAAAGTGTAAAAAATGAGTAATTTTATGATTTACTCAAAAGGTTTACACATTTTGGTCTCTAAGAAAAAAGCCTTACGTTTCCCAAAACTTTTTTTGACTTTTAAACATAGCTAAAGGTCTAATAATTTGAATGCAAGAAAAGAAAGTTGCATATATTTGCATCCTTCAAAGTTATAATAAAAACAAAAAATGGGTAATTTGTAACCATTTTGGAAAAATAGTTAGTTTTATGTAAAACATCATTAAGCAAACATTGTTCATAACGTGCAGGAAGATGATTGTTATTGATTGTGACCAAAAGTTACGATAGAATTTTGATATCCGTAGAAATAACTGAGATTTATTAAAAACTACATGTTTCCCAAAAATTACAAAATTTTTATACAGTATTGTTCCGATTTTGTCAGCTTCCGATTATGTCTACCCCCGATTTTGTCTTTCCCCGATTTTGTCAGCATTTTATCCCGATTTTGTCAGCCTTTAAATTTAGTTCAAATTTTCTGCTTTTGAACTAAAATTCCCAGTCATTTAACAATGTATGTTTTTTTTGGGGTTGTCCTGACCCACGAAGAGGACCACTTAGTATTTTAGGGACCATTCAAATATTACGTAACGCTTTCAAGGGGGAGGGGGGGTTTAAATGCTCGAAAATCGCGTTACGCAATATTCGAACGGCCCCTTAAGGGTTGGTATTTTAAGGGTTGGGGGTGATTGAAGGTTCATAAGAATTTTCATTGATGACGAATGGAAAGAGGTTGAAACTTGACCACATTTTGATCACATGGTTTATGGATAGCCCTTAAGGATCATCCATAAACCACGTAGACTTCAGGGGGGAAGGGGGGGGGGTTGGCCAAAGTCTACGCTCCATACAAATTTTCGAAATTTTATATAGACAAAAGTATACGAGAGGGGAAGGGGGGAGGGGGGGTCTGAAATGACCAAAAATGAGTCTACGTGGTTTATGGATAGTCCCTTAGGGAACTATCCACAAACCACGTGGATTTGTCGTTTTTCATGAAACTTTTTTTTTCTTTTTTAATTCAGAAAAATAAAGGACGGTTAAAAAAAAAAACATTTATTTTTGTAAATCCATAAAAAAAGTACCATTACATACTTCAAATTAAAACGTGATCAACAAATTCAGCTGTTTTGCAATTGCATATCAATCCTGCAGCTACGCACCAACGGTTTTTCAAATGGTATGTACACAATCCATTGTATGAAACGTGTTTGTAAACAATCACTTAGGGTTGAGTTCTTGAACAGGTCCTCCATTTTGCTATTTGCAAGACCTTTCATTTGACGCCTAAAGAACTCAAATCGGCCAATCGGTCATCGAGAAACGTGTATGACATTATTTTGTAACATACACACACACACATACGCTCATACATACGCACATACATACGCACATACAGACATATTCTGATCTCGACGAACTGAGTCGAATGGTATATGACACTTGGCCCTCTGGGCCTCGGATCGAAAGTTGGTTTTTCGAAAAACATGTATTCTCTTCTTTGTAAGAAGGATAAAAAAAAAAGAAAAGGGGTCAATGTCACCCCTTATCATGGTATTGACATAAAATATCGAAATAACAAGTAAACGGACAGTTATCAAATCAAAATTGAAATTATTTTCAAGGAAATATTTTTTCCCGATTTTGTCAGGTACCCTGTTTTGTCAGCCCTAAATTCAAGATGGGGCTGACAAAATCGGACAATACTGTATTGCATTTTTTTGCGTGTACTCTTTAATTCTTCATACAAAACTGAATAACATTGAACAAAAATACCCTGAGTGGTTTTGCTTTAATCTATCAAATATTTTTTGTGAACACAGAACTTAAAAATATGAACGCGTTTCCGAAATAAGTTTATTTAAACAATTATTGTTTCAAAACTACACTATGCATTTCTACGAGTTAATGTTCCAATTTTATTGTCCATTCTGAGCGCACATGTAAAACCAAAGCCGAAAATAGTTTATATTAGGTTTCGAATGTAAACAACTCATTTCATCTTCAAAAAAGTTCATAAATAGCAAAAATATACTTTTAGCCGCCTCATTGTATGGAGCTGTCCCATAGTGCAATGGTCCAGTGTTATGCGCCAACTGACGTTGCCGATTTGCAGGAGAAAGAGCAGTTTTACAGTCAACTGAACAGCGTGGAAGGAAAATTCCGAAGGGTGACATCCAAATCCATTTAGACGATTTCAACGCAAAGTTTGTCTCCGACAATTAGGACCTTGAGCGCATCATGGGGCGCCATGGCCTAGGACAGATGAGCGAAAACGGAGAGCTGTTTGTAGATTTTGTGGCAACAACAACATGGTGATCGGTGGATCGCTCTTCCCCCATCGACCAGCACATAAGGTCACTTGGGTATCCCGAGATGGCAGAACAGAAAATCAAATTGACCACATCTGCATCAGCCGAAAATGGAGAAGAAGCCTTCTTGATGTCCACAACAAACGAAGCGCAGACATTGCATCTGACCATCACCTCGTCCTTGGCGAGATACGACTGAGAGTTGCGCATGTCCAACGGCGCGAGGAGAAAGTCGGGTGTCGATACGACGTCCGCCGGCTGGAGAATCCAGAGGTGAAAAGGGCATACCTACGTTGAACAGCTAGAATCCCGAGCCTCGGAGCTGCCGACAGACGGAACAGTCGAAGAACAGTGGTGTGGAATCAAGAATGCCTTTATCACGACGAGCCATGGTACTCTCGGTAAAGTTTGTGGAAGACGAAGTGAATGGATGTCGGATGAAACCTGGAGCATGATCGATGATCGGAGAAAGGCGAAAGTCGGAATTGAGCAGGCATGTACCGGGTCAGCCAAAGCAGCCGCCCGCTTACGATATGCGGAGCTGGAAAAGGCAGTTAAACGAGCTTGTAGACGAGACAAGAGAGCCTGGACAAACTCCCTAGCCGAAGAGGGAGAAAGAGCCGCCGCCATTGGAGATATCCGATTATTATATGATATTTCTCGCCGCCTGATGGGGGAAGGACTAATGCAAGAATGCCGCTGAAAAACCGAGCAGGTCAGCTGCTGACAGATCGAACAGATCAGCTCAAGCGTTGGACTGAGCATTTTGATCAACTTTTCCGAGTGACAAATAGCAATGGCCAACAGAACCCGCTGCTCGAGGCGCCCACAGTAAGTCGCATTAACGGCGTCAACTCAGAAGCGCCCTCGCTGGCTGAAATAGAAGCGGCAATCAAGGACATGAAATCCAACAAAGCGCCTGGAATCGATTGCATTCCTGCTGAAATGCTCAAAGCCGACCCTGCCTTGTCAGCACAAATGTTGCACCGTCTTTTCGCTGACATCTGGGATACTGCAACATTCCCGGCCGACTGGATGCAGGGTATCCTCGTAAAGGTCCCAAAGAAAGGAGACCTAACAGAGTGCGATAACTGGCGTGGCATAACTTTGATCTGTACAACCCTCAAAGTACTCTTCAAAGTCATCCTGAACAGGATCCAGGAGAAAATCGACGCTACACTCCGACGGCAACAAGCTGGATTCCGATCCGGACGATCATGTGTGGACCACATCACAACGCTACGAATAATACTGGAGCAAATCAACGAATTCCAGGACTCTCTTCTGCTGGTGTTCGTTGATTTCGAAAAAGCATTTGACCGTCTGAACCACGAAAACATCTGGGCTGCTCTTAGACGACGAGGGGTCCCAGAGAAACTAGTCCATCTCATCGAAGCACAGTACGAGGCATTTTCGTGCAAGGTCTTGCACGACGGTGTCTTGTCCGAACCAGGGTTACTGAAAATCGCTTCGTTTACTTCAAAATTTCAAATCGTTACCGATGCAACCACAGTAACGACGCTGTTTAGCATTTACCTACGAACGAATTAAAACATGCAACAGAAGAACGCCGTCTTAGTGAACTATGTACGATAATTTTTCGTTCTGTTTCTGTTGCCTAGGGTTCCTTGTTGATTTTCTCCTTCAGATTTTCAGTCATTGTTTACTCCAGCAATCATTCATTTCGCAACAGAATCAATTCGTTAGCGAGTTGATTCGGCGCGAGTTGATGAAGATGTTGTTGATTCATGCCCAGACTTAGACACTTAAGGAAGAATGCTACTAGGAGGACAATTTCCGAGATAACGACTAAGACCCATACAATTGACACAACTGGAGAGGAAAATAAGCCAATATTGGTCAAGATTTAGTTTTTTGGCACCTCTTGTGTTCCTAGAATTGAATCATTTTGCTTCATGAAGCATTCGTGGTGAAGCATGATCGTCAGCGAGTCGAGACGGCGCCAAATGATACGACGCCGTCTTCGCGCAATGTTTTCATCAAGAGCGAATGATGATTGTTTGATGGTTACCGATAGTAACTCAGAAAATAACTGATCACTAGAGAGGGGAAGAAAAACAAACTAGGTATGCGTCGTTCGATGCTGAAAAGTGTCATTTGTAAAGAAAACAGCGTTTCCATGTTGAGGAGTCAATTCATTGGTGACTAGGATGGGGAGAAAAAATCATTCTGAACGAAGATCCGCAACCTTGGTCCGAACCAATCCCGGTAACTGCTGGAGTGAGACAAGGATGTATTTTGTCTCCGCTGCTTTTTCTCATCGTAATGGATGAGATCTTGACTGGATCGATTGACTGTAGACCAAACCGAGGTTTGCCGTGGAATCCTTCAACCATGGATCAACTGAACGACCTTGACCTGTCAGACGATATTGTTTTGCTCGCCCAAACACAACAAGACATGCAGAGCAAACTTGACGACCTCACCGAAAGCTCCAAGGCAGCAGATCTCAAAATCAATATCGGAAAGACCAAGTCGATGGAAATCAATACAGAAAATCGTTCCAATTTCGTGGTACCTAGACAACAGGTTGAGACAGTGGATTGCTTCCAGTATCTTGGTAGCCAGATTACGCCTGATGGTGGTACCAAGAAGGACATCAAAACCTGGATCAGAAAAGCTTAATTTGCGTTTGCGAGTCTCCGAAACATCTGGCGGTCACGCCAGATCTCTCTACGAACTAAGATCCGAATCTTCAACTCAAATGTCAAATCCGCATTGCTGTACGGGTGTGAAACTTGGTGCACATATGCGGTGACGACGCGAAAACTGCAAGTTTTTGTGAATCGCTGCCTGCGGAACATCATCCGCGCTTGGTGGCCTGGCAACTGGATCTCAAACGTTGAACTTCATCGCCGGTGTCATCAAAAGGCGCTAGAAATCGAGATTCGGGAACGTAAGTGGAGATGGATTGGGCACACGCTGCGAAGAGATGAAAACGAGATTTGCAGAGAGGCGCTTGACTGGAATCCAGATGGGCATCGAAGAAGAGGCAGGCCCAAAAGCTCGTGGCGGCGAAGTCTAGCCGCTGAAATCCGCACAGTTGACGAGAACCTTGGCTGGCAGCAAGTGAAGACGCTGGCTCCGGATCGCCAGCAGTGGTGATTTTTTATCTCAGCCCTATGCGCCGGTCAATCGGCGCTGGACCCTTAGGTAGGTAGGTAGGTAGGCTTCGGAAGCTCTATTCATGATTATTTTTGCTAAATCTGCTAAAAACAATTTTACAGCCCAACATTTTTTTTGTTTGATTTGCCAAATAAAGTGAATAAATCCGGGAAAAATTGGGGCATTTTTCAATGAAATCCGGACAACCGGGCCGGACCGTACTGTTCTCAAATTTTGTATCAAATATCCGGGCCAGTGCTTGAAACAGTCACTTTCATTGACAGAAAACGGGTTGAATGTGAGAGAAAAAGCTCTCCCTTTCATCTTCTCCGGCAGTCGATGAAATAATCTCCGTTTGGAGAGAGCGAGCTTCTTGTTGACTGTGAATGTCTTCTCTTTTGTTTCACCATTCGTTTCACACTCATTCGTTCCACAAAGTCGTGACAGGATCAAACGTTCAAAAATCATTCAATTGGATCCTCTTTGAATGAGTGAGCCAATAATATTCGCCTGTGCTACTTTGCATGTAGGCCGAAAAAAGTGATCAAAATTAATAGCGGCTAAACGGTAAACGATAGACACTTGATGTCTTCGAGACAATTTATCTACGCAACAGAAACTTTCGTGTTCTATTGAAAAACATCTTAAAAATTCATCTAGAAGGGAAAAATGCCTATTTTCAATCAACTTATAAGAGTTTGGCTGAGTTCGTACATTTTTATTAATGGATTCATTTTTCAAAGTTAATAGCTTTCAGACGATGTAAGCGCACGAACCAATGATTTTCACTAGATGAATTGCAAACTGAGGCGTTTTCACCTAGAAAAAGTCAATAAATGAATGATAAATCACAACAACAGCAATAGCTCAATAGTGATTGCATGTATACAAATAAACTCATGCAATCTAATGTTTCGTTTTAACATCATTGCAAAGCTGATAACTTGAATAATTGAATCAAATAATAAAAAAATACTCTTGAAGTAATAATTGAGGGCATTGAATTGGTATAAATTCTTCTTGTCTCTATAATGTTCAACAAAGTCGGGTGTTTTAGCAATTTGAACATTGATGTGTATTGATAAATACACTGATTTTCTGAAACTTATTCAAAAAAATTTATTTAACCCTCTAGTGCCAAACCCGCCTTAAGACGGGGTCTACTAAAATTGCCATAAAATCATTTTTTTACTACAATAATTTTTATTACTTTTTTCGCAGAATCTTTCTAAATATGGTAAGCTAAAAAACCATACTAATGCAAATAGTTTGACAAGCAGTTGTCAAAAGTAACAGCTAAGAAAAGTTTAAAAATATGAGAAAACTAAAAATTGACCGATTTTTTGAAAAATGATCAATTTGGTAGCCTCAGAAATACTTGGTCAATGAGGATTGATTTTTTTAGAAGACTCCTAAGTTAGGTAGGAGAGATGAAACAAATAGGTAGGAGATATGAACCCCTCTTATAGGTGGGGTTGGAAAAGTATGACAACAATTCGAAAAATATGTACAATATTTACTTTTGGTATAAGTTGAAATATCTCAGTTATATGTGGAAAAATTTCAACAAAAATTACTTTAAAATATAACTTTTGGTCAGGATTTATATATTTCAAAATTAAGGAGAAATTGGTTGAATTTATAGAAACTACAATCGAAAAAGTACTGAAAGTGAATTTCTTTAGCTCCTATGCAATTGTCAAAATTTCTGTCTCATCTTAAAAGTTTTTCGTAGAATAAACCTTGTTTGTAATCATAAAACCAGGCTTTTGTGAATTTTTCAGCGAAAAAAAATAGGGTTCTAGAGGATTAACAAAAACTGAAAAATTCTTATTTTATTCTTTAAATTGCTTATAACTTTTTCTGTTTTTTCATTCGATTTCTGTGATGTCTTCGACAATTTTTTTTAATTGCACGATCTACAGATCTATTAAATGAATCAGGTGTATACACGAAGTATTTTTTTTTAAATATTTTTTATCTCCCTTCTATGTGAATCAATAATTTATTTTTAAATAGAATGTGAAAGATCTTGTTGCGTTAATAAATTCTCTCAAAGACATCAAGAGTCTATCGTTTACCTTTTAGCCGCTATTAATTTGATAGCTTTGCGCCGGGAACAACGCGTAAGTTCAACTGTTCTCAAACGGATTCCATTCATTCAAAATCTAAATGACTGAATTTGCATTGAAGCTCACAGTCATGTCCTCGAAGTGACTGTGACCGTAGGCCAAAACGAATGGGAAGATGAGCGAAAGAAAATTGTTAACGCTGTCAGTCAGAGAGAGCTTTTTGAGTGAGAGAAGGCAATGAAGGAAACGAAAACGGAAGACTCTGAATGGAGAGAAATTTCACATTCACGCAAGGCTGTCGACAGTTTTAAGCTCTGATCCGGGCAAACCCGGATAAAACCGGGCAATCTGGCAACCTTATTTGAATTCTTGGCACTACAGGATTTTTTATATATTTAATTGCTTCTCGTTTTTCTAAGAATTATCAAACTACAGAAAATTAAAATTTTTGAAAATATTTGGCCGATCTTATATTCAGTAGATACAGTAATTTTTAGCATTCAAAATGCCAATCAACACATTGCGGACAAAATACGAGTTATCTCCTTTTTTTGCTCGATGCGACTGTGCTACAAAAAATCAAATGGTATGAAATAAAACCTTGAACTATGTTCCATTACAACCAAATCTTTTGAAAGCTCGAAGAAACTTAATTTGATGAATTTATCCCAGAGATTTCGGAATTATAGATTGCCAAGTTTTGGTGTTTCTCTTCAAGAATTTCCTCGAGGTTATTGATGTGTTAAGATACATCCATCGTTTATCTTACGTTGATAAAAAAATTTAACTAATGAAAACATCCAAAAACTACAATGATTATTTTAAAGTGTTGCAGAAATTGAAATTAATCTTTTCTTAGCATAAATATGATCATAGAAAAAACGAGAAATAAAAACTGCGTTTTTTTGTGTTTTCACTGGAAGCATGAACTATAAACTTAATGACACTATTCAGGGGGCGGAAATTCATTTTCCTCTGGGAATAAAAAGTTTATCATGTCCCGCAGAGGATGTCAAGCGCATATATTGCTACTGCAAGCAAGGTCAACTTTGAAACACTGTTAAACAATTTTAAATTTTGAGACTATAGATATCTCCTCCTTGGCAGTTTCCGTTCAATTATAGTGAGTAGAAGAACGATGTGGTATTCTGGAGCACCCCAGGCGGTGAGTGGGAAACATTTGAAACAAACTTTTTCGAAAAGTCATAAATTCGTTTTGTTTCTGACACCAAGAATGTTGCACTAGAATGCGTGGTGAGGAAAAAAAAGTTTGAACATTTTTAAATGGCGAAATATAATTGATAGTGATAACCACTCGAGAATTTTTCTATGCAGGGGCGGATTGAAAATATTTGCATTTTACTCTCAAAGAAACTCATTCGCGTTTAAAATTATCTCGACAGTTCTCAAATTCATTCGCGAAAGAGGGACAAACAAATAAAGCATTCAACTGAACTGATTGCTTTTAAGAAGGTATTCAAGTATACTTAACCTTTTACTCTTTTTTTTTTACATTCTCATAAATAAAAAAAACTGCTTTTGATAAATATTGACCTTTTTTCAAAATTTTCTATTTTTGAGGTAAAAAGCAAACCCTGTGATGTACGAAGCACCTTGATGATCCGGAAGATTCCCGGAAAAACCCATCCATTGTTCCTATTTTAGCGAGCCCAATTTTCAACCATAAATTCGGTGAAGCCCTTCTTCATTCATTCAAAATCCCTACAAGCTCACTTCACCTAGTAGCAGTGATTGAATTTTGCTGAGCATGAGTTGATCAACCATCTCTCGCTCAACGCTTTACTCGGAAGCAAAGGTTGCTTTGAGGCAGCGAAAACGACAAAACCGATGATGTATACGCTCTCAACATGGCCGCCTTCATGAAGCAATATACATTCGAGGCAGCGAATCCAAAAAACCAAACGAATGGCTCTCACTCATCTCCTGTTACATTCTTGACGGAACCGAATTCAAAAGGCAGAGCAAACCCGAGTCTCCTCGTTTGTGCCTGGATCGAATACCCGAGGTTTTTCTGCTATTGCTATTATTGCACAGCAACCGCACGCAGGCAGCTAGTTTTTTCATTTCTTTTTCTTCCCCCCTCTTTCACCATACGTTGCGGGCCGTGCAACGCAATAAGTTCGGTTGTTTTTGTTGTTGCCTCAACCTTTGCGGTCGGCTCGAGTTATTCAAATTCAACAACGTAAATGAGTATGTGTGCCTCGTCTTCTTCATGCATCATGTAGCAACCGAACGTTGAGAGAGTTCGTTCGGGGCAGCAAACGGATAGTGTCTCTCAGAGCAGATCCTCCTCATGGGGGGAGGTTTGAATGAATGTATATGTATCGTCTCCTGTATAGCTATGCGAGGCCTCAAAGTGTGTATTTTGAATGCCTCTGATGAGAAAATTGGTGAGGATTTCAATCACTGCCTAGTAGATACTTGACTCGGTCCAAAAAGCAAACCCTTTTGACCATCTCTCATCGACCAGACATCAATCCTCCCATCCAATCTGATGACGATCATAAAATTGAACACGACCAAAAAGAACGAGTCCCCCCTTCTTGTTGCTTTGAATCGGTCTATCTCGCTCTCAATCCCTGCAATCGTCTATCTGTTTCTCGTTCCTAGGGCAGGGATTGAATTTTATTGGATTGGAAATAACTTGATTAACTTAATTGAATTGAAATCGATAGACGGTTATTCTATTACGGCAGGGTCCGTTGTCCTGCTGCCGGATGTGGATCGTTTTTTGTGTTACACTTTCTGCTTCCTGTGTGTCCTTTCAGGTTTTTCTATGACGGAAATGTTTGCTTGCCGTTGATGAATGAACGGTTTGGTTCTGATTTGACGGACGGAAATGCGTTTCATTGCTTTTCGTTAGCATGTGTTCGGATTTACATCGTCACGGTATGTTTTTTTGTGTCTCTCTTATGACTGCAGGATTTTTTTAGAAAAAAAAATTCAATTGAATCAACACAACGGAAAAGTCTGTGTAGGTTTTAGTTACTACCTACTCTTTTCAGGGAAATAATAGAATGATGATGACCGTTATCAACTTTGATGCAATTGAAATAATAGGAAGCTACATTTTGAACAAGAAGCTTTTTAATATTTTTAACACCACATCACGCTGACATAAAAACACTAAGATATTTTTAAATTAAAAACACAACAATTGTCCATTAGTATCCCGCTTTCCTCACAAGTCCAGATCCCGACACGTATCGGTCTCCCTGTTGCTGCAGATCGTGCACCATCATGACGGGACGAGCCAGACAGTAGTAGAGCAGCTCCACGATGCTGAAAAAACTGACCCCAAGGCAGAGTCCTAGGATTCCGCCACAGCCAGCAATCAGATCCGTCATGCCAAATATTTCACTCCGCTCCGAGGTTATGTATTGGGCTTCGGTGAAGAAAATTTCCACCTTCGATATTTGTTTTCTGAAAAAAGTCAGATTAATTAGTTGATTTCCCTAATACCTTGGAGGGATGAACTTTAAAAGGTGATTGAAGGATTCTTTTGAACTAAATCACGCTCGTGGTCGTGGTAAACTTTCATGTAACGAAATTCGCCAAAAAATGTTCACTATTACAGTGGATATCATCGATTGCCAATGAACAACTTACTTGATTACTTCATCCACCATCTCTGGATCAAAGATCAACATCCTCAAAGCAATAGTTTTTCCAAATTCGTTCGTAGTTATCGTACTTTCTGCATCATACTGAATAGCGTCACAGGCAGGCATGCAGTTGCAGTTTTTGGAGTTTGCCAAATCTTCTCCGGAATTGGAACCTTTAAACTGCGACTGCTCAGCCTGTTCAAGGCATCGCTTTTCGTGCATCGCACAAACTCTGGTTGCCGCTGTTCGAGGCATCGAAAATCTAACACAGCCACACTGCTTTAGTGTATAGTTGGTAAGGCATTCGAGCTCACAATTACTCTCTTCGTAATCTCTGAAGAACATCAGGCTTCGCTCATCAGGAAAGTAACAGTTACGTTTTTCGGGAGTGTAGATTCTAAGCTCCTGAGCAGTGATTATGATCCGAGGTCGAATGGATATGGTCATGTCGCGCTTTGGAGTTAACAAAATGAAGTTTTTAGACATTCGGGGGTAAACATGCGGAGGATGAAGGCTGAGCTTGAAACCTTGAGAAGCACGACAGTATATATCCGTGTTTTTGTAGAAGGTTGACAAATCTAGCGACATAGCAGCTTTAGAACCGGATCCTGGACCTCGTATTGGGTAGGTGTTCATTGATGCACCAAGTGAATAACCCAACGTATAGCTCCAGTTAGCTAATGATTTCGTTTCATTAAGGTAAACATATTCATTATGCAGGACGCCAGGTTTAAACATATCATTTTGAGAAAACCCATTTATGGTGTAACAGATACCATCCTCTGTTAGAGTTTCCGAAAAGTTATTTTTACAATCCCATTGGAGCAATCTGCACAACAAAACAGTGTTAAAACAGTCTGGAATCAACGTTTTCAACACAGATGGAACATCCACACTCGAATTATAAGTAAGATAGAGTCCTTGAAACAGATCGTGCGAATGAAAAAAACTGTCACACACTTGCAGAATTCCCATCAACATATTAAGCTTATTGGCATCCAGCTCATGGTTTGGAATACCATGTGCGTAGCGATAAAATGCGTCAGTAAAATTGAATAGCTCAGCTTCCATCTTCGCTTCCGGACAAATTGTTACAGCTGGAAAGGTGATTTTCCATACTGGCAAGGGCGTTTCGTCGTAGCTCAAGATAATTGGATGATCGTGCCATTTTCTGTAGACATTCTGGATCAACTGCGAACAACCGTAGATCGACCCAACAAACACCACCAACCACCAGAATCGTTCCAAAATCGATCGTTTTGATCCTATGTAGTTGATTCCGTGGATTGTGCTTCGGATGCAGTACTCATCGATTAAATCTCTCAACGCTTCTTTGATTTTTGGCCAGTTTTGTCTAATTCTAGGTGAATCACTCGCATGCTGGATAGGCTCTCTCGGGTAAAGAGGTGGTCCCAGTATGATCGTTTTAAATTCAGGACCCAATCCATGAGTCCAATTTCTTTTTTTTGCTTTGCTTGCCATGACACTGGTCTGAAAATAATGCCCAGCTTTTCAGGGGAACCGAGCTTTTGATATTATTTCAAATGACATTAAGAATTCATAAGTCAGGCATAATGACAGGCTGTTGCCGTTCTTGAACACGCAGCACTATATGTTAGCAAACCAGAGGTGTAAATTTGAATCCATGTATGTTTGTAAACATATAAACGATTCTATAATTAGTCATATGCACTTAGCAATTGGTAACATTCTTCCCTTGCTTCTAGTTAGGCCAGTAGTAGTTCACCTGCAAAATGCTCGATAGCCAATGTAGACTGCGGTACCGTGTTGAATCGATTATGCAGTCAAGTAGAGGGTGGACAAGAACAAATGAACCACTAAAGCACACGACACAATTAGTTGAAAAACTTTTGAAGTTTATCAAATGCGTGCAAAAACAAATGAGTGTACTCACACAAAAGAAATAATGAACATTAGCCCCAGCTATCTTCGGGTTATAGGCGAAGAATTGAGAAAGCTAACACCGTATTTCAATGTTCGGAAAATCGTCCAAGAAAAGCAATCAGGATTCGTTTCAAGCTAGAATACTTACACATCCGAGTGCTGTGATACGCACGTGGTGATCGTATTCGTTGAATGTTTGTCGAACATAAACACTAACTAGATACATAAAAATATACAATGCCGCATCGGGGGCTACCGTTGCTATTCGTCACGTGGCTAATCAACGGTGATCGACATAGTTGATGATACATTTTGAACGTCGTTCCCAGAATCATTCACTACCGTCTATCCTCGCATCATTGTTCATAATGTTCGTTATTGATAGACAATCATGAATGTCTGAGAAGGAAAATCTGAAGTAATACCAGGACCACATATTGAAAAAAAAGCCGTAGCACATGCTGGACAGTTCATTGCCAGTCTTCACGAAAACATGCACCAAGTTCAACATGTGTGCAAAATTCAAGGCACAGGTTGATCATGAGCTAGCAAACAATCCTTCACATATGTTTATTTAAAACAGCAACCTGAGCATAAAAGTTGTACCTGCGAGTTTATACCGATGTTCGTACTCAGGTTCGAACATAAATGTTTGTAGACAGTGTGACGCAAGCTCTTTTCCACACTAGGCAACGGTTGAGTTATGCTGGGTGGCCCAACAAACTGAGAATATCTCAAAGTCTGACGACCAAAACTAACATAAACTAGATTTGTAGCTGAACTGAGATCAAATTGAAACCTTGGGTTCCTTAAGTATTTTATTAACTATTCATGTATTTTACCATACATGGAATATATCCTTTTTGATTTTTTTTTTATTTAAAAAATAACTTTTAGGGGTTAAGTTAGAGCAATTTAATTGAAAAAATGGTTGAATGGAAGGGTTAAAAAATGGTTGGTCTTGAACCGTAATTTGAAGAACGGTTTTTGGAGTTCTTAGTTTTGTGAGGAACGTATTCGAAAGAAAAACAAAGGTATGAAATTCTTTTGCTTTATTCTTAAAATTTAATACACAAAAAAACGTTCATTGGATGCTAGCTTCTTTATCAGGATTCCGTTATCCTGATTTTTTTTTTCATAGGACGAAATCTTTACAACTCTATAACAAAATCAAACATTCCAGAGTTTTGGAAAATTAAACGAATTTCATGGGTATTGCCATCCGATCATCAGAACTACAGAACAATCGTTTTTTTTTCAATCATAAATTTTTGCAACAATTTGTTCGATCTTAGTGGCTCTAGGGAATCATTACTAGCCAATCTTCAGGACTCAGTGCAGTGGTTTATCCAATATGACTAGTGGACTCCAGGTTCCAGGACTCTTATTGCATATCAGTCATGACTTTTTTCCGGCAGTGAACCAGTCAGTTCCTGTAATGCTACAAAATAAATTTTAAATGAAGTTACTTTTGCCTATCATTATCAAAAATCCGTTATTTACATACTACTGGATTATCAGATGAGGGATATCAGATGTATTTTCCGTAATTGATACGTTTGCATTGATTGCTTTACACAGGACAAGACTCGATCTGTTGCCCCCAGCACCAGCGTCAGTCACGACAACCGAAAACAACAGGAATATTTTCAGGATTACAGTTTCACAACCAAAACCTTAAAACTCACTGGGATAATGAAAATTGTATAACTACTTCTACAGTTGACTGCTGTGATTGATTTAGAACTTTTTCAAACACAAGTGCGCACCCACTTTTGAACATAAACCTAAACTTAAACATTGCACGTGAGTTGAACCAAGTTCACATAGTTCCAAGTTCAACGCGTGCTTTGGCAGAAGGTACAAGTGTGTATATAAACTTGTATGCACATCGCACATGGGTTGCTCTTTGAAGACTGCTCACTGGGATAATGAAAATTGTATAACTACTTCTACAGTTGACTGCTGTGATTGATTTAGAACTTTTTCAAACACAAGTGCGCACCCACTTTTGAACATAAACCTAAACTTAAACATTGCACGTGAGTTGAACCAAGTTCACATAGTTCCAAGTTCAACGCGTGCTTTGGCAGAAGGTACAAGTGTGTATATAAACTTGTATGCACATCGCACATGGGTTGCTCTTTGAAGACTGTTCATTGCAGTTTCTTAGTAATAATTTTGTGCTTTTACGCAAAACGAAAAATTCAAAATCATATTGTAACTGTCTCCGCAACAAATTTTGTTCCAGAGATCATCAGAATATGTTCTTACAAAATACAAATTATTTCTCCCATAAAACACAATACATTATCTTTGTAACTCTACACAAAAACACAAATACATACAAACCAAGAAGGTATAAATATAACACACAAATTTTGTACAAGAACTCTTGAATTATAATTGTCACTCTAAAACCACGCGTTTTTAATTCGTCGTACCGAAATTTCACCAAGCTAAGTCTCTAGTTAAGGAAAGTTTTTCTTAGACTTACAGTTACGGGAAACCTTTACGCATCGCTCAGAACTGATACATATCAGTTGTGATCCTAGAAGGTTGAAAACCATCAAGGAAGGCAATCACCATCGAGACGTTCGTTGCTGATAGTTTGCGTCCTTCTTTACCAAATCATGTTTTGCGGGAATGTTTCAAATACAGAAGCGTCGTTGTCATGCCATGGATGAAGAAGGAAAAATTGACTGCTTCGAGTTTTTGGCTCTGAATGCAGTGAAGCATGGCTGATCGAAAATGATTGATTTTCGGAACATTTCCGTATTTGTATTTTTCAATCGACTGTGCATCGAACCGAGGATTGCCGTGGAATCCTTCGACAATGGAGCAGCTAAACGACCTTGACCTGGCAGACGGTATTGTATTGCAGAGCAAACTCGACGACCTCACCGAAAGCTCCAAGGCAGCAGTTCTCAAAGTCAATGACCAAGTCGATGGAGATCAACACAGGAAATCCCTCCAGTTTCATGGTTGCTGGGCAATAGGTTGAGAAAGTCGAGTGCTTCAAGTATCTTGATAGCCAGATAACGCCTGATGGTGGTACAAAGAAAGATACGAAACCCGGATAAAAAAAGCCCGATTTGCATTTGCGAGTTTCAGCAACATCTGGCGATCACGTCAGATATCTCTACGAACGATAATCCGAACGTTTAACCCAAACGTCAAATCCGTATTGCTGTACGGGTGCGAAACTTGGTGCACATATACAGTAACGACGAGAAAACTGAAAGTATTTGCCAGTGGGATATCATCCACACTTGGTGGCCTGGCAACTGGATCTCGAATGAGGAACTACATCGCCGGGCCCTAGAAAAAGCAATTCGGGAACGTAAGTGGAGATGGATTGGGCACAAGCTGCGAAAAGATGAGAACGAGATTTGCAGAGAGGCGTTTGACTGGAATCATGTTGGGCATCGAAGAAGAAGCAGGCCCAGAAGCTCGTGGCAGCGAAGCCTTGCCGCCGAAATACGAACTGTTGACGAGAGTCTTGACTGGGACCAAGTGAAGACGCTGGTTCCGAATCGTCAACAGTGGAGATCTTTTACCACGGCCCTATGCACCGGAGGATCGGCGCGGGAATATTAAGTAAGTAAGTTTGTTCATCCTAAGTTCAGATGATATTAAGATGGTGATTTTACACATAAACTGCAGGCCAGCCAATATTCTGCTCGCCTCAATGCATAATTTAAGGCGTTTACAGTACCTGTATTTTGCATTTATTTATGAAACTTTAAGCAGACTTTGTGGTGTCCTTAAAAATCCTGATTTTTTTTAACATATTTTCCTGATTTTTGACTAATCGACCTGGCAACCTTGCTTGAAATGCTCCTGTCATCAGATAGGATATAGAGTGAGGTGCCCTACTTTGGACCTAGAGACTGTTTTGGTCCTGAAATGCCGAAAATGGTAAATCATTCATTTTACTGGCATATATTTAAAATACTCTTATGTAAACAATTAAATTTCAATATTCCTTAATTCTTTCACACCTAAAGTGAAGTAACTCTAATAAAATCCTCAACGTTTTTAAAAATGTACTGTCTCTTCAGTGGTAAGACCAGACAGCTTTGGCATCGTAGAATATACCTCTGCTATCACGCTAAAAAAAAGTAACTGAGAGCCAAGAAGTATGTAAGCGATGGTGAGCAATCGCTAGCACAACTGACCTCCATTGTATCTAGGATGTCATCAGGTCAGTTGTGTGGCAGTCTGGATTTGGATCTCTATAGGATTCAAAATCGGGACTCCACATTGGCGATCCATGCCAGTGTTTTTGCATTTCCCCTTCAGGAAGGAGGGAGGAATGGACCAGTGCTTGAGGGAAACCCAGCACTGGTCATACAAAGCCTTAAGGCAACGATGGAGCCGACCGCCCGACAGGGTTTATGAGGTATTCGATCGCTCGTCAGGTCATAAGAGGAATTCGATCGCCCATCAGGGCAATGTAGTATTCGACCGCCCTGTAAGGCAAATGTGGCAAACCCAGTATATCTGGGTTCAAAACAGGGACTCCACTACAGCTAACGTTTCACTTCATGATCCAAGTTTTTGAATATATTTGTTTCAATATCAATATTTTTTGTGAACATGCAGTAAATAAGGCACAAGTGAACACGAAAAAGTTCTCATAAATGTGCTGGTAATGACTAAGGAGGGAAATGTAGGAAATATAAACACATTGCGGACCAAATATGAGATAGGGTTAGTTGCCCTACTTTGGACCCTTTAAGCGGTAGTTTTTAAATAATCATATTTTTCTCATAAGTGCACGGGAAATTTATATCCTTCAGGAAATTCATTTATAAGTCATGATCTTATCAGCAAGTTTCAATGAATATTTTCAACATAGGTTTTGCCGTTACTGAGAGATTTGCAAAGATATGGATGAATAAAATTTCCAACTTTGAACCTACTGTTCCTATTTTGGTACTGGATCGGTTCCTTTCATTCGACCTAGAACTAAAGTTCCTATAAAAAGTATGATTTTCGAAAATATCTAAAAAAAAATTCAGGAGGATTCAGGAAGAATAAGAGTTTATTGTGTGTATAGGCATATCTTTATTCTATGCCAGCAAAATGAATTATTAACAATTTGCGGCATTTTAGAACTACAGTAGGCTCTAGGTCCAAAGTAGGAGCACTCACCCTATCTCGGTTTTTTGATCGCCATTAGTGTACTACACTTTAAAGCATAACTCAAATGCTCTATATTTCATCAATCAACTTTCTTCGACTAAACTGCCACAACACTTGCCGATACTCAAAGAAGTTTAATTTGTGGAATTCTCGAACCTTTCGAATAATTGAACTTGATTTGGGTCTTTAATATTGGCAAATATGTGTCAAAATCCTGTACCGAGGTTGAGAGGATCTTTTGTGTATTCAGCGTCTATTTGCCATGGGAGCCCCCTTTACTGTGATGGAAGTGGTCTTTTCGTACACTGCATGGAATTGCTGGGATAAAAATACATTTTTATCATTTATTTTTATATTTTACGTCGACTTTATATAGGACCCCACCTTTTCAGAGAAAGGAGGGCTTTGTGACTTATCAGGAAACATTTCTGGCCCAAAACCCGTTTTACCAACTTTCACGACAATCGATTCAACAAATGACACGATAACACTTCTGCATATGAAAAAAGGCACTAGCTAGTTTCATTAAGTCATTACGTCATTGCGCAACGAATAGAACAGGTCTGGATTAATATTTTCCAGATCTCGCATGACTAAAATCACAATAACGAAACAACAGAACTATGCTTAACGTACACAAATGCGCACGAACGTTTGTTGTCGACAAACCGAGCGAACTTGCTCGCATCTTTCTCTTTTTTCCCGTTTCCTTGTGCCAACTACTACAACTTTTAGCCACACCCCGATGCGTTCTCGGTTCAGGGTTGCCAATGCCTGATTTTTCAGGATTGGCCTGATTTTTTAGAGGTTTCACTTGATAAGCCTCCGATTACCCTTATTTTTTGAAAACCAGCCTGATTTTTGTGAATATGATGGAAAATGGGTAGTGCGGAACTACATTAAAGCCATTAGTGGAAGTCAAAATTTGGATTGACGATCAAAGTCGACTGTACTTTGTAAACAATCAACATGGAAGCCGAAAGATGGGAAAAAATCACGGTATAAATAGACAAGGTAGGCTACTAACACGAGTAAACAACTCGTTTGAATGTAAACAAGTGACGTCATTACTATCTTCGAATAGCGTGCCAGGCAAAAAGTTATCCGCGCGTAAGAGAATGCTGCATACGCCGAGGATCACTAGATGGATAGTAATGACGACATAATCGGGAAGATATCACCTTATTACCTATATTGTACACCGTGGGAAAAAATTGTGCACTGTTATTTTGAAAATCCATTGTGATCAGCATCTAGTAGGCTAGCTAAACAGCTGAAATTGCCCAGAAATACCGCATGGCGGAGTAAGGAAAAAATGACGACGATTAGGAAACCTCAAGCCAGCAATCGTCGGAGTGGAACTGTCAACAGGAAACGGTAAGATTTTGAAGACGATTAAGGGAAATTCCAATCTGTCGGACCGTGATTTGGCCAGAAAATTCGGTGCTGCCTGTGGAGTCCCGGTTCTGGACCCTATTGAGGTCCAAATCCAGACTGCCGCACAACTGACCTGATGACTACCTAGATACAATAGAGGTCAGTTGTGCTAGCGATTGCTCACCTTCGTTTACGTACTTCTTAGCTCTCAGATACTCTCTTTCATCGTGAGAGCAGAGGCATATTCCAGGATGCCACATTCTCCCCTTTTTTAATAATTGCTTAGTTATTTTTATTGATAATATAATGGGCTGACTCGGCTCTTAATCTATTACCGATGGCCATGGGTTGAAACCCGGCTTACAATCGGCTGCCATAGGCTAAAACCCGGCTCTTAATATTTTACCGATGGCCATGGGCTGAAACCCGGCTTACTATCGGTTGCCATGGGCTGAAACCCGGCTCTTAATATTTTACCGATGGCCATGGGTAAACCCGGCTTACTATCGGTTGCCATGGGCGCTGAAACCCGGCTATGTTAATATATTATTTTATTTTTATTTTCTGTCTCGACGGCCATGGGCTGAAACCCGGCTCACTATCGATTCAGTATTTCAGGTTTTATTTTAATCTCAAATATATTACACTCACTTTAATCTCAAATCAATAACACTCTTTAACAGTGCTGCAAATTTTCAGTGTCAGTGAGAAATTATCAGCTGACTTTATTGCAGTGTATCGGTCAGTTCAATTCCAACTAGATTCATACGAGAATGAACTGAAAGCTCAGTCCTGAAAGCTCTCTGCACACTCATTCACCAATCGGCAACATCGGTGCTTAGTATACATTCAGGCTCTTTGCAGGTTCATGAGGTTATCCAATCTTCATTTTCAGTTTCAAGCGAACATTGCTGAAGTGAAAAAAGCTTCCTTCTATTATCATTAAGTTTAGTTGAATGGGGACAAAGATTGTTCGACTCGCTAGACATGCGCAAATTTCAGAATTACTGCTGAGATCGCTATTTTTGAAGGATTCTGATAAAAAATACGTCTGTTTCAAATGGTGTGAAGAGGTGGGAAGGTTTAGAAAAGAGTGTTCGGGTTGGCGAGACGAACGCTGGCGAGGGAGCGTGTAGACGAATGTGGGGGACATAATTATGACAAAAAGTTGGCAATAAAATGACAAAACATGACAAATGTGGTAAAAGTATGACAAAATTATGACAAAAAAAATCTGACAAATAGAAATGAAATTTACAATACAATGGAAAAATATTTACTAACACAACTCTGTCGAAAATATGACAAATCTGATTAAAATGTGACAATATTTTAACAAAAATATGACAAAAAAGACAAAATCATGGCAAAAAAAAAATGACAAATGTCGTAAACAATTGACAAAAATATGACAAATATAACAAAATTAAGCGTGGTAAAAATTTGTTTGAAAATTTGATATCAAAAGAACAAAAATACGACTATGTCGTCAAACTATGTAAAAATTGGACAAAATGATTAAATATTACAAATCTTCCAGATTGTTGTCATTTTTTAACCACATAAATAATTTTATTGTCAATTTTCTGTGATAATTTTGTTTTAATAATAAGATTTATGTCATAATGTTGTCTTATTTTCATCACAGACTTTGTCATAATTTTATAATTTTGTTGTCATGTTTTGTCATTGTATTGTAAATAATTTGCTTCATTTTTGTGTTATTTTTCATATTTTTATCACATTTGTCACATTTTTGTCTCATTTGTCGGATTTTTGTCTTATTTTTGTTGTGTTTTGTCATTTTATTGTCAATTTTTTTTATCATATTTATGACATAATTGTTTGACTGATGTCATTTTATTGTCAAATTTTAGTCATATTTGTCGGATTTTTCTCATACTTTTGTCAAAATTTTATCATGTTTTCAACATATTTATCACATTGTGTAATAATTTTGTCATTTTTTGACCTCATTTTATTATATTTTTGTCATTATTAATTATCATAAATTCAATTTTTTTTTATATACATCCATCCTCTTGTCCCGCTTCAAGTAAACGTATAGTCTCAGCGATTTTCAATTCGCGTTTTCTTTTTGAATCCCAATTCATAATTTGCAAAAATGGCAAAAACAAATGCTTACTGAAATTATCAGCAACTTTCGCTGACACTGATTGAATGCTTAAGCTGCAGTCACTGATCAAAAACACTAAGTGACAGAAATGCCCAAGCGAAAGACGCTTTCGTAGCTTTCGAGTGAAACAAGTTAGTTCGGGTTTACGAGTGAGCTTTCTACTGACTGATAGACACACTCACACAGCTTTCTGTAGGCACGAGGATGACCGAGCCGATCAGAAGCTTTTATATTTGTTGACTTTTCTATTCCGTTCATTTCAGATGAAGCTTTTTACACTGATAGAAAATCAGAGTCAGTATCATTCGTGCTTGAAGATAATTTGCAGCACTGCTCTTTAATACAATCCGATGTACAGGGTTTACCCATTGAGGATATTTAATCTCAAATATTAAAACATGTTTGCATTTTTAGGCAGTCAGATTTTACTTTGCCTGAAAAGGCCGCTCTTTGCCCTAATGGACAGTCAGAACTCCCCTGGCCTTATTGGGCGGTCGAATACCTCATTGCCCTATAGGGCGGTCAAATACCTCTTTGCCTGTAGGGCGGTCGAATACCTCTTTGCCCTAAAGGGCGTTCGGATCCCTCGATGCCCAAAGGCTTTGTATGACCAGTGCTGGGTTTCCCTCAAGCACTGGCCCATTCCTCCCTCCTTCCTCAGAGGAAATGCAAAAACACTGGCATGGATCGCCAATGTGGAGTCCCGGTTCTGGACCCTATTGAGGTCCAAATCCAGACTGCCGCACAACTGACCTGATGACTACCTAGATACAATAGAGGTCAGTTGTGCTAGCGATTGCTCACCTTCGTTTACGTACTTCTTAGCTATCAGATACTCTCTTTCATCGTGAGAGCAGAGGCATATTCTAGGATGCCACACTGCCCATAGTACCGTAAGGAGAATTCAACTCCGGGATGGAATCAAGTCGTATCGAGCTGGCAAATAACCAAATCGGACCTTAAAACGGAATAGTGTTGAAAAATCCGCACTCGAAAGCAAAAAACTAAAGTTACAAATAAGATAATGACAGCGAAACTATACCAAACAGAGTGTCTCCGAAACGAAAAAAAAACAAATTTTGCCGTTCATTCTATCCCGTAATGTTTTGGCCAGATTGGGCAAGCTTTCATTACAGCAAAGCCGTTCAAGAATGGTATGCAGAGAAAGGGGTCCAGTTTATTCCGAAAAACCTTACCCCACCTGACTGCCCCTAGTTCCACCCTATTGAGAATAACTGGGCAATCATGAATAGGAGACTCAAGGCAAAGGGAAAGAATGAAGAAAACGCATCATTTGTATAAAAATGATCTTGAATTCAATAATAAATAACTTGAATATCTACAAGCTATTGTTTTTGTTCCAATTCTATCTAAAGCTTTAATGTATTGTGAGCCTACTTGGTTGAATAGTTCTACTCAATTCAACTGTTCGGTACGAAGAAAAACTCGACAAAGCGCGCCATCTGGTTCTGAAATCAACATAGCAGCAATTTACCGTACCCCTCGTCCGTCAACAATCGAGCTTCGAGCGAAAAGGGAAAAACGCAAATTTCGACCATTTCTGAAAAGCTTGCTGCACTTCCGCCAAAGAGAACATAAAAGGAAGACTCTGACAGCCGCGTGTTCTCTATTCTGATTGGCCAGCGAGAACAACCACATCAGCTATTTTTGTTTACATTCCTACCAGGTTAGTGCTATCAGCGAAGAAAGTTTATTTTATAAGTTAAGCTAATTTGAAGTGAATAATTAATACTATTAAGACAATAAAAGTGGACTATTAATACTTTACGAAAGTTAATAAAGTGTTATGAACTCATACTTACCGTGTTACCTGAAAAGTGAACCTGAAAGAAAAGTTAATACTTACCTGTGACCGCACCCCGAAGAAATTTATACTTACCGGCGACTGAACCTGGAAAAGAAAGGTGAATTACTCGACGTTATCCGCTTCCTACCGCTGCTATCGACATCTGGTCCTTCGAGCCGGATGTGCGTCGAACTCCGCGCATCCTAGAACACTTCTGAAGCCTTCATCTTTTCCGGAAAAGCGAATCACGTGTCCGGAACACTTCAACCAAAGCGATACTTACCTGTTGCACGTCGATCGCTATCCGCATCCTGAGCACGATCCTGTTGGAATTAATAAATACAAGGCATTGAAAAGCCTTGCAAAAGGTTAGTAGTATTCCAATATTCTTACTTTTACCCGTTTTGTGCTACCTGGTCGCTTTTGCAGACCACCATGTCCAACGAACGTCGACTGAAGAACCTGAAAACCCGGCAGAAGAGTCTGCTTGCATCGTTCTTCAACATCAAGGCCTTCGTGGAGGCCTACGAAGAAGAGCAGCATGAATGCCAGGTACCCGGTCGACTCGAGCACCTGGTTACGCTATGGAACGACTTCAATGCGGTGCAGGCGGAACTTGAGACTTTGGACGAAGCAGAAGTCGACAATCACCTGAAGCAACGGATTGAATTTGAGTCGTCGTTTTTCGAAGTGAAAGGTTTCCTGCTCTCTAAAAATAAAAGCTCTCCGTCGCCGCCCACTCCTTCCTCTTCTCATTCTACGCCACACGTCCCTGCTTGGTCATCGCACGTACGCTCACCTGACGTCAAACTTCCGGTATTTAATGGCAACATCGACAGTTGGTTGAACTTCCACGACTTGTTTGTCTCGCTGGTCCACTGCTCTCACGAACTATCTAACATCCAGAAGTTCTACTATCTTCGTTCTTCTCTATCCGGAGAAGCTTTGAAACTTATTCAAACCATCTCAATTAGCGTAAACAATTATCTTGTGGCTTGGACCTTGTTGGTTGACCACTACCAAAAACCAGCAAGATTGAAGCAATCTTACGTGGACTCACTCTTCGAATTTCCATCCCTGAAACGCGAATCTGCTATAGAGTTGCGCAATCTCGTCGAGAGATTTGAGGCGAACGTAAAGGTTCTCAAACAACTTGGCGAAAAAATCGAATTTTGGGACATACTTCTCATTCGAATGCTCAGCATCAGACTAGACCCTACAACGAGACGCGACTGGGAGGAATACTCTTCGACTCTACCTTCAATTTCCTTCCCCGATCTGACTGGTTTCATCCAGCGGCGTGCAAGCGTTCTTGAAACCATCGGAAAGAACATCGAACAGATGCCGAGCAACGTAATCAACAAAAAACCTTCGCAGCGGCCAGTCACCAGCCACGGAGCCAACCAATCCAGCTTCCGCAAATGCATATCCTGTTCTGAGCATCATCCCCTGTATTTGTGTTCTGTTTTTTCGAAGCTGAGCCTTGAAGAGAAGGAGAAGGAAGTACGTCAACATCAGCTATGCAGGAACTGTCTACGTAAAGGTCATCACGTGAAGGACTGCTCATCCACTAGCACCTGTCGGTACTGCCGAGGTCGTCATCACTCTCAAATCTGTACCAATGGAATCTCCGGAGACTGCAACACAACCAAGCCAAGACAACCATCGAAGCCCACGAACGAACAGCCCTCTGTATCGTTACCTGCCGCTCTCAAAGACACTCCATGTTTTGCTGCAGCTAAAGGCATCCGTAAAAATGTCCTCTTGGCTACAGCGGTACTAATTCTTATCGACGACAACGGCACGGAGCACTCCGCTCGAGCACTTCTCGACTCTGGCAGTGAATCGTGCTTCATCTCTCAATCGTTCTCTCAACTTATCAAAGTTCACCGCCAGAAACTCAACTGTCCCATCATCGGAATCGGTCAGTCCATCACTCAAGCTCGTTTCAAGGTTCGATCCACCATCCGCTCACGTGTGGGTCAGTACTCCGCCACGTTAGAATTCCTCGTTTTGCCGAAGATCACTATTGACCTCCCTTCAACGTCCGTAAACACATCAACCTGGAGCACTCCATCTGGGATAGAGCTTGCCGATCCATCGTTCTACAAATCAAGTCGAATTGATCTCATTCTGGGTGCCGAAATCTTTTTCGACTTAATCAAAACATCGGAAAGAATCCCGCTCGGTGATGGCCTACCAACGTTAGTCAACTCCGTTCTCGGTTGGATCGTTACCGGCAAAAATGAGGAACCTCGCACTTCAATTCGTCCTGTCGTGGCTAATTTGGCTAACATCAGCGATCTCAACCAGCTAATGGAACGATTTTGGTCTCTTGAAACCGACGACTCATCACCCAACTACTCCGTTGAAGAAGCAGCTTGCGAAAATCATTTCCTGCAACACGTTTCTCTTCATGCAACGCTCTTCATGCAAGCTCTCTGGGGATTAAAAAACGACGACGGTACATCCTGGGACTGGGACCAACAACTTCCACCTACGGCCATAGACTTTTGGCAAACATACCATTCACAGCTTGTTCTGCTCAACGACCTTCGTATAGACCGCTGCATTCTATGCTCGAATCCCTCCACAGTGCAACTGCACATCTTTTCCGACGCGTCTGAGCGTGCTTACGGCGCATGTGCCTACATCCGTTCAACAAATTCATCTGGTATCAACGTCGCACTTCTAACAGCAAGATCCAAGGTAGCACCTCTAAACCGCCAAAGCATTCCTCGCCTCGAACTCTGCGGAGCCCAAATCGCCTCGGAGTTGTATCAAAAGATCATCACATCGCTTCAACGTCCCCTTGAGACCTTCTTCTGGGTCGACTCAACCACCGTCATCCACTGGCTCAAATCACCACCGTCCACTTGGGTAACATTCGTCGCTAATCGAGTCTCGAAAATACAACTGGCCACCGAAACCTGTTCTTGGAACCACGTCCCGGGATCGGAAAACCCAGCTGATTTGATATCACGGGACATGCCAGCAGACGCCCTTCTTCAAAACAACCTATGGTGGAAGGGGCCAGACTGGCTGAAACACGACGCTCATCAATGGCCATCGCAACAAATTACTCCGATTCAAAACGCCGACATTCTCCGAGAAATCAGAAAAACACCAGTTACCGTAATCACCGCAGCATCTGCAGAATCATTCATCGACGAACTCACCGGTCGATTCTCCTCCTTTCGTCGGATGATTCACACCATCGCCTATTGTAAACGGGTCACCAGAAACCGTAGGGTCAAAACAGCAACATCATCCAGCAGCAAAGTTCTCACATGCGAAGAAATTGAAGAAGCGGAACACGTACTCATCTCGCTCGTCCAACAACAAGCCTTCAGCAACGAATGGATCAACCTACACAAGGGGAAATCTGTCCCAACAAAGTCTCGCATCAGATGGTTCCATCCGTTCATATCCGACGACCAGCTCATACGCATCGGCGGCAGGCTCGATCAAGCGCAACTGCCGTACAACACCAAACATCAAGTTCTCCTCCCTGGCACGCATCGGTTTACCAAACTACTGGTCGACTATTACCACCGAAAACATCTCCACGCAGCTCCACAACTCCTAATCAGCATTCTTCGAACCCGGTATTGGGTATTAGGGGCCAGGGATCTGGCCAAAAGGGTCGTACACTCCTGCGTCATCTGCTTCAGAGCACGGCCAAAACATCTCGAGCAATTCATGGGTGAATTGCCGGCAGCACGCGTCACCATGGCCCGTCCGTTCTCAATAACCGGCATCGACTACTGGGGACCCGTTCTGATTCAACCACAACACCGGCGAGCCGCTCCGAAAAAGGCTTACGTGGCAGTTTTCGTGTGTTTCTGCACCAAAGCTGTCCACCTTGAGCTTGTCAGCGACCTCACCACAGCAAAGTTTATCCAGGCCCTGCGTCGTTTCGTTTCTCGCCGTGGACTTTGCTTCGAAATTTACAGCGACAATGGCAGAAATTTTGTGGGGGCGGCAAATGAATTGCGACAACTAGTTCGGAGCGAGGCCCACAAACAAGCATTGGCTGAGGAGTGCACAACGAACGGCATCAGGTGGCACTTCAATCCACCGAAAGCTTCACATTTCGGCGGTCTCTGGGAGGCCGCAATCTATTCCGCCCAAAAACACTTCACTCGTGTTCTCGGAAGCCACACTTTGCCCTACGATGAGATGGAAACCCTACTCATTCAAATCGAATGCTGCCTGAATTCACGACCAATCTCACCGTTGAGCGATGATCCTTCGGACTACGACCCCTTAACACCCGGCCACTTTCTCGCTGGGACTGCCCTGAAAGCTGTTCCACAGGCTGATGTTTCGACGGTTCCATCCAATCGGCTCAAGCACTGGCAGCAAACACAAAAGCTGCTACAAAACATCTGGAAACGTTGGCATCTGGAGTATGTTTCCACCCTGCAGCACCGTTCGAAGTGGTTAAAATCACCCGTCATCATCGAAAAGGGCCGCTTAGTAATCCTTAAGGACGAGACTGCTCCCCCGATGACTTGGAAACTAGCCCGAATTATGGACTTGCATCCTGGAACCGATGGAATAACCAGAGTGGTTACGCTTCGCACATCAGCTGGGACCTTCACTCGCCCGGTGGCAAAAATTTGTTTGCTGCCTGATGAACACACTCCAGTCGAAACACCAACACTTTGCATACAAAATCCAGCCAATTCCACTTCCAGCGATGAGATCCACAACACCGACGATTGTTCCAGCAGCACCACCCTGAAATAAATAAATTTCAAGGCATATTTCTTCATGGACAAGGTGAGAATCTGTCCAGCTAATTTTAATAACATCATGTAGGTCTACGCTTTTGTTTTTGTTTTTCCATGAAATTTCATCGATCGCTTGAGGGCCGACAACTGACAGCGCACTTCATCGACGAGGCCGAGGGAATGCCCGCTAGTTCATCCAGTTCATCGATTTTCGTCAGAAATTGAAATTTCTGAAGGGGCCAGCATGTTCGGTACGAAGAAAAACTCGACAAAGCGCGCCATCTGGTTCTGAAATCAACATAGCAGCAATTTACCGTACCCCTCGTCCGTCAACAATCGAGCTTCGAGCGAAAAGGGAAAAACGCAAATTTCGACCATTTCTGAAAAGCTTGCTGCACTTCCGCCAAAGAGAACATAAAAGGAAGACTCTGACAGCCGCGTGTTCTCTATTCTGATTGGCCAGCGAGAACAACCACATCAGCTATTTTTGTTTACATTCCTACCAGGTTAGTGCTATCAGCGAAGAAAGTTTATTTTATAAGTTAAGCTAATTTGAAGTGAATAATTAATACTATTAAGACAATAAAAGTGGACTATTAATACTTTACGAAAGTTAATAAAGTGTTATGAACTCATACTTACCGTGTTACCTGAAAAGTGAACCTGAAAGAAAAGTTAATACTTACCTGTGACCGCACCCCGAAGAAATTTATACTTACCGGCGACTGAACCTGGAAAAGAAAGGTGAATTACTCGACGTTATCCGCTTCCTACCGCTGCTATCGACATCAACCATTAGCTATTTATTTTATTTATTTATTTATTTACAACATAACAAATACATTACATACATGAGATTTGTTTTAAAACTCAATGGCATTGCCTTTTAAGGAGTTGTATGGAAAATGTATTAAATGTATTTTCTGTAAAGATAACTTGTTGTCGTTAACTAATTATTAGTAAAGTGTTTTTGAACGAATTACTTGCGGTAAATGTCCTTGGGAATCTTTTCGATTTGTGAGACGACATGATTTGAAATCTTTTTTAACCACGATATAACCTTCGTTAACACGTTCGTCGCCATAGACGTGTGACGGGTGTATTTCCTGGGGGGGGGCCCGTCACATCAAAAAGCGCGTGATGCTCTCTTACTTAAGTTATCCGCTCAGTTTAGCCACACGTTGCAAATTAAGGAGTTCTTCCCCTTTATTTTATGGCTCCGAGAATTTCTTTGGGCCCGGCTAGTAAAACCAGTAAAACTACCACGTTAACACGTTCGTCGCTACGCTCGTTTTGGTAGTTTTACTAGCCGAACCCAAAGTAATAGTCGGAGCGACAAAATAAAGAAGAAGAGCCCCAGCTTTGCAACGTGTGGCTAAACTGAGCGGCTAACTGGAGTAAGAGAGCGTCACACGCTTTTTGATGTGACGGGGCCTCCCAGGAAATACACCCGTCACCCGAATATGAGTCCCATGGCGACGAACGTGTTAAACTAGTTTAAATTTCATAGATCTAATCGGTCGGTCCAATTGGACCTGACAAAAAAGAACATTTCGTGTGATTGCAATGTTTTATTTCTTTGATTCCGTTTTCTGTAAATTGGGTTTTCTAAGACAGGAACAATAGATTTCAGTAATCAAACAAATTTTTTTTTAAAGACCACACACACACATACAGGATCTCAGTGAAACTTCATGTTCATTTGAAGTGATCTAAATTCTACTTAATTCTAAAGCGTACATCTTTCAAGGATAAAATGACTAGCATCTTACTAATGCTTACACCACCAGCCCACAGAAAAAGTACTGAGTACCTCGTGACCGAGGCTCTATCTGATGATCTCTAGCTTAGAAGACTTAAACGCAATCCTCTATGCCACGGTCTGCTGCGAAAAGATTGGCAAAAAGAGTAGCCCATATTAACAATTCACTGTTTTTGCAATATTGACGTTGTTGTGCATTGGGTTGACATAAAAATTTGCACTGAGGGGGTTTTCAGGCAATTGATTTGGCTGTCATGAAAAAGTTTAAGAACCCAACCCTATAAACGACTTAACGATTTTTTTCCAAAAACCTTCCTTCAATACGCATATTGACCCGCTTTATTTGCATAACAATGCCGCGAAAATGGCAGATATTTATGAACATGACGACCTCTTCCATTGCACGATTATTCAAAACAGTACTTTTAACACTAGAAAGACCTCACCAGTCAAAATGACTGGTTTGTCACTTTGTTTGTTGGATATTTTTCATTTGCTTCATTTAAAAAATTCACAAAAAATACGGCTTTTCATAAGTTTTGAATTTCTTTAAATCTGTGTATTTTTTATTTCACTAGCTCTTATAATAAGCGAAATAATTTTCACTATGGGCACTCGGACCGTGATCAGTCAAAATTACTGGTGAAATTCACAGCTCTATAACTCAAACAAGATATAAAATTTGCGCTCGCTTTTGGTTTTGTTTGCAATATACATTTAAAACGATGAGCCCTAGTGGATTTTTGGTGTGCAGAAGTTTGTAAGTCATTATAATATTATTGATTTTCATAGCAAGGTCATTGGTGAGAAAAGTTCTCGGATTTACCGTAGTGTGGCGTTTCAAGCACTTGACTCCCAATTTGTTGCTCAACTATCATCAAACATTCCATCAAAATTTAGTGAACTTTTTTAAATTTAATACAATACCATCAGAGTAATTTGGGTAAGTTTAGGTGTTATACTAAACAGTATGCATAAAATAGCTATGTATTGCTGTAATATGTCTTCAGAAACATATTTTTTCATGATCTTTTATTTATGTTATGAAACTGATAAATTTGAATGTTTTATCAACATGGGTGAACGGATTGACCGCAAATTCGCCGTATTAAATTATATAGTATAGAGTGAAGTAGTTCTTTATTGCAGACAGATATACCCTTTACGCGATACCAAGCACCGTTAGAATCGTCGTTTCATGATATTGAATGGTCGCCTGGCTACCTCAACACTGATTTCACACCATCTAAGCCATCGTTAAAGTTCGTAAGATGATCAAATATAATAAAAGCAAATGCTATTTTTAGAGTTAAAAACGGACATACTAACATGTATCTCAAGATTTTTTGTTCCCCTTACTTTAACAACTTTCATCATAACACAAAATATGTTTGAATCAGATGTTGGTTAACGAAAAAATTTAAATCAGTTAAAATGTCGTTTGATATGCATGGAAAGTAACGGTACAAAAATATTAGTAAATTTTTTTAACGGAATTCTCACTTCGACTGAAATTGTTCATTGCATCTTCAGCAATAAGATGCAGTTTGAAGACTTTAAATTTAGTGCTTTAGGAGTTTTTGAACAAAACGGTCCCTTTTTTTCATATTTTTTTCCATACAAATTTTGAATTTTCTGTCAAAAAGCATTTCAAATCCTAGAATCCAAATAGAAATTTTTTGTCTCGATTTTGACCAGTCTTGTTTATATAGCCATTAAATATGATTTCTAAAACAAGGACTTGATACTTACTTGATTATTTCGTTGACCTCTTCTGGTTTCATAACTGACTTCCTCTTAGTAACAGTTATTCCATATTCATTCGTCGTTAGGGTATTTTCTGTGTCATAGTCGATGGATGCGCAGGCAGGCATACAGTTGCAGCTTTTTGAGTCGTCGGCTGCCTCATCGATCGATTCCTCGAACTGTTGCTGTCCAGCTCGTTCCATACATTGCTTCTCGTGCATTCCACAAACTCGCATCTTTGCAGTTCGAGGCATAGAAAAGCGAACACAGCCACACATTTTCAGCGTATAGTTGGTGAGGCATTCGAGCTCACAATTGCTCTGTTCGTATTCGTTGAAGAACATTAGGCTTCGCTCATCGGAAAAGTAGCAGTGGCGTATTACGGGACTGAAGCTCTTCAGTTTTGGGGAAGTGGTTATGATCCGGGGTCGAATAGATACGGTCATATCACGCTTCGGAGAAATTAAAATAAAGTTTTTAGCAACCCGAGGGTATACGAATGGAGGATGAAGGATCAGTTTGAAGCCTTGAGAAGAACGACAGTGTACTTCGGCGTATTTGTAAAAGGTTGACAAATCTAGCGTCATACCAGCTTTAGCTCCGGATCCGATAGCTCTGATGGGGTATGTGTCTTTCTTAGCACCAGGTGTGTATCCTGTCTTGTAAGTCCAGTTAGCTAATGCTTTCGTTTCATTGAGGTAAATATAATCGTTATGTAGAACGCTCGGTTTGAACATGTCTTTCTGAGAGTAGCCATTCATCGTGTAACAGATGCCATCTTCAGTGAGTGTCTCCGTAAAATCATTTTTACAATCCAATTGGAGAAGCCTGCACAGCAATACTATCGTATATCCTTCTGGAACAAGTCGTTTTAATACTGATAGAACATCTACAGTCGAATTAAAAGCGAGATACCGCTGCTGAAATAGCTCATGTGAGTGGAAAAAACCATCACAAATCTGCAAAACTCCCATCAGCATGTTTAGCTTCTCGGTATCCAGCTCATAGTTTGGAATACCATGAACGTATCGATTAAATGCATCAGTAAAATTGAACAATTTTGATGCCAACTTATCTTCCGGGCAAATAGTTACTGCTGGAAAGGGAATTTTCCAAACAGGAATTGGTTTTTCCTTAAAACTTAAGATAACGGGATGATTGTGCCATTTTGAGTAGATGCTTATGATCAACTGAGAGCAGCTGAGAATCGACAAGATTAACACCGTAAGCCACCAAAGTCGTTCCAGAATCGATCGTTTTGATCCAACGTAGTTGATCCCGTGGATGGTGCTCCGGATGCAGTATTCGTTGAGCAGATTTTTTAAACCGTCCCTTATTTTTGGCCAGTTTTGTCTGATCCTTGCAGAATCTTGTGCTTTCCGATAAGGCTCTCGCGGGTAAAGAGGTGGCCCCAATATGATAGTTTTAAAATCAGGACCCAATCCATGCGTCCAATCAGGTTGGTTCGATTTGTTTGCCATGGCGGAAACTAACAGACTAACAAAAATCACATATGACGGTTGACGGTTGCCAAAACGCCAATCATTAAAAATTTATTATTTTGTCATTAATCATGCACAGGTTTGCATAAAAATAGCTTCATAAAAAGTTACTTTTGAGCACTCCTTAACACGCAAATAGATACTTTTAGTACATTTCTAGTGGGAAGTAATGTCTTTATGTGAGTTTGAGGATTATTTCCCATGTGAAATATAAAAAAAGGCATTCACAAGTATTAAACCATTTATGAAATGAAAATCTCAAAATACTGAGATAGCATAGCGCCAAAAACTCATACCTCTACCGGGAATAGTCTGAAAAAAAAACAAAAAAAATAATCCAATTAAGCCAGTTTTCGAATCCATATTTCAACAAACTTTTGCCACTCACTCACACACACTGGCATTCGGCTTTGGATGCGAGTCACACCGGAAGCCAATTCGCAATCAAGTACTTTTCAGTTTCAGTTTTCAATCTGACGTTGACTTCCAGGTTGATGGATTCATGGGGAAGACAGGTTTTATTTCCGTTAAAAAATTTAGCAACTTTTAAATCGCAAACATAATATAGAACCATAATATTTTTGAAATTTAAATCTATTTTTGAGGTTTTTGAAAGAGTTCCTGTTTTATTAGGTAGAGATCAAAATTCTGAAATTTGAAGAGGTACACTGAACTAACTATTGTTCAAATTTATAAAATTTCATCCTAACCATTGAAAAATCAATCATGCATATATTTTTAAAAGGGTTTCAATACTCTTTCAGAAACGAATCGTCCAAATTGGGGAAAGCCTTCATCGAACTACCGAAACTCAGAGAAAAAAGATTCATACCTGTTTGTGGATTCCGGTTTTAGCACACCTGTGCTGTCACCAAATACTTTTCTCAATTCAGCATAGGCAGACATTTAGGCGAAGAAAAATAAAATGGAGCCGTGATTTTCAGTCCCCTCGCATTCTTCAACACACATCCACCCACCATAAAAGCGGTTAAAATTCACGGTGTTAGCGAAAGTTTTCACAATTTAATGAAGCTTAGTTGACACTTTCATGCTTTCCGTTCCTACTAGGACTAGTATGTACGGTAGAATTCCGTTCTCTGAGCGAGCACGACGCGGATGCCATTCAAATATGGATATCGGTCGCCGGGGCGGTTCATCCAATTGGAAAATGTGCCATCAGCACACAAAATGAAGCTTTGTCACTCAATGACCTGGAAGCTGTTCCGGTGGCAGGTATGCACTAATTGAAGTCCTGGTGAAAAATTTTCTAGAGCGATAGAGATTTTTTCGACTTGTGAAGAAAGAAATATTATCCAGTTAGGTTCACTGGATTTTCGAATGATATTTTACGATATCTTTCCGATTTATAATTTCGAAATTTGATTTGTTTGTTATTTCATTTTTTTTTATACTTAATTTTTGTCATTTTTGTCATTTTTGTTATTTTTGTCATTTTTGTCATTTTTGTCATTTTTGTCATTTTTGTAATTTTTGTCATTTTTGTCATTTTTGTCATTTTTGTCATTTTTGTCATTTTTGTCATTTTTGTCATTTTTGTCATTTTTGTCATTTTTGTCATTTTTGTCATTTTTGTCATTTTTGTCATTTTTGTCATTTTTGTCATTTTTGTCATTTTTGTCATTTTTGTCATTTTTGTCATTTTTGTCATTTTTGTCATTTTTGTCATTTTTGTCATTTTTGTCATTTTTGTCATTTTTGTCATTTTTGTCATTTTTGTCATTTTTGTCATTTTTGTCATTTTTGTCATTTTTGTCATTTTTGTCATTTTTGTCATTTTTGTCATTTTTGTCATTTTTGTCATTTTTGTCATTTTTGTCATTTTTGTCATTTTTGTCATTTTTGTCATTTTTGTCATTTTTGTCATTTTTGTCATTTTTGTCATTTTTGTCATTTTTGTCATTTTTGTCATTTTTGTCATTTTTGTCATTTTTGTCATTTTTGTCATTTTTGTCATTTTTGTCATTTTTGTCATTTTTGTCATTTTTGTCATTTTTGTCATTTTTGTCATTTTTGTCATTTTTGTCATTTTTGTCATTTTTGTCATTTTTGTCATTTTTGTCATTTTTGTCATTTTTGTCATTTTTGTCATTTTTGTCATTTTTGTCATTTTTGTCATTTTTGTCATTTTTGTCATTTTTGTCATTTTTGTCATTTTTGTCATTTTTGTCATTTTTGTCATTTTTGTCATTTTTGTCATTTTTGTCATTTTTGTCATTTTTGTCATTTTTGTCATTTTTGTCATTTTTGTCATTTTTGTCATTTTTGTCATTTTTGTCATTTTTGTCATTTTTGTCATTTTTGTCATTTTTGTCATTTTTGTCATTTTTGTCATTTTTGTCATTTTTGTCATTTTTGTCATTTTTGTCATTTTTGTCATTTTTGTCATTTTTGTCATTTTTTTCATTTTTTTCATTTTTGTCATTTTTGTCATTTTTGTCATTTTTGTCATTTTTGTCATTTTTGTCATTTTTGTCATTTTTGTCATTTTTGTCATTTTTGGCATTTTTGACATTTTTTTCATTTTTGTCATTTTTGTCATTTTTGTCATTTTTGTCATTTTTGTCATTTTTGTCATTTTTGTCATTTTTGTCATTTTTGTCATTTTTGTAATTTTTGTCATTTTTGTCATTTCTGTCATTTTTGTCATTTTTGACATTTTTGTCATTTTTTTCGTTTTTTTCATTTTTGTCATTTTTGTCATTTTTGTCATTTTTGTCATTTTTGTCATTTTTGTCATTTTTGTCATTTTTGACATTTTTGTCATTTTTTTCATTTTTGTCATTTTTGTCATTTTTGTCATTTTTTTCATTTTTGTCATTTTTGTCATTTTTGTCATTTTTGTCATTTTTGTCATTTTTGTCATTTTTGCCATTTTTGTCATTTTTGTCATTTTTGTCATTTTTGTCATTTTTGTCATTTTTGTCATTTTTGTAATTTTTGTAATTTTTGTCATTTTTGTCATTTTTGTCATTTTTGTCATTTTTGTCATTTTTGTCATTTTTGTAATTTTTGTCATTTTTGTCATTTCTGTCATTTTTGTCATTTTTGTCATTTTTGTAATTTTTGTCATTTTTGTCATTTTTGTCATTTTTGTCATTTTTGTCATTTTTGTCATTTTTGTTATTTTTGTCATTTTTGTCATTTTTGTCATTTTTGTCATTTTTGTCATTTTTGTCATTTTTGTCATTTTTGTCATTTTTGTCATTTTTGTCATTTTTGTCATTTTTGTCATTTTTGTCATTTTTGTCATTTTTGTCATTTTTGTCATTTTTGTCATTTTTGTCATTTTTGTCATTTTTGTCATTTTTGTCATTTTTGTCATTTTTGTCATTTTTGTCATTTTTGTCATTTTTGTCATTTTTGTCATTTTTGTCATTTTTGTCATTTTTGTCATTTTTGTCATTTTTGTCATTTTTGTCATTTTTGTCATTTTTGTCATTTTTGTCATTTTTGTCATTTTTGTCATTTTTGTCATTTTTGTCATTTTTGTAATTTTTGACATTTTTGTCATTTTTGTCATTTTTGTCATTTTTGTGGCTGGTAAACGGTGGATAATGTGCAACACGAGACCCCATAGTGGTCATATCACCTCTTATTCACAACTCCTATCTCTACCTCCCCGCGGTGCCGGCTGGGGTGCGAGTAACCTAAGCGGAGATCGGGTACCCAACCCCGGTGGATGCTTTGGTCGCATGCAGACTGAGAAGGTGGCCGCACGCGTCTGTTCCCCAGGTCAGGGGCGGCGTGCAACAACAACCGAGCGTCTGTTCTCCAGGTCAGGGGCGGCTCAAACAGCGTCTGTCTTGCAGCAAGCGGCTGAACTTATGAAATGCGGCTCCCGCCAGCTAAGTCCAAGATGGCAGCCCCATCGCGGGATAGGGACTTTAGGCTAACAACCTACTGCTCCCGATTCATAAACTTGTTACGGAATCCGAAAGAAATGACCGATCTGGAACTTTGGCGACGACTTTTAGCATGAAAACACGGACACGAATTGGAACTTGGAATGTTTTAACCCTTGCCCAACAAGGCAAGCTGGCTCAACTTGCTAGAGAAGCTAGCCGCCTCAAGCTTGAAATTCTGGGACTGAGCGAAGGCCGTTGGCCTAATACTGGAGAACACAAGACTCAATCCGGGCAAGTCCTGCTTTACTCTGGCATACGAGGAGAACATGCTACTCGGGAACGAGGAGTTGGTTTCCTGTTAAGCCCGCAGGCCTACGCGGCCCTCATTAGATGGGAACCGATAAACGAAAGAATAATCGTAGCCAGATTTAGAACACGGGTTAGAAACCTTACAATGGTCCAGTGTTATGCGCCAACTGACGTTGCCGATTTGCAGGAGAAAGAGCAGTTTTACAGTCAACTGAACAGCGTGGTAGAGAGAATTCCGAAGGGTGACATTCAAATCCATTTGGGCGACTTCAACGCAAAGATTGGCTCCGACAATCAAGACCTTGAGCGCATCATGGGGCGCCATGGCTTAGGACAGATGAGCGAAAACGGAGAGCTGTTTGTAGAATTTTGTGGCAACAACAACATGGTGATCGGTGGATCGCTCTTCCCCCATCGACCAGCACATAAGGTCACTTGGGTATCCCGAGATGGCCGAACAGAAAATCAAATTGACCACATCTGCATCAGCCGAAAATGGAGAAGGAGCCTTCTTGATGTCCGCAACAAGCGAAGCGCAGACATTGCATCTGACCATCACCTCGTCCTTGGCGAGATACGACTGAGAGTTGCGCGTGTCCAACGGCGCGAGGAGAAAGTCGGGTGTCGATACGACGTCCGCCGGTTGGAGAATCCAGAGGTGAAAAGGGCATACGTTGAACAGCTAGAATCCCGAGCCTCGGAGCTGCCGACAGACGGAACAGTCGAAGAACAGTGGTGTGGAATCAAGAATGCCTTTATTACGACGAGCCATGGTACTCTCGGTAAAGTTTGTGGAAGAAGAAGTGAATGGATGTCGGATGAAACTTGGAGGATGGTCGATGATCGGAGAAAGGCGAAAGTCGGAATTGAGCAGGCATGTACCGGGTCAGCCAAAGCAGCCGCCCGCTTACGATATGCGGAGCTGGAAAAGGCAGTTAAACGAGCTTGTAGACGAGACAAGAGAGCCTGAACAAACTCCCTAGCCGAAGATGGGGAAAGAGCCGCCGCCAATGGAGATATCCGATTACTTTATGACATTTCTCGCCGCCTCAGTGGTGCAAGGACTAATGCAAGAATGCCGCTGAAAGACCGAGCAGGTCAGTTATTGACCGATCGAACAGATCAGCTCAAACGATGGACTGAGCACTTCGAACAACTCTTCCGAGTCACGAATAGCGATGGCCAACAGAACCCGCAGCTCGAGGCGCCTACAGTAAGTCGCATAAATGGCGTCAACTCGGAAGCGCCCTCGCTGGCTGAAATAGAAGCGGCAATCAAAAACATGAAATCCAACAAAGCACCTGGGATCGATTGTATCCCTGCTGAAATGCTGCAGGCCGACCCTGCCCTGTCAGCACAAATGTTGCACCGTCTTTTCGCTGACATCTGGGATACTGCAACATTCCCGGCCGACTGGATGCAGGGTATCCTCGTAAAGGTCCCGAAGAAAGGAGACCTGACAGAGTGCGGTAACTGGCGAGGCATAACGTTGATCTGTACAACCCTCAAAGTACTCTGCAAAGTGATTCTGAACAGGATCCAGGAGAAAATAGACGCTACACTCCGACGGCAACAAGCTGGATTCCGATCTGGACGATCATGTGTGGACCACATCACAACGCTACGAATCATACTGGAACAAATCAACGAATTCCAGGACTCTCTTCTGCTGGTGTTCGTTGATTTCGAAAAAGCATTCGACCGACTCAACCATGAAAACATCTGGGCGGCTCTAAGGCGACGAGGGGTCCCAGAGAAACTAGTCCATCTCATCGAAGCACAATACGAGGCATTTTCGTGCAAGGTCTTGCACGACGGTGTCTTGTCCGAGCCAATCCCGGTAACTGCTGGAGTGAGACAAGGATGTATTTTATCACCGCTACTTTTTCTAATCGTAATGGATGAGATTCTGACTGGATCGATCGACTGTGCACCGAACCGAGGATTGCCGTGGAATCCTTCAACAATGGAGCATCTGAACGACCTTGACCTGGCTGACGATATTGTTTTGCTCGCCCAAACGCAACCGGATATGCAGAGCAAACTCGACGACCTCACCGAAAGTTCCAAGGCAGCAGGTCTCAAAGTCAATGTCGGAAAGACCAAGTCGATGGAGATCAACACAGGAAATCCCTCCAGTTTCATGGTAGCTGGGCAACAAGTTGAGAAAGTGGAGTGCTTCCAGTATCTTGGTAGCCAGATAACGCCTGATGGTGGTACCAGGAAAGACATCGAAACCCGGATCAGAAAGGCCCGATTTGCGTTTGCGAGTCTCCGAAACATCTGGCGGTCACGCCAGATCTCTCTACGAACAAAAATCCGAATCTTCAACTCAAACGTCAAATCCGTATTGCTGTACGGGTGCGAAACTTGGTGCACATATGCGGTGACGACGCGAAAACTGCAAGTATTTGTAAACCGCTGCCTGCGGAACATCATCCGCGCTTGGTGGCCTGGCAACTGGATCTCGAATGAGGAACTACATCGCCGGTGTCATCAAAGGGCGCTAGAAATCGAGATTCGAGAACGTAAGTGGAGATGGATTGGGCACACGCTGCGAAAAGATGAAAACGAGATTTGCAGAGAGGCGCTAGATTGGAATCCAGAAGGTCATCGAAGAAGAGGCAGGCCCAGAAACTCGTGGCGGCGAAGCCTAGCCGCTGAAATCCGAACTGTCGACGAAAATCTTGACTGGGACCAGGTGAAGACGCTGGCTCCGGATCGTCAACAGTGGAGGTCTTTTACCACGGCCCTTTGCACCGGAGGATCGGCGCGGGATCATTAAGTAAGTAAGTAAGTGTCATTTTTGTCTTTTTTGTCATTTTTGTCATTTTTGTCATTTTTGTCATTTTTGACATTTTTGTCATTTTTTTCATTTTTGTCATTTTTGTCATTTTTGTCATTTTTGTCATTTTTGTCATTTTTGTCATTTTTGTCATTTTTGTCATTTTTGTAATTTTTGTCATTTTTGTAATTTTTGTCATTTTTGTCATTTCTGTCATTTTTGTCATTTTTGTCATTTTTGACATTTTTGTCATTTTTGTCATTTTTGTCATTTTTGTCATTTTTGTCATTTTTGTCATTTTTGTCATTTTTGACATTTTTGTCATTTTTTTCATTTTTTTCATTTTTGTCATTTTTGTCATTTTTGTCATTTTTGTCATTTTTGTCATTTTTGTCATTTTTGTCATTTTTGTCATTTTTGTCATTTTTGTCATTTTTGTCATTTTTGTCATTTTTGTCATTTTTGTCATTTTTGTCATTTTTGTCATTTTTGTCATTTTTGTCATTTTTGTCATTTTTGTCATTTTTGTCATTTTTGTCATTTTTGTCATTTTTGTCATTTTTGTCATTTTTGTCATTTTTGTCATTTTTGTCATTTTTGTCATTTTTGTCATTTTTGTCATTTTTGTCATTTTTGTCATTTTTGTCATTTTTGTAATTTTTGTCATTTTTGTCATTTCTGTCATTTCCCAAGTAACACAGATTATGCCAACTAGCATTATGAAGTTTTATTATGGTTTAATTATGGCATTTTTTTGTGCAGCTCGTTTTATGGCGGTTTTATTATGGTCATGCAGAATGCTTATAATTTTTTTTCGACCATATGTTTTTAGATGGTTTTGAAAACGCTAATAAAACTTTTATTAAACATGCTGTTTTAGTTATTTTGAAAGAGTTGTGAATGCTTGTTTTAAACTATAATAAAACACAAACTTAGAAGTTTGCTCCAAGCTTTCTTTTGCATGTTCTATAATAGCACTCAGTGCATGATTATTAAACCACCATAAAACTTAGTGACAGTTCTCGATCAAGATGTCAAAACAGGACACGCTCAGATTAGATAGAGCATATTTGAATTGGAACTCCAATTTTTACACATTTTTGGTAAGTTATGCGTGTTGGTTTTGAGTTAAAATTTAAAAAAAACATCTTTGAAAACTTGAAATCACCGAAAGTGGTATGAATATCTTTACAATATGAGTATTGAGTGAAAGGGCCCAAATAGTAGGAAAAAAATTGTTGCTTGACGCCATCATTAATTCAAGATGGCGGCTTCCGCTTTTATTTTCAAAGCTGTAAATTACTGAAAATATCGTGAAACCTTCACAATATGGTTATTAGGTGAAAGTGATAAACGAGTAGAAGTCAAATTTCGTTGCCCGTCGCCATCTTAAATCCAAGATGGCGGCTACCATTCAACTTGAAAATACTGTAAATGACTGAAAATCGCATAAAACCTATATTATAGGGGTATAAGTTGAAAGAAATCAACCGGTAGAAGTTGAATTTCGCTATCTAACGCCATCTTGAAATCCAAGATGGTGGCTTCCGCTAAACTTTAAAATGTAGTAAATGACTTAAAATGACATGAAACCCAGGTGGTAGTGGGTGGAAGGGCTTAACGAGTAGATCCAAGATGGCAGCTTTCTATAAACTTTAAAAATGCTCTAAATCATTAAATATCGCATGAAACCTCCAAAATATGGGTGTTTGTCAATTGGGATAAGCTATAAAAAGTTTATTTTTGCATTCTGTCGCTATCTTGAAATCCAAGATGGTGGCTTCAGCTGAACTAAAAAATACTGTAAATGAATGAAAATAGCATGAAACTTCCAAATATATTGTATTGGGTGCTAAGGCTAAATGATAGAAGTCAAATATCTCTTATCGCGTTGCTCTGGAAATCTGTAAGTGACTGAAAATCTCACAAAAACCACCACAATACAGACCCCATTCGTTTTTGGCAACATTCGATTTTGGCAACATCGAATTTGGCACATGTGCCTAAATCAGACGGTAAACAGAAACAACATAACCTTATAGTTTTCGCTAGAATAAGACCAATACAATTTAAACATAATAGCATGATAGGAATAATAGAATTACATAAATGGCAAAAAAATCAAAAACTATAAACAAAACAAGAAAAGTGCTAAATGCATAAGAAACATAATGAAAAAATAATAAAAGTGATTTAAAATTATCTAAATTGTCTTAAAATAGTAGTTTTAATGTAGTATTACGTGAAAAAAGTTGTGTTCAAGCGATTTTCATTGATTAACAATATTTTAAATTCAGTGGAAGCTGCCATTTTGGATTTCAAGATGGCGTCGGAAAGAAAAAAATCGACTTCTAGTTTAGCCCTTTCACCCAATACCCGTATAGTGGTGGTTTAATGCGACTTTTTGTCAGCATTAAGCATTAAAAGTTGAGCGGATGCCGCCATCTTGGATTTCAAGATGGCGTCTGATAGCTAAATTCAACTTCTACTCGTTTAGCCCTTCCACCCGATACCCATTTTGTTGGGGTTTTATGCGATTTCAAGTCATTTACACCATTTTAAAGTTCTTGGATCTTGGATTTCAAGATGGCGTCAGACAACGAAATTTGACTTCAACTCATGATTTATTCCACGGGTCATTCAAAACCAATCCCTTTTCATTCAAAAAGTCTGTCCTCATTTACTGTACTAATGATTAACAACTCAGAAATGAGGAACTCAACCTTAGCGTGTAATTGGTTGGCTTGCGAGAGAAACGTCAAATCGTAGCTTTTTTTGGGGTCATCATTAAACCATAATAAAACTATGAATTGACTCACGCCATGTTGGTTGCAAAATCGAAGGGCACAAAATGACGCCATGTTGATGGATTCACAATGCAAGCATTGGAAAATATTTTTTCAGGCCTTTTTCCATCAATTCCACCATGATTGACCATCAGATTTAACGAGGCGTATTTATTTTAAGATACTATTTCATATACATTTTACCTAAAATCTTGACTGGCAGTAGAAAAGAAGCTCAATATATGGTTAAAACATTGGATTTTTTTAGCTATTAATTTTACCAGATCATATCTGAATAATGCAATCATCATTCATCAACCATTATGGTTGCTGGAAAAAATAAAAAAAAACTCCGAGAACTGACAGAACCGAAAAAAAAACAAAAATTTCTAACATGTTTTATAATAGCTTTTTAAAAGCTTTGGTGACCAATATTGATGACCAACAATTATATGTCTTGATGACGTTTCTAGGGTAGGGCCAAATAGCCTGATTTTGGCTTTATTAGAGTCCAGGTGATGTTAAAGAATGCGCTTTAGCTTTTTATGAAGATTAATGCGATAGTCCAAACGATATATTGCTGACCATAATAAAGCTAAAATTGTTACTTGGGTTTTGTCATTTTTGTCATTTTTGTCATTTTTGTCATTTTTGTCATTTTTGTCATTTTTGTCATTTTTGTCATTTTTGTCATTTTTGTCATTTTTGTCATTTTTGTCATTTTTGTCATTTTTGTCATTTTTGTCATTTTTGTCATTTTTGTCATTTTTGTCATTTTTGTCATTTTTGTCATTTTTGTCATTTTTGTCATTTTTGTCATTTTTGTCATTTTTGTCATTTTTGTCATTTTTGTCATTTTTGTCATTTTTGTCATTTTTGTCATTTTTGTCATTTTTGTCATTTTTGTCATTTTTGTCATTTTTGTCATTTTTGTCATTTTTGTCATTTTTGTCATTTTTGTCATTTTTGTCATTTTTGTCATTTTTGTCATTTTTGTCATTTTTGTCATTTTTGTCATTTTTGTCATTTTTGTCATTTTTGTCATTTTTGTCATTTTTGTCATTTTTGTCATTTTTGTCATTTTTGTCATTTTTGTCATTTTTGTCATTTTTGTCATTTTTGTCATTTTTGTCATTTTTGTCATTTTTGTAATTTTTGTCATTTTTGTCATTTTTGTCATTTTTGTCATTTCTGTCATTTTTGTCATTTTTGTCATTTTTGACATTTTTGTCATTTTTGTCATTTTTGTCATTTTTGTCATTTTTGTCATTTTTGTCATTTTTGTCATTTTTGTCATTTTTGACATTTTTGTCATTTTTTTCATTTTTTTCATTTTTGTCATTTTTGTCATTTTTGTCATTTTTGTCATTTTTGTCATTTTTGTCATTTTTGTCATTTTTGTCATTTTTGTCATTTTTGTCATTTTTGTCATTTTTGTCATTTTTGTCATTTTTGTCATTTTTGTCATTTTTGTCATTTTTGTCATTTTTGTCATTTTTGTCATTTTTGTCATTTTTGTCATTTTTGTCATTTTTGTCATTTTTGTCATTTTTGTCATTTTTGTCATTTTTGTCATTTTTGTCATTTTTGTCATTTTTGTCATTTTTGTCATTTTTGTCATTTTTGTCATTTTTGTCATTTTTGTCATTTTTGTCATTTTTGTAATTTTTGTCATTTTTGTCATTTTTGTAATTTTTGTCATTTTTGTAATTTTTGTCATTTTTGTCATTTCTGTCATTTTTGTCATTTTTGTCATTTTTGTCATTTTTGTCATTTTTGTCATTTTTGTCATTTTTGTCATTTTTGTCATTTTTGTCATTTTTGTCATTTTTGTCATTTTTGTCATTTTTGTCATTTTTGTCATTTTTGTCATTTTTGTCATTTTTGTCATTTTTGTCATTTTTGTCATTTTTGTCATTTTTGTCATTTTTGTCATTTTTGTCATTTTTGTCATTTTTGTCATTTTTGTCATTTTTGTCATTTTTGTCATTTTTGTCATTTTTGTCATTTTTGTCATTTTTGTCATTTTTGTCATTTTTGTCATTTTTGTCATTTTTGTCATTTTTGTCATTTTTGTCATTTTTGTCATTTTTGTCATTTTTGTCATTTTTGTCATTTTTGTCATTTTTGTCATTTTTGTCATTTTTGTCATTTTTGTCATTTTTGTCATTTTTGTCATTTTTGTCATTTTTGTCATTTTTGTCATTTTTGTCATTTTTGTCATTTTTGTCATTTTTGTCATTTTTGTCATTTTTGTCATTTTTGTCATTTTTGTCATTTTTGTCATTTTTGTCATTTTTGTCATTTTTGTCATTTTTGTCATTTTTGTCATTTTTGTCATTTTTGTCATTTTTGTCATTTTTGTCATTTTTGTCATTTTTGTCATTTTTGTCATTTTTGTCATTTTTGTCATTTTTGTCATTTTTGTCATTTTTGTCATTTTTGTCATTTTTGTAATTTTTGTCATTTTTGTCATTTCTGTCATTTTTGTCATTTTTGTCATTTTTGTCATTTTTGTCATTTTTGTCATTTTTGTCATTTTTGTCATTTTTGTCATTTTTGTCATTTTTGTCATTTTTGTCATTTTTGTCATTTTTGTCATTTTTGTCATTTTTGTCATTTTTGTCATTTTTGTCATTTTTGTCATTTTTGTCATTTTTGTCATTTTTGTCATTTTTGTCATTTTTGTCATTTTTGTCATTTTTGTCATTTTTGCCATTTTTGTCATTTTTGTCATTTTTGTCATTTTTGTCATTTTTGTCATTTTTGTCATTTTTGTCATTTTTGTCATTTTTGTCATTTTTGTCATTTTTGTCATTTTTGTCATTTTTGTCATTTTTGTCATTTTTGTCATTTTTGTCATTTTTGTCATTTTTGTCATTTTTGTCATTTTTGTCATTTTTGTCATTTTTGTCATTTTTGTCATTTTTGTCATTTTTGTCATTTTTGTCATTTTTGTCATTTTTGTCATTTTTGTCATTTTTGTCATTTTTGTCATTTTTGTCATTTTTGTCATTTTTGTCATTTTTGTCATTTTTGTCATTTTTGTCATTTTTGTCATTTTTGTCATTTTTGTCATTTTTGTCATTTTTGTCATTTTTGTCATTTTTGTCATTTTTGTCATTTTTGTCATTTTTGTCATTTTTGTCATTTTTGTCATTTTTGTCATTTTTGTCATTTTTGTCATTTTTGTCATTTTTGTCATTTTTGTCATTTTTGTCATTTTTGTCATTTTTGTCATTTTTGTCATTTTTGTCATTTTTGTCATTTTTGTCATTTTGTCATTTTTGTCATTTTTGTCATTTTTGTCATTTTTGTCATTTTTGTCATTTTTGTCATTTTTGTCATTTTTGTCATTTTTGTCATTTTTGTCATTTTTGTCATTTTTGTCATTTTTGTCATTTTTGTCATTTTTGTCATTTTTGTCATTTTTGTCATTTTTGTCATTTTTGTCATTTTTGTCATTTTTGTCATTTTTGTCATTTTTGTCATTTTTGTCATTTTTGTCATTTTTGTCATTTTTGTCATTTTTGTCATTTTTGTCATTTTTGTCATTTTTGTCATTTTTGTCATTTTTGTCATTTTTGTCATTTTTGTCATTTTTGTCATTTTTGTCATTTTTGTCATTTTTGTCATTTTTGTCATTTTTGTCATTTTTGTCATTTTTGTCATTTTTGTCATTTTTGTCATTTTTGTCATTTTTGTCATTTTTTGTAATTTTTGTAATTTTTGTAATTTTTTTAATTGTTGTAATTTTTGTAATTGTTGTAATTTTTGTCATTTTTGTCATTTTTGTCATTTTTGTCATTTTTGTCATTTTTGTCATTTTTGTCTTTTTTGTCATTTTTGTCATTTTTGTCATTTTTGTCATTTTTGTCATTTTTGTCATTTTTGTCATTTTTGTCATTTTTGTCATTTTTGTCATTTTTGTCATTTTTGTCATTTTTTGTCATTTTTGTCATTTTTGTCATTTTTGTCATTTTTGTCATTTTTGTCATTTTTGTCATTTTTGTCATTTTTGTCATTTTTGTCATTTTTGTCATTTTTGTCATTTTTGTCATTTTTGTCATTTTTGTCATTTTTGTCATTTTTGTCATTTTTGTCATTTTTGTCATTTTTGTCATTTTTGTCATTTTTGTCATTTTTGTCATTTTTGTCATTTTTGTCATTTTTGTCATTTTTGTCATTTTTGTCATTTTTGTCATTTTTGTCATTTTTGTCATTTTTGTCATTTTTGTCATTTTTGTCATTTTTGTCATTTTTGTCATTTTTGTCATTTTTGTCATTTTTGTCATTTTTGTCATTTTTGTCATTTTTGTCATTTTTGTCATTTTTGTCATTTTTGTCATTTTTGTCATTTTTGTCATTTTTGTCATTTTTGTCATTTTTGTCATTTTTGTCATTTTTGTCATTTTTGTCATTTTTGTCATTTTTGTCATTTTTGTCATTTTTGTCATTTTTGTCATTTTTGTCATTTTTGTCATTTTTGTCATTTTTGTCATTTTTGTCATTTTTGTCATTTTTGTCATTTTTGTCACTTTTGTCACTTTTGTCATTTTTGTCATTTTTATCATTTTTGTCATTTTTGTCATTTTTGTCATTTTTGTCATTTTTGTCATTTTTGTCATTTTTGTCATTTTTGTCATTTTTGTCATTTTTGTCATTTTTGTCATTTTTGTCATTTTTGTCATTTTTGTCATTTTTGTCATTTTTGTCATTTTTGTCATTTTTGTCATTTTTGTCATTTTTGTCATTTTTGTCATTTTTGTCATTTTTGTCATTTTTGTCATTTTTGTCATTTTTGTCATTTTTGTCATTTTTGTCATTTTTGTCATTTTTGTCATTTTTGTCATTTTTGTCATTTTTGTCATTTTTGTCATTTTTGTCATTTTTGTCATTTTTGTCATTTTTGTCATTTTTGTCATTTTTGTCATTTTTGTCATTTTTGTCATTTTTGTCATTTTTGTCATTTTTGTCATTTTTGTCATTTTTGTCATTTTTGTCATTTTTGTCATTTTTGTCATTTTTGTCATTTTTGTTATTTTTGTCATTTTTGTCATTTTTGTCATTTTTGTCATTTTTGTCATTTTTGTCATTTTTGTCATTTTTGTCATTTTTGTCATTTTTGTCATTTTTGTCATTTTTGTCATTTTTGTCATTTTTGTCATTTTTGTCATTTTTGTCATTTTTGTCATTTTTGTCATTTTTGTCATTTTTGTCATTTTTGTCATTTTTGTCATTTTTGTCATTTTTGTCATTTTTGTCATTTTTGTCATTTTTGTCATTTTTGTCATTTTTGTCATTTTTGTCATTTTTGTCATTTTTGTCATTTTTGTCATTTTTGTCATTTTTGTCATTTTTGTCATTTTTGTCATTTTTGTCATTTTTGTCATTTTTGTCATTTTTGTCATTTTTGTCATTTTTGTCATTTTTGTCATTTTTGTCATTTTTGTCATTTTTGTCATTTTTGTCATTTTTGTCATTTTTGTCATTTTTGTCATTTTTGTCATTTTTGTCATTTTTGTCATTTTTGTCATTTTTGTCATTTTTGTCATTTTTGTCATTTTTTTCATTTTTGTCTTTTTTGTCTTTTTTGTCATTTTTGTCATTTTTGTCATTTTTGTCATTTTTGTCATTTTTGTCATTTTTGTCATTTTTGTCATTTTTGTCATTTTTGTCATTTTTGTCATTTTTGTCATTTTTGTCATTTTTGTCATTTTTGTCATTTTTGGCATTTTTGTCATTTTTGTCATTTTTGGCATTTTTGTCATTTTTGTCATTTTTGTCATTTTTGTCATTTTTGTCAATTTTGTCATTTTTGTCATTTTTGTCATTTTTGTCATTTTTGTCATTTTTGTCATTTTTGTCATTTTTGTCATTTTTGTCATTTTTGTCATTTTTGTCATTTTTGTCATTTTTGTCATTTTTGTCATTTTTGTCATTTTTGTCATTTTTGTCATTTTTGTCATTTTTGTCATTTTTGTCATTTTTGTCATTTTTGTCATTTTTGTCATTTTTGTCATTTTTGTCATTTTTGTCATTTTTGTCATTTTTGTCATTTTTGTCATTTTTGTCATTTTTGTCATTTTTGTCATTTTTGTCATTTTTGTCATTTTTGTCATTTTTGTCATTTTTGTCATTTTTGTCATTTTTGTCATTTTTGTCATTTTTGTCATTTTTGTCATTTTTGTCATTTTTGTCATTTTTGTCATTTTTGTCATTTTTGTCATTTTTGTCATTTTTGTCATTTTTGTCATTTTTGTCATTTTTGTCATTTTTGTCATTTTTGTCATTTTTGTCATTTTTGTCATTTTTGTCATTTTTGTCATTTTTGTCATTTTTGTCATTTTTGTCATTTTTGTCATTTTTGTCATTTTTGTCATTTTTGTCATTTTTGTCATTTTTTTCATTTTTGTCATTTTTGTCATTTTTGTCAATTTTTGTCAATTTTTGTCATTTTTGTCATTTTTGTCATTTTTGTCATTTTTGTCATTTTTGTCATTTTTGTCATTTTTGTCATTTTTGTCATTTTTGTCATTTTTGTCATTTTTGTCATTTTTGTCATTTTTGTCATTTTTGTCATTTTTGTCATTTTTGTCATTTTTGTCATTTTTGTCATTTTTGTCATTTTTGTCATTTTTGTCATTTTTGTCATTTTTGTCATTTTTGTCATTTTTGTCATTTTTGTCATTTTTGTCATTTTTGTCATTTTTGTCATTTTTGTCATTTTTGTCATTTTTGTCATTTTTGTCATTTTTGTCATTTTTGTCATTTTTGTCATTTTTGTCATTTTTATCATTTTTGTCATTTTTGTCATTTTTGTCATTTTTGTCATTTTTGTTATTTTTGTCATTTTTGTCATTTTTGTCATTTTTGTCATTTTTGTCATTTTTGTCATTTTTGTCATTTTTGTCATTTTTGTCATTTTTGTCATTTTTGTCATTTTTGTCATTTTTGTCATTTTTGTCATTTTTGTCATTTTTGTCATTTTTGTCATTTTTGTCATTTTTGTCATGTTTGTCATGTTTGTCATTTTTGTCATTTTTGTCATTTTTGTCATTTTTGTCATTTTTGTCATTTTTGTCATTTTTGTCATTTTTGTCATTTTTGTCATTTTTGTCATTTTTGTCATTTTTGTCATTTTTGTCATTTTTGTCATTTTTGTAATTTTTGTCATTTTTGTATTTTTTGTAATTTTTGTAATTTTTGTAATTTTTTTAATTGTTGTAATTTTTGTAATTGTTGTAATTTTTGTCATTTTTGTCATTTTTGTCATTTTTGTCATTTTTGTCATTTTTGTCATTTTTGTCATTTTTGTCATTTTTGTCATTTTTGTCATTTTTGTCATTTTTGTCTTTTTTGTCATTTTTGTCATTTTTGTCATTTTTGTCATTTTTGTCATTTTTGTCATTTTTGTCATTTTTGTCATTTTTGTCATTTTTGTCATTTTTGTCATTTTTGTCATTTTTGTCATTTTTGTCATTTTTGTCATTTTTGTCATTTTTGTCATTTTTGTCATTTTTGTCATTTTTGTCATTTTTGTCATTTTTGTCATTTTTGTCATTTTTGTCATTTTTGTCATTTTTGTCATTTTTGTCATTTTTGTCATTTTTGTCATTTTTGTCATTTTTGTCATTTTTGTCATTTTTGTCATTTTTGTCATTTTTGTCATTTTTGTCATTTTTGTCATTTTTGTCATTTTTGTCATTTTTGTCATTTTTGTCATTTTTGTCATTTTTGTCATTTTTGTCATTTTTGTCATTTTTGTCATTTTTGTCATTTTTGTCATTTTTGTCATTTTTGTCATTTTTGTCATTTTTGTCAGTTTTGTCATTTTTGTCATTTTTGTCATTTTTTGTCATTTTTGTAAAAACTTAACCGTTCAATCCATTTGAAGCACCCATGTTTCCGAGAAAAATTGTTCCACACAACGATTGATTTTCAAACCCACAATCTGGAGCCAATATTGACCTGTCGGATGAAAAAAAAATCCACCCAAAACACCTTTCACTGCGGCACGTGGCTCGCTTCGTCCAACATCATCAAATAACAATAAATTGATAATTTTATCGTTTCTCGGATTTTCCATGGAAAGCATCCCTGTTTGGTTTCACTTTTTTCTTTGACCCGTTTATGGGAGGTTTTCCAATTGAAAGCAAGAACAAAATAGTCTTGAAATCCTTATACCGATTCGGGTTTTTTTCCTCTACAATACTTTGGGGTCCCATTCGATCGAGGGTTTCGGTCCGGCGTGGAAACTGAAATCGACCTCATTTTCTATCTTCATTCCGGTCGACTGATTGTGGTGGCTGTCTTGCATTCATCCCCCCTTTCCCAGAATCAGCCCACCGGTTTTGGCAAACGGAATCTTTCCCCTACAAGTTTTGGTGCTGTTGCTTCTGTTGCTTACCAACTTTGTCGTCCAAAACCACAGCCCAACACGTCCAATGTCTTGCAACTGGGATCAGTACCTTCAGTGTTTTTTTTTTCACTCCTGGGGGTCCAACATTCGGTAAGGGAGTATGGAAGCTTCCATCATTTAAAGAAACGAATCGGTTTGCCCCGGGATTCCAAAACGAACTCTCTTAAAGACTCTTTTGTGGTGTCTTTTTTCCAACTAATCTGTAGTTTTTGGTTTCATTTCCTCGTTCTCAATGAGAAGAAAAACACAAAAAAAAAACCAGTGACGATGTTTGGGTCTGCTCCCAATCCAAATGGTTCGGGGGAAATCGAGGGGTGGGGGTAAATACAGGACCATCACACCAAAACCACACATATCAGCAACTCCCCGATCGCAAAATGGTGCAAATTGAACCGGACTGAGATTACTGGTTGGCTTACACGTGTCATGAGTGGGATTTGAGGTGACAGACCGAATGGACAGACAGAAAGACAGACAGACATGATGCTGCCAGGCAGGCAGGACATGCCGTACGTTGCCATCGATTCGACTGTTTGCTGGGAGGAATGAGAACAGAGGTAGTCTTCTAAATTTACTTCCATCCAATTGGAAATTGCTGCAGATAAATAGAAGAAACAAAGATTTCGAGAGGGCGAGGGGTCAGAAGGCCAAAACCGAATTTCGGTTTGTGGCTTTAAATGTGACCCTGAAGGTGTGTCTTGCTGTGGACGTGTGGGATTTTTCCCTGGGGTGCTCCATTGAGGTGGAAAATCTGCCCATGATTAATGGACTGTAATTGATTCTCCAACATTGTCGATAGATTAGGAGTGAAACAATGTAATCGAGCAGATTATGTTGGCGATGATAAAGCAGTTGAATGAAAAATAACTAAATGAATTACAGACTCAATGTTTGAAAAATGTTATCATAAATAGGAACAGTTTGATCCTGCTTGGATGCCAGATCTTGTTTTTTTTTCGCATAATTTGTCATCTTAAACATCTGTACTTTTGAAATGATCAACAGTTTACACTGTATAAGAGATTAAAAACCACACACAATTAGAAAAACAATCTAAAAAAACCATGTTCCAATTACAAAATCCATGTAGATTCTAATACATACAAACTTTATGACTTACAAAAAAATGTTATACAATCCAAGTAACATTTACAATTTTATAGTAGGCTACTAGATCAAGTTTTGGTTTTATAAGGGGCTTGAGGAGTCAAATAAAATTATCGGTGTTACTTGGGAATGGATTATTTTCCTTAAACACCTTGCAGCTCTTTCAACAAAGGTCATGAGATCTAATCCTGGTCAAGGTATACATACTACACTTTCTGGGGGTCGATGGTTTTTGCATTTGTAAGATGCTAGCCATCTTATCCTAGAAAGATGTAGGCCTGATGTAGTAAATTAGAGCTCTTTAGAATTCTTCAAAAACATGAAATTTCACTGAGATCGTATTTGTGTGTTCGTTTTATATGTAACTGTTCATATTATCAGGCATTCATTTTAAATTTTTGAATATGGGTGTGTTTAATTATTTGTGTGAAACATCAACGGATCACCTGTTGATCCTAATGATAGCTTAATAAAATAGTGAGTTACAAACAAGTTAAAAACTACCTTAGTCTACACAGTCCTCGATACCATTAAAATTTTTCTTCGGAAAGTGGCTTTTGAAACGTTGAAATCGAAGTACTCGGCGAAGCGCTCCTATAAGAGCGCTGTTGGCTCCGTAGTTGTTCAGCCGTATTGGAACATAGAGCTGCAGATTTTGGTTCCTTAGTCCTCGGGGTTGCACACTGATGGGAATAGCTTCCAGCAACACGGGAGAGTCAATTCTCGATGCGAGGGGATCCGCTACGACTAAAACACGTGCAGCGTTTTGGCGGACATGAAGTGTGTCCAAATCAATTAGGCGGCAACGGCTTTCGTCACTGGGTAAACGAAACGGATCTAGCCAGTTCAAGTGTCTCAGGGCATACCGCATGAAGCGCAGCTGGATAGCCTTAATTCGTTCGGCTTCATTATGGTAAAATGGGCACCAAACTACTGCATATTCGAGAGTTGGGCGAACGATGCTGCAATACAAGCTTTTTAGACAGTACACATCCTTGAACTCCTTGATTACGCGAAATAAGAAGCCAAGACTTCTAGATGCTTTATCAACGATGTAATTCGTATGAGTCTTAAACTCCAGCCGATGGTCTAGGATCACGCCCAGATCGTTGATGTGGTTCACCCGGGCGATGGTTTCGTTACCAAGAGTGTACTCCGCGTGTATAGAGTTTCGCTTGCGAGAAAATGAAATGACAACACATTTACTCCGGTTCAGAGGCAGGCAGTTGGTGTCACACCAGTGAGCGAAGGTATTGAACTGCCTTTGCAAGAAATCGATGTCCTCTTGGCTGTTGATGGTGTGAAAAAGTTAGAGGTCATTAGCATAAGCAAGTTTAGGTCCATCAAGGACAGTGAGTACATCGTTAAAATAGATGACAAAAATTATCGGTCCCAAGTGGCTTCCCTGAGGCACGCCTGAACAAGCGGAGAATTGTCTGGAGAAAAAATTTCCTGTTTGAACTGATAATTTTCGTCCCGTTAAGTAGCTTCGAAACCAGTCCAGTAAAGATCCACAGAATCCTAAGCGTTTGAGTTTAACGATTGCAAAATCGTGATTTAATTTATCGAAAGAAGCAAACAAATCAGTATAGATGGCGTCAGTTTGAGACTTCATGGCAAAGCTATCTTTCATGAACGATGTGAAAGTCATCAAATTTGTAGTCGTGGATCGTTTTGGCAAAAATCCGTGTTGATCGTTGGAAAAGTATTGCTTCGTGGATGAAAAAATTGGATCCAGAACAACCAATTCAATCAGTTTTGCTATCGAACAGAGAGCTGAAATTCCGCGGTAGTTGTTTATATCTTTCTTATCTCCTTTTTTGTGAACAGGGAACATGTAAGAAGCTTACAAAGCGAGGGAAAGATTGCGAAGTCCAGCGAAGCTCGAAAAATATGCCTAATGGGAGTCAGTAGGTGTGGCATGAAACGTTTCAAGAAGATAGCTGGTATCCCGTCCGGACCCGTAGAAGATGAATTTTTAAGCTTAGCTGTCGCCTTCAAAATGGCTGCGTCATCGAATGTGATACCGTTTAAGGAAGAATCTAGAGGTGAAATATTTCTTACAGCCATATCCAGTTGCTCCGAGGAAATGGACCCCGTTGTTAAAACGCTTGAAAACTTCTCAGCAAAAAGATTACATATTTCAGTATCGGTGTTTGCTGAGTTGCCGTTCAAGAACATTTTAGACGGAAGTCCGGATTCTTTCAGCTGATTTTTGACGTACTTCCAGAAAGATTTCGGATTGGTTTTAAAATTGCGTTGTAGCCGGTGAAGATAGTTCTGGTAGCAACGCCTGCTGCTTTTTTTGTACGCTGTGTTTAGTTTGCGGTAATCTTCTTTTGTGCAGAGGGACTTGTGCTTGCTGTAGTATCGAAGAGCACGGTTTTTAGCCGTCTTCAATTATTGCAGCTGGTTCGGAACATGACGATCGATTATGTAGTTCAGTATATTTGAAAAAGTCGCAGCGGCAGCATTGGGGTTGGAGAGATCGAGCTTGTTCTCCCATTCGATGGAACCTAGGACTCGAGAGATAGCTTCGTAATTGGCGTTTTTGAAGTCCTGGTAGAATGAAGCAGTTTCCTCTAAGGGGGCGTTAATGTTAGTGACATCGAGTGAGACCACTAACGCTGGATGATGAGAAACATCTTTGACGAGAGGAACGGGAACTAAATCAATTGTCGGATGCCTGAAGCCTTCGTTTATAAAGCAGAGGTCTAGCATACGGCCGTTTTCGTTTTCGAAGCTGTTGATCTGGCGAAGAGTCGCGGTGCTCAAAGAGTCCAGGAAGACGTTGGTAGGAGCCGAGAAATAGGAGCGCATAGGATCTGGGTACAAAAAGGCACCGTTGGATGGGCACCATTTCAAACCAGGCATGTTGAAATCACCGATAACAAGAAGATCATCTACGGGAGAGCAGATTGAGCTCACTTTGGAGAGACAGCGCGAGAAAGACTCAGCTACAATCAGATCACTTGAGCGATCAGGAGGCACGTACACTACGCATAAGTACAGTTTCCGGTCACCGAGATCAATGCGGGCCCAAAGAAGTTCAAAATCGTTCCAGGAACTGTCTTCGATCAGCTGAGCCGTGAGTCTGGACTTTACGGCAAGCAAAACTCCGCCACCAGTTGATTTTTTGCTGTTCAGGGAGCTTCGATCGCAACGGAATACAACATAGTCTGGGCCGATAATTTGACTGGATAAGGTGCGGTCGTTTAGCCATGTTTCAGTAAAGGCGATAATTTCGTAGCAGGAAGTCATTTTCATTTCATATAAAAGTACTAACCGACTTCTTCAAAGTTTGCATATGAAGGTCATCTAAAAGATAAGAAATTGACAAAAAATAATGTTAAACGTAAATTTTATGAAGAGATTTATTCGTATCCGCAAATCATTTCACTTCTCAGTGGTAAAGAATATCAATCTAGGTATACGAAATTAATTGCACACAGGAATGAAGAATTTGATGTCTTCAGCAAAATTGTATAATTTTTCATGGAGCATATTTTGGTATTAAAATTTTTGCCAACAGGTCCGATGATAGCGAGATAGAAATGCTAACTTTTGAGGTATTTAAATAAGAGATTCAATGTCTTTGACAAAGTTCATTATCTGATCAAAATACATAAATTTGTGTACTATGTCAAACTCCTATTACATTACCCTCAAGAGTTTGGCATGGTTCGCCGTCTTCGAAGCAAAATAGTAATATTGTAACAAGTCAAGATCTACGAATGTCTAATACATTATGATGGTTTGAGAAGTTGCTGCAGCTCTATAGAAAGCATTTAGTGTATTTTTTCGGATATTACGGAAGGCTAGTTTGTCTGATACCTGAGTGAATTTTAGGAATTATATTCGTCAAGTTATATCGTAAGACAGAATACTATGTAAATAAATAATAACGGAAGGCTAAAACAATTAAAATAAGCGGGGAAATCACAGGTAATAACATAGTTTTGAATGTATAAAAAAACTCTTTTTTTTCTATAAAAATAAACTATTTTATTTAAAAAAAAGTTCGTGCCGGACAAAAATTTGATATGACATGCTAAGCAAAACGAAAAAATGACAAAAATGACAAAAATGTCAAAAAAGACAAAAATGACAAAAATGACAAAAATGACAAAAATGACAAAAATGACAAAAATGACAAAAATGACAAAAATGACAAAAATGACAAAATTGACAAAAATGACAAAAATGACAAAAATGACAAAAATGACAAAAATGACAAAAATGACAAAAATGACAAAAATGACAAAAATGACAAAAATGACAAAAATGACAAAAATGACAAAAATGACAAAAATGACAAAAATGACAAAAATGACAAAAATGACAAAAATGACAAAAATGACAAAAATGACAAAAATGACAAAAATGACAAAAATGACAAAAATGACAAAAATGACAAAAATGACAAAAATGACAAAAATGACAAAAATGACACAAATGACAAAAATGAAAAAAATGACAAAAATGAAAAAAATGAAAAAAATGACAAAAATGACACAAATGACAAAAATGACAAAAATGACAAAAATGACAAAAATGACAAAAATGACAAAAATGACAAAAATGACAAAAATGACAAAAATGACAAAAATGACAAAAATGACAAAAATGACAAAAATGACAAAAATGACAAAAATGACAAAAATGACAAAAATGACAAAAATGACAAAAATGACAAAAATGACAAAAATGACAAAAATGACAAAAATGACAAAAATGACAAAAATGACAAAAATGACAAAAATGACAAAAATGACAAAAATGACAAAAATGACAAAAATGACAAAAATGACAAAAATGACAAAAATGACAAAAATGACAAAAATGACAAAAATGACAAAAATGACAAAAATGACAAAAATGACAAAAATGACAAAAATGACAAAAATGACAAAAATGACAAAAATGACAAAAATGACAAAAATGACAAAAATGACAAAAATGACAAAAATGACAAAAATGACAAAAATGACAAAAATGACAAAAATGACAAAAATGACAAAAATGACAAAAATGATAAAAATGACAAAAATGACAAAAATGACAAAAATGACAAAAATGACAAAAATGACAAAAATGACAAAAATGACAAAAATGACAAAAATGACAAAAATGACAAAAATGACAAAAATGACAAAAATGACAAAAATGACAAAAATGACAAAAATGACAAAAATGACAAAAATGACAAAAATGACAAAAATGACAAAAATGACAAAAATGACAAAAATGACAAAAATGACAAAAATGACAAAAATGACAAAAATGACAAAAATGACAAAAATGACAAAAATGACAAAAATGACAAAAATGACAAAAATGACAAAAATGACAAAAATGACAAAAATGACAAAAATGACAAAAATGACAAAAATGACAAAAATGACAAAAATGACAAAAATGACAAAAATGACAAAAATGACAAAAATGACAAAAATGACAAAAATGACAAAAATGACAAAAATGACAAAAATGACAAAAATGACAAAAATGACAAAAATGACAAAAATGACAAAAATGACAAAAATGACAAAAATGACAAAAATGACAAAAATGACAAAAATGACAAAAATGACAAAAATGACAAAAATGACAAAAATGACAAAAATGACAAAAATGACAAAAATGACAAAAATGACAAAAATGACAAAAATGACAAAAATGACAAAAATGACAAAAATGACAAAAATGACAAAAATGACAAAAATGACAAAAATGACAAAAATGACAAAAATGACAAAAATGACAAAAATGACAAAAATGACAAAAATGACAAAAATGACAAAAATGACAAAAATGACAAAAATGACAAAAATGACAAAAATGACAAAAATGACAAAAATGACAAAAATGACAAAAATGACAAAAATGACAAAAATGACAAAAATGACAAAAATGACAAAAATGACAAAAATGACAAAAATGACAAAAATGACAAAAATGACAAAAATGACAAAAATGACAAAAATGACAAAAATGACAAAAATGACAAAAATGACAAAAATGACAAAAATGACAAAAATGACAAAAATGACAAAAATGACAAAAATGACAAAAATGACAAAAATGACAAAAATGACAAAAATGACAAAAATGACAAAAATGACAAAAATGACAAAAATGACAAAAATGACAAAAATGACAAAAATGACAAAAATGACAAAAATGACAAAAATGACAAAAATGACAAAAATGACAAAAATGACAAAAATGACAAAAATGACAAAAATGACAAAAATGACAAAAATGACAAAAATGACAAAAATGACAAAAATGACAAAAATGACAAAAATGACAAAAATGACAAAAATGACAAAAATAACAAAAATGACAAAAATGACAAAAATGACAAAAATGACAAAAATGACAAAAATGACAAAAATAACAAAAATAACAAAAATGACAAAAATGACAAAAATGACAAAAATGACAAAAATGACAAAAATGACAAAAATGACAAAAATGACAAAAATGACAAAAATGACAAAAATGACAAAAATGACAAAAATGACAAAAATGACAAAAATGACAAAAATGACAAAAATGACAAAAATGACAAAAATGACAAAAATGACAAAAATGACAAAAATGACAAAAATGACAAAAATGACAAAAATGACAAAAATGACAAAAATGACAAAAATGACAAAAATGACAAAAATGACAAAAATGACAAAAATGACAAAAATGACAAAAATGACAAAAATGACAAAAATGACAAAAATGACAAAAATGACAAAAATGACAAAAATGACAAAAATGACAAAAATGACAAAAATGACAAAAATGACAAAAATGACAAAAATGACAAAAATGACAAAAATGACAAAAATGACAAAAATGACAAAAATGACAAAAATGACAAAAATGACAAAAATGTTTCTCATTCAATATTTACTCTTCAGATATGCAATTTCCTACCGATTCTTAAGAAGATATTACATTCTGACACATATATAATACATTGATGGTTAACCATTAAATTAGAATTTTCACATCATTCAAGAAAGTTTATAAACAAATTTATCTACTATATGGGAACCCCGAATTTTTAGAAAAGCAAAAAATAAAATTTCAACATACCATTTTTTTTAAATTTTGATATTGGAATATGCATTAAAGTGAATAATGCATTTTATCTGTTCCATTCAAAACAGCCTGCATGCTACGGCAATTCCTGCAGTTAAACGCTTCACGAATCTTCCGTTTTAATGTCGTTTAATTTTGCGTGCTCCTCTATCATGAAAATTTCTGTTACAATATGTCCGCGGGAAGCTACGTGGATTCCGGCGACACGCTTCCAAAACATTCAATTTACCATCATATTACGGCAACATTCAATCAGTCAACAAAGAGGCACGTCAGGATGAACTACCAACAGAACAGCCGATGGTTCCAGATCTATGGTCGGGATTTTGCATTTGCCGTTCGAAAAAGTGCCAGTCCGAAGCCGCATCGAAAGCTTGCCAGGACCACAACCGTTGTCCACGAGATCCCCGTTGAGGTTCGGAAAATTAATCAACAAAATCGAGTTCACAAAGGTTTGCAGGACTTAATGGCGGAATTTTGTGCGCACAGTTCGATTCACGGAATCGGCTATATGGGTTCGAGGCAGCGGTCCGCGTTTGAAAAGTTCTTCTGGCTTTTTGTGTTTCTTCTGTCGATGTTCGGATGCGGGAAGCTGATTGACAATAGTTTACGAAAGTGGAACGAAAATCCGGTTATAATAACGTTTGATGAGGTTCCGACGGCCGTGTGGAACATTCCGTTTCCTGCGGTCACGATTTGTCCGGAAGCGAAGATAAAAAAGTTTAATTTGAACTTCACCGATGCTTTCATGAAACTGACCCATTGGAATCGATCCAAGGATTTGAATGATGTTGAGTATGTAGCTTTGGGGAAAGTATCGTTTGAATTAGTGTTAAAATATACTTTGTGTTTCAGAATGGATAACTTGCTGACAAATCTCCAGCTGTGTGACGAATATTTTCACACGTCATACTACAACCGATATTACATAAATCACACCTTGAAAGGACATTTGGTCGACACTTTGAAGAACATTTCCTTCATGTCAAATGACACCATTTACTATTGTCGACTGAACAGTCTAGTCTGCAAAAAAATGTTTTCCAATACAATCACTGAGGAAGGCATCTGTATGACCTTCAACGGACTTTCCAATGAAGAAATGTTCAGGCAACAGAATCTTCATTCCGATTACGAGTATTTGGAAGAGAAACGGCAATCGACCAGCTGGAACCTCGAAAACGGCTACTCAGCTGAAGCTGACCTCGATTCCTACCCGATTCGAGTGTTTGGAGCAGGTTTTGGAGCCGGTTTGTACGTCCATCTGATGACCGTAAACAAAGATCTGGAATATCACTGCCGAGACGGTCAAGGATTCAAAGTATTGCTGCATGCACCCAGCGAATATCCACAGGTTTCCAAGAAATTTGTTCGCGTAACGCTCGGTCGTGACATAGCAATAGCGATCAAACCACAAATACTAAACACCGATAATGAACTGCATGATTACGAACCAGAACGAAGACAGTGCTACTTTAACCGGGAACGCCAACTCAAGTTCTTCCAGGTTTACACTCAAGCAAACTGTGAACTGGAATGCTCAACTAATTACACCTTGAAGGAATGTGGATGTGTGAGGTATTCCATGCCAAGGTCTGCCGATACGAGGGTTTGTGAAACTTCGGAGCTGATGTGTACTCTTAATGCCCAGATAAATCTCCTGGAGTTGAATGCCGAACACCATCTGAAGCACGGAGATTCCATGCAGGACGGATGCAACTGTTTGCCGGCATGTTACGCTATTCAGTACGATGCAGAAATTACACAAACTATCTTCAACTTCAAAGAGACGCTCAGACTCCGACTTGGACCCAAAGGAATTCCTTACGAAGATACAATCACTCAGTTAGTGACCATTTTTTAGGTAAACTTTTATTCACCTAAAGTATTCTTTTTTCCAGAAAACAGATATCAAAACTGGAAATCTACTTCAAAGATATCCAGTTCATAACCTCGAAAAGGACGGAACTATACGGTTTAACGGATTTCGTGGCTAATTGTGGTGGAATCTTGGGTCTCTGTATGGGCGTTAGTTTGCTGAGTTTAGTTGAGCTGCTCTACTACTGTACATTGAGGCCGCTCATGCTTTTCAGACAAACCCTGCAAAATGGATTCTACGTAGTAGACGTTAACGGCAGAAGAGATGGACTACAAGGGCATAATTCTAAATGATTGCAAATACAGTAAAATTTATTATCATTATTGACTAACCTTATTGAAAAATATGTAATTAGACTTACGTTTCCTTTTTTTTTCGTCGCCAATCGTACTAATAGCAAAATATTTCAGCAGATAGTTATGAATTTTTATAAAAACTCCTATTTTATCTTCAAATGATCCAGAATTTTTTTTATTTGTAATATTTCAATAAACTCCTAGCTGTTGAAAGATTCAACCTTCGACAGTCGAGGCTGAAACAAGACGACAAAACTCGCAAAAAACCAACAGCCACTGATTTTAATTAGGACTGAATCTCACTTCGTGCTAAAGGAATGTGAAATCTTTATTAGCAAAATTGCGTAGCTCAACTAAATAGCTCTTAAGCGCCAACAACTAAAAAGTTGATGTGCTGAAGTCTTTTAAAACCCGGACTTTCTTCCCAGGGGTGGGTTTCCAAAGAAGACTGAACAAAATAGTGTTGGCGAAATGAGGGTAGTTAGTGTAGGAACCAGGCATGAGAATTTTCATTCATTCACGTTGACGGCGAAATTTATTTTGGATCACTATACCCAAGAAAATATGATCAGTCATGGGCAGAGGTGCAAAGAGATCCCTTCATGTAGCATGCAGCGCACGACTTTAAGCCGATTCGTACAGCCCGACGTCAGCCACGAAAGAATCATCTTGCAAAGTTGCAAACTGATTCTTTCTCCCTTACATACAGAACGTCGAACGTGTCTGCAAGTAAAAGTCAACCGCGCGATAAAATCCTTTGACTGCACGTTCCGAAAATTTCAAACGATTCTCCGAAGTTAAGATCACTTGCAAACTTGCAAGCCCGAAGATAAAATCCCTTGAACCGAACAGAAAGAATCATTTCCGAAGATAGCTACAGTCTGCAAGTTGCTTGCTTGCAGCGCCGTGATGCGATGTAACGTTTGCAAGCTTGCAAGTTGCAGAACGCTAGAATTCTCCTTGTGCGGATCAATATGTATGTTCCCCCAACGACGATGTTTGTTTGCAAATTTGCTTGTTACCAAATCCAAACGTTCGTCGGCTCGTTCTTGTGTGGTTTGGTTCGTTCCACCAATCTGAGCCGAGCACGCGAAGGAAGAAAGTGATACCAAAATGTCAACCATCCTTTCAGTCGTCGTTCGGCAAGGGGGTGGTTCCCAAACTAGGGTGATTAAGATGAATCATCAGTGCAATCACCCTAGTTTGGGCACCACTCTCTTTCGAAACCTTATATGTAAGAAACGAACCGAGCACGAAAGCACCAACATATCCTTCAGAGCGTCATGCAGGTAGAGTCCGCACGTGTTCCTTGCCGAACGATCATTCACATTCTCGTGATGTAAATAAATTTCACGTATGAGAAGTGAAATTTGGGAACCAAATGGAAATAAAAAAAGGCGTCTAGAAACGCTTATCTCTATTTTATTTTTTTATATTATTGTTAGTTTGAATTTGTTTATTGTTCCAGTATACTGGAAGTTAGAATTTGCAGTAGTATAAAATTTGAAAATCAGCTTGGCAAACAAAGTTGCAAAAAATTGCATTGGTGATATTTCTCATGACCCATTGTCATGACCGATATATTGGAGATTTTAATGATCAATGACAGAATGGAAAAATCTTTCTTTACCAAAACAATCATTCATAGCATGCTTTCATTTCAAAAAAATCTTAAACTAACGACATGTGAGGAAAAGAATGGGTCACTAGTCGCAGTTTTTGGCTCGTGACCATGACATTATCCCGTCCCTGGTAGGAACACGAACTTAGTCGCCGTGGTAATAGCTGTAGATTTCCGCAGCATAAACAGAGCATACATAATGCTTCAGAGAACTTCACAAAGGTAACTAAAATGCAAACTTATCGGTAAAATCGTCCTTGCACCTGCACACAAGCTACCACCAGAGAACTTTCCCGGACCGGGGTTGGCTTCCGAAACGATGAAACTACCTAGATAGTCGCAGATTCGAAACACTTTTTGCGCGGCGCTTATTATTGGGACCGATTATACGGGTGAAAATACTTGAAGATAGGAAAATAAACCGCTTTACAAATTTGTTTAATTCGCAGCTAACTTCAACAAACGTACTCCAAACACAAGTACCAGATGGCAAAAGCGCGTTGTTCATATTTTTGATCCCAAGAGAACTCCATTTTCCAACTTTCCCAAGGAAAGTCTCCATTCTCATGGTAACTGTCAGAATAACGATAAGTAATTCCGTAGTCCTTATGGGTGGAATTTCCATTTTACCGCAAATTTACATTTCAGTACACAACGATCCACTCTCAGTAAGGCTTACATGATATACGTGCTGATTATGTTTTGAAAATTATACGGATATTACCACTTTGTCTACTACGGCCCGTTACTCAGTTTCCTGTTTGATTTCTATGATTTATATTCTTAATTGAATCACATAATAACTATAACACGATAACACTAACATTATGTCGTGTTTTCTTGTGTTCGTGGTACATTATAATATGATTGCGTAAGTTGAACTGAGATTGTTTACATCAGTTCTGAATTGAGAGAGTTGTGTAGATATGGCACATCTCAAGGATCGGGAAAGAGCTTAGTCTTTGTGAGCTAGAAAAGCGGTACAATTTTCTCTGTCGCCTTGTTCTGTCGAATGGTGAAGCGCTGCAGTGTGTTTTATGAAGCAGTGAGTCGAAAAATAATAGGATATACTTAATTTTACAAACTAAAACAAATTTTTCAAAGTTCCACTACAGTAAATTCAGCCATCAATTTCCAATAAAAATAGTCACTTGACGAAAAACGAACGTGACAATTTGTGGGTAGAAAACTTCAGTATGTAAAACTAAAAATAAAAAATGTTACATCATTACAATAAATTTACAGTTCTCCACTGAAGAAGGATACAAAAAATAACCGAAACGTCTGGACAGTGGTAAAAATCATTCGTTTTGATTATCAAAAATATGACTGACGAAGCCGTTAACAATTAAAAATTCCAAAGGTTACTGTTACTGCTTTTGCAAAAATGTCGTGAAAATGCATAGGATCGATACGAAAATATATGTCCGCAAATGGGTTATCGTACAACAAAACACGATTTTTAACGATCTTCAATTGAACCAATTAATCATTAAATTTATATTACACTAGCTGACCTGGTGTGCTTTGCTACACCTACCACAAATTATTGAAATCTGTGATACTTAGCAATTTAACTTTTCATTTATTTGAACAAAATTTTCAAAATATTAAAATGGTTTTTCAAAATAATCGGGACATTTATTCTACCTATTCGTTCTCGAATTATTATTCGAAATGTAAGAGTGGCCCCCTTCATTAACATCAGAAAAACAATGCTTGTATAAAAATACGATCCCATGTCATATTTGGCTCCATTCTCGATAAACCCTCTAATGCCAAATTTAGTTTCGTTTGCTTTATCAGTTGTCGAGTTATGCTATAAAATTTGTATCGGAGCCCCTCTCCCAACCTGTCCCCTACCTGGAAGGAGGGGATCAAGATCAAACATTCCATGTATTCAAAAACACTCCCATGCCAAATTCTGTTCCATTTTCTCCATTGTATGATTGTTCCCATGTCATATTTGGTTCCATTTGTTAGATAAGTTTTTGGTTAATGGTTAAGGAAAAAAAGGAAGAAGAGAGGGGTCTGAAATAATGATAGAACCATTTTTCGTTTTCTACTGCCTTCCCATGTCAAATTTCCTATCTTCCCACCGGAAGGAGAGAAGGGTTCCAAGTATTTTTTGGAACATTTCTCGTATCCAAGTACCCACCCATGCCAAGTTTGGTTTGATTTGCTTGATCAGTTCTCGAGTTGATTTTAGCAATTTTTCTTTATTTATAACATAACCTTGTTAAAAATCTAGCTATGTCAAAAAAATCTAATGCAAAATGATGGTAAAAAAGCCGTATTCTAAGCATGATATAAGATAAATAACGGCAACTGCAAGTTTACGCTCTAGAATCGTTGATAAAGGTGTCTATTTTTAAGCGTTGTGACGTCACGAAAATTTTACTGTTTGTCAATTTATGATTTACTGAAACTTCACATATTATCTAAAATTGGAGAAAACGTTCAAGACTTTTTACTTCAACACTATTATAGTATTTCTTCAATACAAGTTCAACACAACAATGCGCTTCAAGAAACGATTTTTTTTTGCATTAACTCGGTTGTTTTTAAACATTTCTAATAAAACATATAAAATCGCTCTTAAAAATATTTGATTCGAGAATAAACAATCTATCAATCAAATGAAAACCTCATCGATTTTGTGAAAGAATATTTGTGCATCATAAAGTTATCTGTGATTTGAATATAAAATCTTGCAAAAAAACAAGTTCTTCATACATCTATGTTAGAACGGAAAACAACGCTAGTAGCTTCTATTTCTTTCTGGCATTATGTTCAAACCAAATAATTTCCATGGAATAAATGTTATGAGATTCAAAAAATCTTTGAACATGGTTAACTTATTAGATTTACTTTTCATATATAAAAAATCATAGGACTTTCATAGGAGATTAATTAATAAAATTAATTAAATTATTCTAATAAAAAACTGTCCTTAATTGAAATTTCTACCTCGAAAAATATCACTAGAAAATCCAAATCGAACCCCGTGTTCACATAAAATTTCACAAAAGAGACTTTAAACGAAATTAACTTAATTAAAAAATTTACTAGCACAAGGCCTCATGCAAAATTTGGGCCAGATTATTCAAAGGAAAAGAGTTGCGCAATGCACCTGAAGTTTGTATGGAATTATGTGGATTTTGGATGTGGATGTGGATGGACGGCATGAAAAAAAAGTATTTCGTCAATAATTTAGATTTTTATCAAGCAATTTTTCTTTTAAAATTAGTATTTTAAAGCTTTAATTATAACAATATATCATCTGATGAACGCATTTCGATTAGAGCTATCATAAAACAGCTATAACATTCAAAACGGGTATATAAGCGTCAATTATCGATCGTTCAAGTATTTTTTTTTAAATTGACCCATCAGAAGCTAATTTTTGAAACTCAAATATCTTTTTAACTTAACCATTGTCGAAATGGGACCTTGAGATAAACTATTTGTCATAACGAAAGTTTTGGTGAATGACTATAATTAAAACAAATCAGCCGATAGGGATTTCAGAAATTGATACAAAACTTAGTTTTCATGTTTCTTCCAAACCCAATTTCTCTCTCTAATTCCATTCAAATTTTAGGCTTATTGTGCCATTTATTCTTGTGGTCCGATTCCCAAATTTGGCACTGGACGTTGTGCTAGGCCTGGGATCTATTTTAGCTTGCAACTTAAAAGATTTTCATAAGTCGGCTGATTCAGGCACTCTTGCGTCCATTAACTAACTTTTAAAAGAACAAAGGCATTTGAAAATTTCATTTAATTTTTTCTTTCTTTTGCTTTTAAAGATTAAAAAGACTCAGAATCACATTTCAACGCTTTTACGAATAAATCTTTATTAGTGTTATTTTTTTTCTATAGAATATTCACATGATCGCTCAAAAAAAATTCGAATAAAATTGATGCGAACAGTTTTGCAAACCTAATCTGCTTATATGGGCCTTTGAGGTTTAATTCCCATTATTTTTGGGAATAAATTGATCGATTGCATCACCAAATCACATTATTAATTGAGTTTTTAAGCATTTTAAGTAAATTTAGCATTAATTTTAAGATTAAACTTTGATTTATTTCATGTAGCTGACCATAAAATTTTGTGACGTAACAACGCTTTGCCAAACCCTGCTAAAAAAAAGGTGCTTTGTGACGTCACGAAACAGAATCGCTCTAAAATAAATTGAAATCAAAATTTGAAAATATGAAAACCAGCGATTTGTTGGTTGTAACGAATCGATACTTTCCTGAAATTTTCATGAAATTTGATCTAATAGAAGGGCAGAAAAATGCGGTTTTGTAAGAAAACTGAAAAGTAGAAAAAGAGGCTCGTTATGACGCCACGATTCCTTTTGTTTATATTTTGTTAACTGTTTTTATAAAAAATCTTTAGGTTTCAAATTGCAGAGAACTAAATTTTAACCATAGAATGTATAATTTTTTAAATGTGCGATATGATCTTTTAAACTTACATGCAATATACCAAAAAAAAATTATGTCAAAATGTTATGTCAAAAATATTATCAAAAAAAAAGTAATTTGCTTGATCCATCCGCCAATTTCGTATCATTAACGTAAACACTAAACGGGTCAACCTGTGATTTTAATAACTGGTTGCGAAAAGAAACTGTTATGCCGTTATGTTGATGAGGATGGGTTCTTACCTTCTCTTACTTTTGAAGTGAAGGTATTTTTTTCAGTGTTAATTAGGAATATCGTGATATTTTTTTGTTCAAACAATATCATCTAATCTGAGCACATTTTTACTATAGCAACTACAATAAAGTATTTTAGCAAAATAAACCATTTAAAATTAAGGAGCTAACCAACCTTTCAAGCTGAAAATATGCTATATTCCAGAGAAAACTTTCTTGTAGCCAACGCACTACACAGCAATTATATTTTCCTCTAAAATTACGCAAATGTCCTGTTACAAATAAGAGCAGGACATTTACCGTAATTTTACAGGTTGAAAAACAAATTACGTGACATTTAATTTTTAGCGTACAACTTTTTACAGGACATTTTCTGTAATAATAAATGAATCTTCGTTAACTTATTATAATGATTAGCGTAAAAAATTCAAAAATTTGTTTAACGACTTTTAATTAAAATGATTCCTCAAAATTTTCAACCATTACATTTTTAAGTAATGCTTCAGAAAAGATAACCTAAAGTTGTAGGGAGTATTATTCGATTTGGAATCACTGATAAGTTGGAATATTCATTTTGATGAAAGGCTCAATGTTTTCAGAATACACTTCTTTTTGATAAGTATGATCAGTAGACCGCTGCAAAAAATGACTTTTTGCTCCCATATGTATTTTCTATGCCTTTTGGGTCATCAAGCATCAGTGTAAAATTTGAGATGACTCGATTGATTCCTGAGTTAGCGCAACGCTATTCAATTTTGTATGGAAATTTGTATGGAAGAAGATATTTTTGCACATTTAATCATCCAGAAAATTCAAATAAGTTTGTAATGAAGTCGGTCTTTAATTTTTGGTTTTGACTATTCTTAAGCTTCATTTTTTGCTAACATAATAAGCATTGAAGAATTTCATGAAAAAAGTTAAAACCATTTCAAAATAAAAATCTGAATCCATTGAAAAGAATTTAAAAATGGCAGACTTTACTTGCTAGAGCTGTTAATAATTGCATGAAATGTTTTTGCAAAGGTTATATAAATAAAAAATTTACTGTAAATGCAAAGCAGTATTTTGAGATTTTTTATTTTCATCCTACGGGCACACAGTTTTCATATCAACAGATAAAAGCCAAAAAATAAAAAAAATAATGTTAAATTTTTTTTAGGATAATATCATTTGTGCTTTGTTTACATGAATTGTACTGCAAGAATCAAGGAATATTTTTCTTCCGAAGTTGAATTTCTTTGAACTTTCATTACATTCCAGGCGATTTTTAAATAAAAAATATTGTTTTCCCATACAAATTTCCATACAAAATAAAAACTCGTTGCGGTAATTCAGGACTAAATGGATCGCTTCCAAAATTTTTATTGCAATTTCTGGCAGAAATAACAATCAAAAAAAGTTGTGGGAGGTGTAAAAATTGAGGAATTTGAAATTTCCATACAAAGCTTGCAACGATCTAATAATCAATTGCATTTTGTGTGCATAAAAGAAATTAAAAAACTGTTGGCACTCTCTTTTTACTTATACTTCATAATTTATTTATTCCTCCTTTAGAATGAAACACAACTTTTTTTCATCGCTTTTTAAAAGTCCTCACCTATTAGGACGTGGTCGGCGCCGTTGTTCAAAGATTTGTGCATTAAGAGTATGCTGCTAGTGTTAAGCACTCAATGTTAACCCTTGGACAAAATTGATGACCTCGATCTTCGACGATCGTGGAGTTCAAATGCATTTGAAAATTCTTCTTAGTACAATTAAAATTAATTTTCACAACTCAACTGAATATACTGAATTTCAGTTTAAAATTCGATTTGATATACTGTTTTCAACATACACATTAGACTGGCCCATAACAAAAAAAATCCTTATATTCCACGCGGCACCCCCTAGGTTGGTGCCTTTAGGTGGAAAAATGACTTTCTGAAAGTTTCAGGCATGGTTGTCCATTCCTCCCCGAGCGGCTTGAAAAGTGCAACTCAGTGAACTTTTCGTTCTGAAACACTTGCCCTGCTGTTAAGACGCCAGGCGCACACCCAATCTAGGAGCAGAGAAGGCTTCGCCAGGGTGAGAGCAAGAGAAAAAAATCATCACATTAAGTGTAGGGGAGTAGCGCTAAAGCAACTCAGTAGGTTTTGTTCGTTCCCAACAAGAAAAGGAAGAAGAAGAAGATGCAACAGCGTTTCGTGCTGTTTGTTTGCCTACTGTGGTAGGAAGAGAAGGAAAAAATGCACTTCAGTTGTGTGTTTCGGGATTTCTCCTCCACACACAGTAGCGTTGCTATTGGGGCACCGGTTTTGCTCAGCACTCGGCTTCGGTTGTACTCGGAAACGAGTGTAGAGCATTTCGGAACGAAGTGTGGTGCTCTACAAATCGTAGAAGATAACGGTGCGATTTACACAGCGCACTGTCTGATTTGAGAAGTGTGGACCAACCATGGTTTCAGGTCATTTGGTAGAAGCACGAGCTGGCGCAAATGACTTGAAATTTGTATGGAGATTTTCTGCAAAATGTATGAAAAATCGACATACTTTCACTCTTTGTGTTCTAAAATGTGTTTCCAGTATGCTAGAAAGCTCAGAATTTTAGAAATTGTAGCTCAAACAATGACAAACAAGTTTGTAGAAAATTGTGACGCGATACGAGTTGACTGTAATGAGTTATCCGCAATTGAATGTGTGATTTTTTTTTTCATTCCTTTGATATATCGTGAACGGTGTATGGGCTAATAATCGCACTAACTTGATCGCATCGTCACACAACGAGAATCACAAATAGAAAGTTCGTGTCCTCGGTAAAGTTGCGAAAAAAGCTTTGACAAACATTATTGTGGGGCATTAAGACCTACTTGCATTCACACACTTTCTATCTGTTATTCTCATTGTATGACAATGCGATCAAGTTTGTACTAATAATCCACCTATACACCGTTCACAATATATCGATGAAATGCGAAAAAAATCACACATTCAATTGCAAATAACTCATCACAGTCAACTCGTATCGCGTCACAATCTTCTACAAACTTGTTTGTCATTGTTTGAACTACGATTTCTGAAATTCTGAGCTTTCTAGCATACTGGAAACATATTTTAGAACACAAAGAGTTAAAGTATGTCGATTTTTCATACATTTTGCCGAACATCTCCATACAAATGTCAAGTCCTTTGCGCCAGCTCGTGTTTCTGCCAAATGATCTGAAACTTTCAGAAAGCCATTTTTTCACCTAAAGGCACCAATCTAGGGGGTGCCGCGATGAAAAAAATGTTGTTAAAATCATCCCATACAAATTTGGGCCAGTCTAATACACATGTATTCCTTTGATAAGCATTTCGAGTTTAAAAATTGATGGTGCATTTGAGAACTCGATCAAGCTAAACTAAGCTAATTTGTCAACAGCTGATTAAATTCTATTAAATTTTAAACATAAAATAAGGAAACGCTTTGTACCTAAATTAATACAACAGAATCTTATAATCTTTAACAAATCGGTTAAATTTCACGCCCTGACAGCAGAAGAATAACAAGAATAGTGAAAACAGTGAGAGCAAATCTCTTTGATTGGATTTGTTTTTTTTTTTCTTTTTTGGTAAATTTAATCGATCTTGAGATTGTTTTTTCTCTAAAAAAATTGACGATGCAATCCTTAGCAGCAGCAGAGAAAAAATTCTTTAAACAAACTAGCAACTTAGAATCCTACGAAAATCCGCGAAGAGAAATAGTTCAAAACGTTTAAATTTATTGTAAAGACATTTCGCTTGGTTGCAAAAACTAGCGAAAAGCTTGAGAAGATGAAAGCAAATGATTTCAAGCTGATACCTTTTGATGCTGTCTCGGGAAGATTTTTTCTGTTATTTCTGTCATTCCCTTTGAGCAAGTGAATCTGGTGGTTCTTCAAAATGGATTGATTCGATTCTTAAGTCCTGTTTGATTAGATTTGAACAGATTCGGAAACTCTCACACCGGGTTGAAAATGAATCAAACAACTTCTACTACGATTGAATTAATAAAAAATTAAAACAAACAATTTTTTTACATTTTTGCTTTTAAAATAACAACAATTTTCTGTTCTTAAATTTATTTTCAATATGCAAAAAAAGCGAATAAAATGCCAACCTTCAGGACTCTAAAGTTGTCGCAACACAGATTGCCTCAAGAACCGGAAATGACACGACTAGCAAAAGAAACTTAAACGAAAAACTATCAATTGAAACGAACGTGAAAAAAAGCCACTCGATGAATGTTGAGCAGCCTCAACTCAAAGAAAGATAAATCAATCTCAACCACCGAATAGTGGGATGAGGGAGGGATGGGTCATGGTGAGAATAGCAAATTCAGCGCTTATCTAAGTTGTGCTTTTGAGTTGATGGGTTCGAGACACCGATAATAACGGTGTCGAATCTTGACATCCCTGACACTTGATCAGATTTCACCGTTGGTCACTTTTAAAGTATGAATCGGTAGTAAAAGCGAAAAAAAAATTTCTATGAAAACTTTCAGATTACCTATCAACACAGAGAAATCTTCATTTTTTAAATTATTAAGTAAATTTTTGAATTATAGAATTAACAACTTATCATTTTTTTAAATTGAAATGTGAATCTCCCGTTGGTAGCAAAAAAAATGTATTTTTTTTTAATATATCATTACTCTGCTCAGGCTCGATTAAATGCCTTCAATGTCTTTAAAACAAATTTAAGCATGAAACGAAGGAAACCCATTCGGTAAATTTCACGGAACATTGAGATTGAAGATAGCAGAGATTCCAGATTCAAACCACCGGAAAGGCGCCAAAAATGTAAACCGATTATCACGCAGTCCGATCGAAGCTTTTCGCACCTTCTGTGTAAAATGGCGATTAAATTCATTCAAGCCACCCTGCTGGTTGATGTTGGGGGAGTTTTGTCTTAAGGGAGAAATTAGAGGGGACCCTTTCGAGGAACCATAATAAAACATAACGCCTTTGCTTCGTAACGGAAGGATTAAATTCAAACTGCTTTTGAGCTTATTTTTCAAGAATTCTCTGATGTTGACTGTTCATCTCCGTTCTAGAAATAAATTTATGTTTCCCGGAATGGAAGGTGTTAAAAATCGCCCCAAGTCATTTACTGAAAGAATAATTGAATTATTTTTGTATTTCGCTTAAAAATTAAAAAAAATATCAGGAAATGAATCTCATGAATAAGGCTGATCATTTATAACCCGGGCAGTTATAAACGCGAGTATATTAAAATCCATTCGTTTGATCGAAAAACTTTGTATAAAGGAATTTAAGGTAATAATATGATATTTTATTAAAAAAATGTATAAAAAATAATTTATAGCTAGATGGTTAAAATAAATACTCTAGTTTTATTTTGAAATCTCTCATTTATCTTTGCACACTTTTTTCAGTCATACACTATAATAATTTTCTTACCACAGAGCCGAATCCTTCAAATATCATAATATTTTACACAAATTCAACAAGAAAAAGCAATTCGAATCTGATAGGAATGTAGCACCGCATAGGAAGCCAATTTTTTTTTTTAATTTGGCAAAACCGAGCCATTTATTCAAAAATTCCATTCAATAATCGAAAAAAAAATTAAAGCAAAAAGTGAAGAAAAATATTTGAATTTAAAAAACTAAATTAAAAGACAGTACATCAGCAGTGGTCAAATCGTGTTTAAGGTATCCGAAAAAAAGGTTTATTTTGATGGAACTGACTTTAACAAAGCGAGGGTGCAAACTGTGCTTTTCTTGACACTCATTCTTTTTGGAATGATCCGAAAGTATTCTTGGAAGCCAAATCAAAACCAACAGTCAGCAGCAGCCTTAAAATTTGCGCTTTCTGAGCCATTCCGTCCTTTTCCACCGGTAGGCCAAATCAAAATAAACAATCGGCAGCAACAGTCCTAAAAATCTGCGCTCTCTTAGCCAAATCCATTTTGTTCCATTGGAAGGCAAAATCAAAACAATATACAGAAGCAGCCTTACAAATCTGCACTTCCAAAGCCAATTCCCTTTTTTTCACCGAGAAGCCAAATCAAAACAACCAGTAGCAATAGTCTTAAAAATCTGCGCTTCCTAAGCCAATTCAGTCTTTTTCCACCGAGAGGCCAAATCTAAATAAACAAAAAAAATTATATCATTGTGAAGCGAGGTTTTGATTGACTGGTTTTTAAAAAGCAATTTGCGTTTGTGTGAAGTTAATACAAGCAAAAAAAAGTATACAACACTTTTATTTGTTTAATTTTAAGTTGTTGTCAATATAATAGCATTTTCATGGTTTATTTCTCATGCTTTTTAAAACTTTCACCCTTTGCGGACATTGCCTTTCTAGTGATTTGAGAATTTTTTTTTAAACGATTTCTGTGCCTGAATAAACGAAATGAAAAAGTAAAATAGAATCTATTGAATCAATAATGATGAAATTTCTAAAAATCAAAATTGAAACCTCAGTTTCCTCCCATTTTTCAAGAGTCCTTAAATCTCCTTGTGATTTTTCATCTACATTTATCGTTGACTTGGGTCTAAAAATACAAAAAAAAAAATAAATCTGCATAAACCAATATCTGCTTCTACCATGACCTCATGCTTTCTCGTGATGCTGTTAGGCTCACTGTGTAGTTACTCTCTAAGAATGATGCAACCAGTCTTCCGTAGTAGGACACACCTGCAAGTCCTAGCGACTGAAGCACATAAAGAAAATCATCAATGGGACCCAAAGGAAGAAGACCAGGTCGACCACCGGAATCCGGGTTAGGAGTGCTGACTGCTACACAATAATAAAAAGTGACATTGATATATGTATGTTTTTTCCTATGTAGCACCTGTGTGTACGATAGTCGTTCAAGTTTGCTTTAAAGTTCTTTCGGTAGAAAGATATTGCAGACGAAAATGCATACTTGAATCAAATAATAACTTTCAAAATGTTTTCATCCTTCAAAGACCGTAGGATTGCCTCAATCCAAATTCATTCAAGAACCTGAACAGCAAGTTATTCTTTAACTCACCTAGCAAGGATTCATCATAAAGTGGAAAGTGAAAGGGTGTTTCTGGTTCAGCGTCTTAAATCCTTGCTCCAGCAAAAGGTGCATTGACATCGTCCCCCACAAACGTGAGATGCCACTTGGCAGCGTTCCATAGTCGAAATCGTTCATATGAGCCATAAGTGGGCCAATGTACGGAACGCGTTCATGTCGTTGCAGCAATCCTGTCTGGCACCAGAGTGTGGAGAGCAGCTCGTTAGGCGATCAAAGTGGTTCACAGCCGGTCCCATTGAATAATTGTGTTAATCTGAACGAACCACCTTACTAGACTGAAGACTTTTCTTCCAGGTCATAGAAAAGAGTTGAACGCGCTACGAAATCCTTTCGGATTAAAGTGTTGTGCAGGTAACCGATGCATGCAGAGTAATCTGCAATTCAGGAGATAAAATTTTATCTATGATGCGGCTGCAGCTAGAAGAATCTTAGTACAAAGGGGTGAACGAATTCATGAGACTTCTATTGCAAGTTTTCAAGCAAAATTGGATGATCCCTTAGCTTTTAGATTGAAGCATTCGATTATTGATGCTTATCCTTGATTTTTAAAGATGATTGATAGTCATTTCCCTTATCATTCAAAGTTAGATCAACATTTAAACTCGCTTGCAGATACCAGAGAGCATATTCAAGTGTTAAGAAATCAATTTAGGCTGCCATTCCGATATCTTACCTTTATCTTAAGTTCATTGTCATAGTTCTTCTGCCGCCGCCTATCACCAGAAACGCACTGCATTAGCCTTCTGCCGATTGGCCGGTGTTTGTTTTCATTCTCCTTTGTCCGGGGAAAGTGATAACAATAGGAGGGGAATGGGAATAAGGGGGAAAATAAGAAAGAAGAAACTGTTTTCGATTGCCGGTCGGCAGGCTTCTTCGATTCTCTTGATTTTGGCTTTGATTTTCTCATCTCCTTGTCAAACGCCTGGGAGAAATATGCTTTCTCACACTTAAAACGATCAAGCAGCCCACATTTTTCACACAGTAACCCATTCTCGTTCTCGCTAGGAGAAATTTTTATAAGCTTCTCAGTAACTGGCTGAGAAATCAAAGATCGCAATTCATTTCACTGATCAAAAGCAGCACTGATTAAGTATTTTCAGAGCCACACTACAACAGTGCTCTGTCAGTAGAAGAGTGATCATTCGTTAGAGAAAAAAATTCTCCCCGCTTTTTCAGCAGCAGAGGATGAAATGCTCATTAAAAAAAGACTCACAATTATTCGGAGCGGAAAAGTTCACTGTATCCTTTTGGTCAAGATGAGCAAAATAAAGCCTGCCGGTCGGTTTACATACACACGCACAGCTCATCTTGGCTGGTGTGATTTTTGGTGTCAGTTGGAAACAACGAGTGTTTTTTTTTCTAATGCCGGTTTTGATACACACACAGCTTACGTACATCATTCGACAATTTCCTTACTGGCTGATTGTTTTCATCCTTCTTTGTCTTGTGATAGGATATGGAATATGTTTTATTTGGTTTCTTTAAGACAATATGTTCTACTCAACATTCCTGATTGACCTTTCACGTTTAACTTGAAATACGATAGATTCAATTGTAATGGTATAATTGATTTAACTGTAAATATGATAGAATCAACTACAAATGTATGATGGATTCTAGGTATAGAACTATAAATATTATTATTATTATTTGTTTATTTATTCATGTAACGTAAGATACACATCTTTTAAGTTGTTACAATTTGGTTGATTCTGTTGGATCTACATATAACTAATCGTTCCATTTCTGCTCCTAATTTTATCTATGTCGTTGTTACTCCATGTATTCTTCCAGCAAACATCTTTTGAACTCTGATTTCCTTGTAATTAATTTTAAACTTGTGGGAAGATTGTTCCAATTAACAATGCCTCGAACGAAGAATGATTTCCCGTAATAAGAAGAACTATGCGGAGGAATTAAAATATTTCGAGTGCGTGAATTTCTTAGAGAAGAGAGCAATGCTTTTAGGTAAACTGGCTTTCCTGAGTTGAGAATTTTATGCATTAGCATGCATGATCGATACTTGTAAAAGTTATCAAAAGAACAGCCAATGAGAAGTTTTTGTAGGTGAGAAACTCGAGAAAACCGTGATAAATTGAAGGCATATCTTACACAGGAATTAAGGGCGACTCGTAGTTTACTTACAGATCTCTCTGAAGCGTTCAAGTAGATAAAATCCCCATAAATAAACAAAGGAAAAACATAAGCTTTGAATATTTTTAGTTTGGTATTAACATCTAGATGTCTAGTTGTTAGGTTTAGCCTTTTAACAGCACCGTAAATTTTACCACATTGAGCATTCACATGTCGATTTCAAGCGAGATCACGATCGAAAATAATACCAAGGTTTTCGGCGTAATCAACAAATTGAATAACGTCCTCATTTAAAATGAGTTGTGGATAGCTAGTGAATGATTGTAGTTTTCCAAAGAACATAGCTTTTGTTTTAGAGGGATTGATTGGTAAGAGATTCGCGTTTGACCATTCAGTCAGTTTGGTGAGATCATGGTTTATTTTACCGAAGAAGGCATTCAAGTTTGTAGATCGCTTTTCACAAAGATAAATCTGCACGTCATCAGCAAAAAGATGTATAGAACAGTACTGCAAAGCAGAAGGTAGATCGTTGATAAATAGCGAAAAAAACAGGGGTCCTAAAATTGATCCTTGAGGAACACCTGATTTGATAGGAACAAACTCTGAATAGCAATCATTAAACAGAACGGTTTGTAAGCGGCCTTGTAAATATGACTGGACCAATTCAACTGCTGGCCTCGAAAAATTATATTTGGAAATCAACTTGTTGATAAATATTGCATGCGAAACACGGTCAAAGGCTTTAGCGAAGTCTATCATCAACAATACAGCAAATCCTTTCTTATCTAGGGCATATGCAATATCGTTATGTACCTTCATAAGTGCAGTTTCAGTACTGTGCGAAGGGCGAAAACCCGATTGAAATTCGTATAAAATATTGGCTTGATTCAAATATTCTGTTACTTGACACTTGATAATTTTTTCAAATATTTTTGAAGTTGCGCTCAAGATACTTATCGGTCTCAAGTTCGATAAATCATGAGCTTTAGTTTTTTTAGGAATAGGAATACCTTTAGAAACTTTCCATTGATAAGGAAATTTTGAGGTTTTAATTATGGTGTTGAAAATATGTTTAAGAGCAGGTAGAATGTGTGGTAACATAATTTTAATTAGTTTAACTGGAATTTCATCCATTCCCAATGCATCAGATTGTATTGAACTAACCGCGTTAATAATGTCGCTGTTTTCAAAATCCTTGAATTTGAAACCTTGTGGATTATAAGGATAATGAAATTCATCAACGTCGATACTAGTAAAGTTTGATGAAAAGTAGTTATTTATTTCTTCAGCTTCAAAGTTAGATACAGTTAGGTTTCCTGGAGATTTCGACAACCCAAACTTTCTTAAATTATTCCAAAATGTTCTGGCGGGCAAATCAAGATTTATGCGATTCTTGTCCCGGATAGTTTTAGCTTTAGAAATTAAAGAATTCACTTTATTACGCAGAGTTTTGTACTTATTTTTATCGTCGGCTGACTTCGAACGTTTCCAAGTATTATACGCTAAGTTTCTATTGATTATTGCGTGGTTAATTTCATGATTGAACCATTCATTTTTACGAACCTTTCTAAATTTCAGAGGAAATATCAACTCTTGAATTTCTAACAAAAATGTGTTAAAATGGTGAACAAGTATATCTGGATCATCTATGCTCATGAAAACGTTCCAATCTACTTCGTTGAGAATAGCATGGAGTGCATTTTGGTCAAAATTTCTGTAGTTCCGGAACCAATATCCATCTGCTTGAACAGTTTTAGGGAAAGATAATGATGAGAAAATTAAGTCATGGTGTGAAACACCCGGTAATGAAATTTGGCTAAATCGGATTACAGCATCGGGGGAATCGGATAAGAGCAGATCAAGTAAGGAATTTCCGGTATTATGGAAATATGTGGGTTATATAGCAGATTTAACTATATATTTTTGTGATGGATTGTGTGATACTTGAATAAATACATGCACATCCAAACACCACATGTATTTTTAGTGTAGTTAGTATGCAGAAGGCAACTAGTGTTTACCACAGTTGGCGGTTGGTCTTCGTCGGAATTGGTCGTACATTTTCTTCTCTCTCGCTCTCGTGTTTCGCAGAGTGTTTGTGTCGTTAAAATTTTTTTTGCATGTTCGATTTTGTGAAGTAGGGTATTAATTCATGTTAAAGCAGGGTTACGGCTTTTCTGTGATGTCAAATTGTGGATAATTTTTTATTCAACAAGTGAGTGGAAGAAGGGACACTTCAAAAAGTCCCGGGAATCAGCCTTACTTTATTCAGTTGCCGTTCGTTGGAAAAAAAAGTTGTCTGTATGCATATTGGCGCTAGTCGCGTAGTGGCTATGTGTGAATTAAGGCTTGGTATCAATGTAGATAAGTGAAAGGAGAATTGAAAGGTATCACGCACACTTGTGCGGCGTCGATGGGTCGGTCGGAAGAAAAATTTGCGAATGATTTCGACGTAGAGTTTCGGACGTGCCAAGAGTTTTGTTCGACAAGTTTCTGTGACTACATCAATCGCATTCAGGATAACGCTCGCACCGACTCCTTATGTTTTTGGTCATGCGTTCGACAAAGAAAGGGTACTCAGAGTTTACCTCAAGTGACCACATACGACAATGAAACTGCCGAAACGCCAAATGCTGTTGCAGTCAATTCTCGACATTCTTTCAGAGTGTTCTTAGCACTAACACACCACCTTTATGCGAATCATACCTAAGAAGCTTGCCGAATCGTGACTTCAACCTTCCTTTGCTGAATTTCTCCTCGAACGACGTCTTCCGGAAGCTGTCTACGTTAGATGAAACAAAAGGACCTGGACCAGATGGCATTCCTCCAATTCTGGTTAAGAAATGCGCCGATCCGTTATCCGTACCAATATCGATCATCTTTAACCAACCGTTAACGGAAGGAACTTTTCCCACCGCATGGAAAATCGCACCGATCACTCCAATCCTCAAATCCGGCGACGCGCATCGAGTGGAAAACTACCGAGGGATTTCGATTCTAAGCTGTTTGCCTAAGGTATTCGAGAGCCTCGTTTATGACGTACTTTATCAATCGGTGCACCACTGTATTTCTGAAGATCAACATGGATTCATGAAACGTTGATTTACGACCACCAATCTTATGACGTACGTTTTGAAGTTGGTTACTAGACTGGATAAACGTCAACAAGTCGATGCAGTTTATGTAGACTTGAGCAAGGCTTTTGATAGAGTACCGCACAAATTTGTCATCGAAAAAATGCGTCGGATAGGACTACCTGATTGGCTTTGCAAATGGATCAACTCTTATCTCGTAGACCGGACAGCTTACGTACGACTAAACAACGTGAACTCGACGCCTTTTCGAATCACTTCTGGAGTTCGACAAGGAAGTCATCTGGGACCTTTGATTTTCGTTCTTTTTATCAACGATCTATGCGCTGTCATTGAATCGGATAAGTTGTTGTACGCCGACGATCTAAAGATTTTTCGTACCATAGCTTCACTAGTTGACTGCTGTGCTCTCCAAAAAGACATCGATTCAATTCTAACGTGGTGTCATCAGAATGGTATGGCTCCTAATAATTCCAAATGTAGTGTCATATCTTTTACTCGTAAACGTCAACCTTTGAACTTCGAGTGGCATAATTTTGGACACCAAGCTCACTTTCTCGCAGCATATCTCGACTACAACAGCTAAGGGCTTTGCGGTTCTGGGCTTCATACGACGAAACACGCAATTCTTCAACGACTACTACAGCCTAAAAGCACTTTATTGTGCTCTTATACGCAGCATTGTCGAATACGGAGTACAAATCTGGGCTCCATACCAGGTTGTACAGGCAAACCGGATCGAAAGAGTACAACGATGCTTCCTCAGATACGCTCTGCACCAGATACCATAGAACGACGCCTTGAACCTCCCGCCTTACGAACAGCGCTGTTTGTTGCTGAGTCTACCGACGCTGGCATCAAGGCACATTTTTCTACAACGGCTCTTTGTCTTAGATATTCTACAGAATAATGTGAACTGGCCAGAATTGTTGTCCTTACTTCCGTTTAACGCTCCTGTAAGATCTACTCGGACGCAGGAGTTCTGGAATAAGTAGGGGAGAGTGGGGTATCGTGGGCCATGGGGAAACGTGGGCCACTTTGAATATCTCAGATGTGTGTTGAGATAAAAATCTCAAACCAACTGTCATCGTCGTCGATTTGCGTGAGCATATATTCCTATATGTTGTTGGCTGAAATACGCATCATATGCTTCTTTTATTTATCAAGCTTAAAAAAGTTAGAAAAATTTACTTACATAATTAAAAAAACACCCGCTAATTTCATCGATGGGTAACCTAAAGTGCATAACCAAAAATGCTCATACCCTTATGATCTCAGTTTTGTCATGATCTTTTTCATGCAAAAGGAATTTTTGATGAAACATCAATAAGTCACACAAACGCAACCAATTTGTAAATCATAGCTTGTGGGGAATCGTGGGCCACACATCTTGAATCACCTATATTTTTATAATTTTATACAAATTCAGAACTTAAAATGCGTTTTACCTATCTGAAAAGTTTCCTTATGCCAAATGAAGAGTTATGAAAAATATTTTGTTCATCCTATATAAGAAATTTTGCCAAAACGTTCGCGAGCCAGGTTTTGGAATCTATGTGATCATACACAGCTCTTTTTTTATTTCATCGTCTGAAATTGCTTTAAAATAACGAAATGAATTAGGAAAGCCAGTTTTGGGTCAACTCATAAACTTTGCATGTTATTTGGTTAATTTGGATTTGGTGGCCCACAATTCCCCACCATTTTTCAAAATCCAAAAAATATTGCTTTTTTTTTAAACAGTCAGAACTTGGGGAAAATAACTCAGTAAAACTTAAAAAAAAATATCTTATGATACCTTGAAAATGTAGAAAACCATACCACTTTTTATTTTCATTCTATCTTTTATAATAAAGAAGTTATGGAACAACGAAAAAAAGTGGCCCATGATTCCCCACTCTCCCATATTTATTATTCCATCTTGCTGAGCGTATTCTTTCTTTTATTCCATTTATATTAATAGCTTCTCTGTCTTCCAATATATATGAAATACATTCTAGTGTCAACCATAATCTTGCTTTCAGGCCCGTATGAAGGACCCGTTCATGGGGGGGGTTTTCGAAATTCAAATTTAGCTAAAAATAATAAGAATACCAAAAATACACAACTAACAAGAAAATGAATTCACAACCATTTTCTTACTCATAACTATCACACAAACTCAAAAAAAAAATACTGATTTCAAAATTATGTTCTTTAGGCTGAACTAGAAATTTGCTTCAAACAAATTTTTAAGCAGATTAGATTTCAAATTTCAAAAAAATATTTCCATAACAAAGACTGAAAAAAATCCGAATCCTAAAATAAATTTCAGATCAGGTAAAACATTACCCATGATAAATTGTTAGGAAAATGACAATAATTGTTATTCACTATTCATCTTAATTGACATTTCTTTTCTTCATTTTCAACTGTAGGGATGATCGAAAAATTCTGCTGTAGTGTTTTGAATTTGAAAAAAAATTAATCGCGATTTGAAATGTGAATCAAGTTTATGGTTTAAGAAAAAAAAATCAAAATCAAAAAACATAGACAAACTTATCGAAAATATTTCTTAAAATTCAAATAGCTTATCTTAAAAATTCGATACCTTTATTTCAAAATAAAAAAAACTGTACTATAATTTTTTTTTAAATGATTTGAAAATAAAATAAAAATGAAACTGCAAATGTTGAAGTTGAGTTTTTAAAATTAAAGAAGGTTTTTTTTCAATAAACCTGACTTACCATTATAAAAACTTATTTATAAATAGAATTTAATTGATAACTCAAGGGAACAGAATTTTTGTGCTTATGTTTTAAAGATTGGTTTGATAGATTTTAGCATCCTGAACTCGAATCTTTTGTAAAACTTGAAATAGCACATTAAGTTTTGATTATATGAACTTTTAAAATGTGTCAGTTTTGATTGAAATCAATCATCGATAACTGTTTTACTATCAAAACCACATTTAATGAGAAATCTGATTCTAATTTCGTTTATTATATTTCATTCAAATAAGAAATAATATTTTGATGATGAAGATGATGCATGTTCTGAAAAAGAAATATTCAACAGTTTTTAAAACATGGGAAAGATATCATTACAAGTAATTTTGACATTATTGTCAGAACCAAATTCTATTTGGTATAAAACTTCTGTACAAATTCGTTAAATGAGAAAAAGTAAACAAATAGAAAACTTCTATAACTTTTATCGCAAAACTCAGTGACTCAGTGAGTCTTGATGAAAGTCGAAGATTGATTCAAATCTTTTATTTCAAAATGTTATGTTTTTGTTTTCTAGTTTTGCATTCTGAAATTGTTATGACCTGTTTTGAAAAGTTATTTCAATAACAAAAGCTTATAGAAAAATTGCATATTTTGAATCAGGGCACCCAAATTAGTCCAAATTACATTTTAAATTTTTGGCTTGTGTAATTTATCAAAACCTGCGCAAATGTGATGCTGAGAAAAACAAAATCAATATATAATTGAGACTGAAATTGGTTTCTTGAACAAAATTTCATATCAGCACAACTTTTTGAAAGACATAAATGATTCTATTTCAATCAAATTTTTAGTAATAAGGTAAACGGTATTAGATTGTAGACTTTTTTGCTAATTCTGTGAGAGTAAAACGCTTGTTACATGGTTTCCAACTTGCCGATGTATAAGATTAGTGTTCGATTGATTAATTTTGAAGTTGAATTTGGAGTTTGAAATGGTTCGTTTCAAACTCTGTTCTTGTTTAGTTACACTTCTACACTCAAGACGAGGTAGGGTTCTTGTGATTCAAGTTAATAGTAACAAAACATTAATCGAAATTTAGAATTAGAAATTAGTATCAATTCATGAACGTCAAAAATTGTGTCGTAAAATTAAATGTCTAGTCTTGAGAATCAATAGTAAATTCCGCCGGAGGCGAACCAAATTTCTGACTTGCTTGTTAACACTTATTTTAAAACACCTTTTGATGTGAATTTTTTCGATACTACGGTGAAAATTTTACTTGGAAAAATCTCCATGGGGGGGGGGGGGGTTAAGCCCCTAAAACCCCCCCCCCCCCCCGTTCGCACGGCCTTGCTTGCTTTTAACTTATAATCTTTTTTCTTTATTGCATGTTGGAATAAATCTTCTGCATCGTTAACATTTATCTTAAATTTTGTTTTTAACTCTTTGTTGAGCCATGTCCAAATTGTTTTTGATGCTACACAGTCTTTTATCATATGCTAGGTAGTGTCATTATTATTGCATAAATTACACTTGGGAGAGGAGCACGACAGAAACCTTTCCAAAAAAATAATATTCCGTAGTGATAATATCACGCGTTTCAAAATAGTAAGTAACTTTGATTTTAATATTTCTAAGGCTGTGTTTAAAAGTAGAATAAGATAGTATCTTTTTGTAATGTGTAAACATTTCTAAATGTCTGCAATGACTAAATAAATAAATAAATAAATTTCAAATACTCAGCCATCTTGAATCTAGGCACTTTTCGGGTCTCAAGTGTGTTAGTGTTAGTGTTTTTTTTTTCAAACCAAATTTCGATAATAAATTTTATTAATAATTGCCATCCAACAGGTTGTCAGTATTTGTATCCATATTTATCAATTCAGAATTTCTCATCGTCAAAGGATCGATTAATCGAAGGATTAATGATTACAATAATCATTGATTTTGTTCCAATTGTTATTGATTTCATTGTTTTAGCAGTACAATATTTATTGAAAGTTTTAATTTCAGCCGATCAGAGCTCATCAGACTTAATACTACTATAAGTTTTTTGAATGCCATCGTTATATACTCAAATTTCATTGACTTATATACTCACCTCCAATAATAATAATTTAATAACAATTTTTATATGATGTATTAGTGTTTTCGTGTTGTTTCTTATTCAGCTTTAAAAAGTGGTAGAAGAAAAGTGCCAATTTTACTTGTAGGAGTTCAAATGGTAAAGAAGAATCATCACGAACTAAAAGATTTTTCTTAAGTAAGGCCCTCAGGATCAGAGAGGTGCCAGTCCAAAATTATCCATTTGAGTTGAATTTTCCTAACGATTCTTCATGTTTCAATGTACTGGTGCAAAATTCATTTTTTTTTATTATTAATTTTTTCAACACTTTTTCGATTGAATTAAAATTGCTCGAATTTGAAAAATATATGAAATAATCGAACACCTCCACACCTTGGAGCGCGTTTTCTCGAAACTATCATAAAGGAACTTGCACTCTTCTGATCCCAAGCGCCTCAATTATATTACTATTCATATTCAGAAACAAACAATTTTACATACCTATGTACATTAATTTTTTTTTCTTACAGATTGTCCACATCAGTAGAAATTATCTTCATCCATTTTAAGCATAGTTTTTGTTTTAAAAAATCATTTTAATGTTTAATTTGTTGAAGTTATAACGAAATGCAACAGTATTGAATTTGTCTTATTATTTAATTGATATGAAAAAAAATCTGCAATAAAAATTTAAAAATCCATAAGTTGATAAAATAATCCAAATATCTTAGATACACAATTTATTTCACCACCAAGGACTATAATTATAATGTCATGATCTCATTATTGTCAAGTAATTGCATGTATTTTGAAATTGATCTTGACTGCTCATTCATCAGTTATAGCATTTGAAAATATAAATACATTGTACGTAAATGCGGTATCGACATGGAAAACGGCGAATGCGATAACATCAAAGTTTCAAAATAAAATCCGTTCAAGTTTGACAACTCAATATACAATACAGATATTAAATCTTTCAGATAACTTTGCACTATCGAATATAGGTCTATGAACTTTTTTTTCATAAAGCTGATGACGCTATTTTATGCATTTTTCACATTTGCCCTTTTCGAAATTCAAAACCGAGTAGTTGTCTTCACTTTAAATAATTTTTTTTTCAGTTACGCTTATCCATGATGTCAACATTATTATGCCGATTTTTGCACACTTTTTACAGAACACTTGAAGACAGCGATACTTTATCAAAATATATTATTATTGTTATATATACACTGCCGGCCAAAAGTTTGGGATCACCCACTAAAAAACATGCAAATTTTGATCGTTCATATCTCAGCCGTCTTAGGACATATTGCAAATCTTCTGATCTCATTTGAAAGATAATGAGCAATAGCTATTTCGGAGGTATTTTGCACATAAATAATGATTTAGTTTTGATCTTAAAACTTAACCTAAAGTTATAACATTTTCAAAAAATCTCACTCAATATTCAAATCCGATCATCTCGGGATAGGATGGACCAAATTTCAAAATTTGAGTGGCATTCGAATCTCTATTCTTTACTTTTCAAAACACAATAAAAAATTTTGTGAAAAAATTCAAGAATGTACTTTTAATAAATAAAATAGACATTTGAGTTATCGTCCAAAAGTTTGGGATCACCCCTTTGTATGGTGAGATTGGGATCATTCTTATAAAAACATGCAAATTTATTTTATTCATATCTTTCTCATCTAACATCGTATTGCAGATCTGAAGGGTTCATTTGGAAGCTAAAGAATTGTTGTTTTTTAATAAATTCATTCAAAAATTATATTTTGAAGTGAAAACCATTAAAAAAATCACCTGAAATTAATTGTTTTTTTTGAAAGTTCCCAGTTATGATTCTGATTTTTTTTATAGTTCTCACCTTAAAATATAATTTTTTAATGAATGTATTAAAAAACAACAATTCCTTAGCTTCCAAAGGAACCCTTCAGATCTACAATACGATGTTAGATGAGAGAGATATGAATAAAATAAATTTGCATGTTTTATTAAGAATGATCCCAAACTCACCATACAAAGGGGTGATCCCAAACTTTTGGACGATAACTCAAGTGTCTATTTTATTAATTAAAAGTACATTCTTGATTTTTCTCACAAAATCTTTTGATTGTGTTTTGAGAAGTAAAGAATAAGGATTCTAATGCTACTCAAATTTTGAAATTTGGTCCATCCTATCCCGAGATGATCGGCTTTGAATATTGATTGAGATTTTTTGAAAATGTTATAACTTTAGGTTATGTTTCAAGATCAAAACTAAAACATTATATTTGGGCAAAATACCTCCGAAATAGCTATTGCTCATTATTTTTCAGATGAGATCAGAAGATTTGCTATATGTCCTTAGACGGCTGAGATATGAACAATCAAAATTTGCATGTTTTTTAGTGGGTGATCCCAAACTTTTGGCCGGCAGTGTATGTGTATCATATCTATAACTTTATATCCATTAAATATTTCATTAAATTGTTTCATGATATTTTAACTGTACATTAAAGATAAAAGATATCTTCTGCTGGCTATCCGGAGCCAGCGTCTTCACTTGCTGCCAGCCAATGTTCTCGTAAACTTTGCAGATTTCCGCGGCTAGACTACGCCGCCGTTTATTCCTTAACCCTCATCCGCATTAGGGTGTCATTTTGACACCATTGCAAGTTTGAATGCTTGTACCTTTTATCAGAAGCTTCAAAATACGAAAATTTCTTCGGGGACCCTAAATGAATTCAAAAGGTCTTCAATATTGCATCTTTACTTTTTTATGGACGAACCCTGGAAGCCTGGACAAAAATCTCCCTTTTCCGACTTTGGGTGTCATTTTGACACCACAAAAGTAAAATCTATTTAAGTCGTTTGAATTATTATGAACTTCATATAAAACTTATATCAATAGAAACCTTGTAATGTCAGTAAAATATGTTAAGAACATTATATACAGCTAAAGTTTTCTCGTTATTCAGCATGAAATAAAAAAAAATCCGAAAAAACATGCCTCTCGAAAACTGCTGTAGTTCATATATTACCCGTTCAAAAAAAATAGCTGAAGTTAATGCCTACATCATGAAGACAAGAAATATTTTTTTAATTTTTTTTTTATGAAATAGTCACAAAAAGTTAAAAAAGTGGTCTAAAAACCTACTTTTCATTCGATTGCTAGTAAATAATGTTTGAGCGATGGTAGAGTGTTTTAAAAAATATGACTACAAACTTTATTGAAATTCTAACATTGTGCTGTCTTTAGATTTTCGATGCAACAAAAATTGAATTTACTGGAATTTTTTAAAGTTGGCTACTTTGCGCGTTTTTCACTAATTGAAATTTAGTCTGTTTTTGTGGTCCTCCGTCAGGTTGTATCCGGATTTTCAGTGCTTTCTCGCCGTTTGAAGCAATCAATTAAATCTACATTCTAGTGAGGTGCAACGATTCACGCTGTGAGATTTCTCAAAAATATGAAAATTATAAACGTAAAATCATTCCTGAATTTCTAGAACCACAAGCAGCGCGTCCAGCAAAACGTGTTTGTTTGCTCTCCGAGTAGGTACGGTGGGTGGTGATTTGGGCAGAGAGCGAAGCCGACAAACGAAATAATGATGCGTGTCGTAGGGGAAAACTGTACAAGACGCACCAGCGGGGTAAGATGGCCCATGTCATTCTTTCTCAAATATACACTAACCTACGGCTTTGAATGATGATTTTCTTCATTTTTATTGTAGCAAACAAGCTTTTTCATCATTCAATAGATGAAAAGTTCACAAAATCTACTTTAGTTCTTAGAAACAGAGGAATTAATGGAATCAGCGTGAAACTTGTAATTTTTCATAAGTAACATATAAGGTTTTATGGTAAAATAGCCTGGGCAATCTGATCAAACTACAGCTTATCGTTTCACCACTCATGTGCACTTTCGGAAGACTATAAATATTTTGTTGTATTTTATTAACTTTCTACAAAGTTTTATCAAAAATCAATCATATGAAAATTAGGGCAGAATGCCAACAAGACCACGTGTTTTACGCTCAAATTTTGAATGCTGATAACTTTTGAGAAAACCCGAATATCAAAACAAAATGCCATTCTTTTTATTTGCTGACTCCCAAATTACGATAATAATGCATAGTTATAACATACTTTGTCCTTGTTCGAGTTAAAACGGTGCACCAATATTCGACTCGAAAAAATTATCGGCCGCCATGTTTGCCGCGATATCACTATATCAGTCAAAAAAATTGAATTTCTTTGCCTACTTGAAGGCGTTTTATCTATAAGGATATAAAAAAGTGTGTTTTGAAAAGCGAAATTTTCGGTGAGTTTAGCAATATTAAATGCAATAGCCAAAGAATGTTAGTTTACAAAAATACGATGAACATGTAATTAAATATTTGGTGTTTCAATAACTACATTTCGTATAATCATTGTTCTATTTCTTACCACCCTTCTTGTTTGGTGCGTTCTGTCCACTAGTTTTGGCGTTCTACCCCGCGGTTTGTTTTCTGGCGGTTTCAGTTTTTTTTTCAAAAAATATAATCAAAATCGTGTTTTTATCATATTTTTTCTTTTCGATAATAAGTAAATTTCACCCTTGAATTGTCGTCAACTTTCAATTTGGTTCTTAAATGATTGGTATCGCTGTAAATAGCAATTATGCTTAGCTGGTGCGTCTTGTACAGTTTTACCCTACGTTTCTTGGTTGGAAATTTTCTATTGATAGTAGTTCACGTTTGCTTGTCACGACACGCATCATTATTTCGTCTGTCGGCTTCGCTCTCTGCCCAAATCACCACCCACCGTACCTACTCGGAGAGCAAACAAACACGTTTTGCTGGACGCGCTGCTTGTGGTTCTAGAGATTCAGGAATGATTTTACGTTTATAATTTTCATATTTTTGAGAAATCTCACAGCGTGAATTGTTGCACCTCACTAGAATGTAGATTAAATGTGCTTTCCAATGAATATACTTTTGATTGGTCCAAACTAAGTAAAAGCACTGAAAATCCGGATACAACCTGACGGAGGACCACAAAAACAGATGAAATTTCAATTTGTAAAAAAATCGCGCAAAGTAGTGGGCTTTGAAAAATTCCAGTAAATTAAATTTTTGTTGCATGGAAAATCTAAAGACAGCAAAATGTTAGAATTTTGATAGATTTTTTAATCATATTTTTTCAAAAACTCTACCATCTCTCAAACAGTATTTACAAGCAATCGAATGAAAAGTAGGGTTATCAGACCACTTTTTTGAACTTTTTGCGACCATTTCATTAAAAAAAAAATTTGAAAAATATTTCTTGGCTTCATGATGTAGACATTAACTTCAGCTCTCATATGCATAAGCAAATATTTTTTGGACATGTTATATATGAACTACAGCAGTTTTCCTGAGGTATGTTTTTTGGGTTTTTTTTTTCTTTCAACGAGAAAACTAGAAGCTTTAGCTATATATAATGTTCTTAACATATTTTACTGACATCACAAGGTTTCTATTGATATAAATTTTGTTTAGATTGGTTTAATACGCCAAAAGTTATAACGATTTTAGCTTGACGTGTCAAATTGACACTCCTAGTGCTGATCAGGGTAATGAAATCTGATGCGGATGAGGGTTAAGTTCGAAAAGAAAAGTAATTTGAAACACCTTACCGTAACTTAGTATAAAAATACCTAAAGAACGATTATCTGAAATTTGCATGAAAGAGTGCAGTTGAACGTGTTTGGGTCTCACACTTCAAATTCAATGCTTTTACTATAGATTAGATAAATACTGGATTGAATGACTAGTTCCTATTTACTGTTGAAGTGAATCCAAAATCCTGACCAGACATTTCGTAAACTGAAAAAATGGCAGGCAGCCATATCGATGGATTCAACAATCGTGCCATGCTAACCTATTCCATGAAAATTTATAGAATCCATTCGAAATTGGACAGTGTCAATGTTGTCAATTTAGGAAACTCTCTCCTCAGTAATAAACCATCATCACCGGAATGTTATTCCACCTCACAAAGCATCCATTCGAGCGTGCATCATTTCATTGAAAAGAGGAAATTGATTTGACACAAAACCGTTTTTTTTTTTGGCTTTCTTTCTTCTAGCCTCCCGGTTTCTCTCAACTTTCGTTCTATTCCACCACCTGATGTCCTCGTTCCCAATATCTAAGTCTGTCTACTCAGTCAGCATCATCTATTCCTCAAAGGGGAGTTTAGCATATTTGAGCTGCTCCATTCAGGAAAAATTGGTACTTTCCAGAAAATGGTTATTGTTCCCTCGGATGAAACCGGAAAGACGAACACAGTGGACGATTGTGAGGTTCTTAGGAAAAATTAATGTTAAGTTTTTCAAAATTTTGTTATTTTATAGGGTTGGTTTAAAAACTTAAGAAGTGTGCTAGAAAAACTCCGCTTAACTTTTACCAATTGATTAAATTTGGTTTTTCTCTTATGAATTATGAATTTATTCTTCCTCGATTAAGGTGGTGTTCAAACCATTAGAGCGATGTTTTTGGATTTAATATTAGGTGGTATAAATCAGCTTTTCGATCAAATTTTTGATTGAAAATTCTGACGTTCAGTTCTTTAAATACACTGTGAATTTTATTCTTTGTCTGACGATTTCGACCCATCTCTTTCTGAGAAGTGTTGAGTAGGAGGGGGAAGAAGAAAACAGATTTTGACAAACTCCAGCAAGTGGAAACCTTCCGGGAGGATCTTCTCAAGCACTCCAAGCGATTGACAACACCACTACGCAGGAAATTAAATCGAATTGATTTATGAAGGTGAACGTAAATTTGAGACAAAAAGAATTTACCGACATACAAAAGGATTGCTGGTTTTGGTCTGAGTTTGGTGTTGTTAAATAAATTAAGCATAAGTAAAAAAGAAGAAACTTATAACTTTGATTTTTGTATTCAATGCTTTTTAATTCAAAGTTTATTTGAAGATTCATTTCCGAACAAGCAGAAAACTATAAATTTCAAATTCAATCTAAGGAAATAAAAAGGCCCTCCCAGGGCACGGAAAATTCGTGCCCATTTCCGTTCATGCTGTCAATCAATATTGATGATTATGATTAACAAAAATGATTACTTTTCCCCGGGTTGGGACCTGATCCATGTTCCAATGAGTACAACCATAATCGGCATTTTTACCTAACCGAGATTTAATGACTCACCTTGAGGAAGATTTATTTATCCGGGCTGATTTCCATGTCCCCGGTCGAGGGAATTGAGCTGTTAGAGTGGAAAAAAGAGATCGTTTAAAACTTTGCCCGGCCTTGTTTCAGCTGCGAAATTTTCATATTCCTACTGGTATAACGATCGGCATAACAGAGTAAAATATTTCACAATTTTCCCAGCAGTGAAATTTATCACACTTGTTGTTCGCACAAACACACGCACTTGAAAATAAATTCACACGTGGCCAGAAAACATACATTAAGTGGCGTCAGGCGCCGTGAAATGGGAATGGGTAAGTAAGGAAATAAGAGCGGTCCTAACCACATCAATCCTCGTCTAAAGCCCATTAATTATGATTAACACATTCCACAGCCGCACATAACTTTGGGCGTCCTTTAAAATGGCGCCGCGAAAATGTTGGCGTGGTGACGAAGTGTTGAATTTTGGTGTTTGCTTCTCATCATCATCGTCATACCTTCTACATTCATTGGGAAGGTATCAAATGGCGCTTGGATCCCTATCGTATGGTTCAAGAATTTCGTGGAAATAATCTTGCCGCACGCGAATCATATGGCTTGGTCTTGGGGAAATTAACCGCCCCATCCTCATGATTAAGTTATAATTAGGGGATAACTCCATTCAAATCAAATCCCAAAGATAGATACCTCCCATGTTTAATCCTGTTGCTTGAGGAGAAAACCCTTTGAGGTTCAGCATGAGTAAGAAAAGGTTCAGTATGATACAAGTTTTGAAAGGATTATACAATTAGAAAGTTTGTTTTACATTTGTAAAATTGATGTCCTTGTAAATAGAAAAAAAAAACCGATTGAACAACTTATTGATGCTTTTAAAGTCAACTGAATAATGACGAAAAGAATGATTATGATGCTCTTCACTTTCCCCTGCAATGTAACTTGGGCCAGATTATCTTAAAAGAAATTTTTCAAGATGTCTTTTTGATTATTTGGTCCGTTGATTTTGAAAGAGAAAAAAACATTGTTCAAACTTTGGTATGGTGCCTACTAATGTAACTCATGGATAGAGGTTCTGCAAACGCGATCGAGTCACTGATCAGTGATCACTGATCACTAATCGTACTTCCACAGCAAGAGTTTTTGTCTGAGTCTCAAAGAATAATAAAAAAAATGATTTTAAAAATTTAGTTTAAAAAATATGCAATTTGAAATCTAAGTCTAAACTGATTTAAAAATAAAACCTTCCTTAATAAAAGGCAATTAAAGGAAATTAAATAAATGGATTTTTTTTTATTTGAGTCTTTGACTACTGCCATACAGACTTAATATTAAAAACTTACTTATGAATAAGATTACAATACTATTAAAAATTAGTTAAAAATTAGTTTACATCACGGATTGCACTTTTAAACAAAAATTTAGATAAATGAAATGCAAATAAGTGTGAGACAACATTAAAAGCTTGACAACATCGTTGTAAGGGGTGATTTTGTCCAAATACTGTTCTGCTTCTTGGCAACCAAAAAATCAACTGATTGTCGAGCTGGAGCGTAGAAGTTTAAACTCTGAAGCAGTTGGGGACAGTCAACAGCGTTGGTCAAAATATCGTTGATGAAGATTCGTTGCAGATAGTTTCTTCTTTGATTCAAAGGCGTCATTGATTTTAGGCCACACCTCTCAGAGTAAGGAGGTAGCCGTACGGGATCTTGCCAGGGCAGACGGCGTAATGCGTACCGCAGAAATTTTTTCTAGATCCTGTCGTTGTGGACGGAGTGGTAGGGTGCCCAAACTGGAACCGCATATTCCAAGACGCTACGTACTAGCGAGCAGAATAAAGTTTTCAATGCGTACGGGTCTTCAAAACTTTACGTATTCCGACGAAGAAACCGAGCAAAGCAAAGCCTTTGGCTGTAGTCGTCGCGACATGCTGGGAAAAAAAGTTAGCTTTTGATCAAAAGTTACCCCAAGATTATGGAGGTTGCACTTTCGAGTGAGCTTCCACTTAAAGCGTAGTCGTAAACGATTGAGGATCTACTTCTAAAGAAGCTTATGCACTTACACTTACCGCCATTGACTTCCATTCCATGTATATTGCACCACGCCAGTAATGTGTTGATGTCATTTTGAAGCGCAGCGCAATCCACTATTGAATCTATGATTCGATAGATTTTCAAATCATCAGCAAACAGTAGTTTCGGTGATTGAAGGCATGATGCTAAATCGTGTATAAACAGCACGAAGATAAGCGGTCCTAAGTGGCTGCCCTGCGGTACACCAGACGGCATGTTGAACACAGTAGAGTGAGTACCGTCAACTGGGGCAACATGCAACAATTTTCAACTTCAATAGCTTCTAAAAAACTTATGTTCACAGTTAATCGTATCCTTTATGCATCAAAAGTTTTAAGGATGCTGGGGCATCAAATTGGCGTAGTTAAAAAAATTATTGGTTTCCTCAGTTATTTTTAATTTTCTAAAAACATGCGATTTTCACACTCCTTAGAAAATGGGGTAACTTGCAACAAACTTTGTTTTTAATGAAAAATCTTGTGAACACGTACGAAAATTCATAGTTTTTAATATATTTGCGATGCTTTAAAGACCATTACACATGAAAACACCAATTGCAGTAGTTTTTGGGTCTGTAAAAACAAATTTTCACATTTTTTCTGAAAATATGGATGCTGCAACCCCTTAATGTTAAATAATACTACGAAAAATTCTACAAGCTGAAATCATGACAATAAATGTTTGGATGAATGAAATTTAAATGTTTACAAACGCGTGATGCAAATCATTCATATTCCAACACATGGAAACGAGATTTACAAGGTATTTCTTTGATTTGCATTTTGTTGCATTTAACCCCAGACACCAAACTGAATTTTAAAAATATTCATTTAAAAAAAATTGGGTGATTGTTCGAAAAATATTTTTACACCAACAATGTTGGTATAACATGAGGAAACCTGTGAAAAGTTTGTAGGTAATTTTATCAAGCCAATCCGTCATACTGGGTAAAGTTTTTTTCGGCATCAAAAAATGTTAAAATTTGTACATTTATTGCTCGATTTTTCAAATTTTACATAAAAATGAAAAACTTAAGACAACTAGCTTAAGATGCGAGAAATTATGTCATAATCATTTTGTTATCATTAAAAGATAACTTTATTACAATACATTAAATTAAAAATTGATTCAATGTAGTGTTATATAAATGTTGCATCGAACCCCGCTGTTGCATGATGCCCCGTTTGACGGTACCACGAATGTTGATAAAACCTCGACGGTTAAGCAGATACGACGACAACCATTGGATTACCCATACAGGAAAGCCGTAGCGAGTAAGTTTTTCTATGACGATTCTGTGTGGAACTTTATCGAAGGCTTTGGCGAAGTCAATGTATATTGAGTCCACTTGCAGTTTCTTATATGTTGCGGTATGCAGTTCGCTGGCATAGCACATTAAATTTGTCAACGTTGACCCTTTTCTTGACAAAGCCGTGCTGGGCCTCCGTGAGTAACAGGACAGCTGCAGTATATAACCATTCTTACAGCAGCACTTCAAAAACTTTAGAGAAGCAGCAAAGAATTGATATTGGTCGGTAATTTTCCACACGATTAGCGTTTCCAGACTTATGAATTGGAGTAGTAGATGCCATTTTCCAAAGAGCAGGAAAGACACCTTCCGATATCGATAGATTGAAAATCATGCTAAGTGGCGTGGCAAGTGATACAGCAATTCTAACACTTCTTCAGAAGAATCCGCGAACGTGTTGATAGTTTTGTTAAATTTTATCAGCATCCCACTTGATCATACATTAATAATTTTTTATTTTCTGCCCTAGGATTCAATCAAGCAATGACTTAAAGGAAATAAAAAGTCAAAGCAAGTTAGAACATTTAACATTAACAACCAAAAACCAAGCGTCGAAAATTAGCGCAAAAAATTCAGATAAAATTTTATTTGTGACAACAGAAAACAGTTGATACAGGTTAATGGTTTCATTGTATTTTCACATCGGTTGAAAAACAAACAGTTTGCAAATACTGAACTGTGGATGAAAACCACTTGTGGTAAGCTTATTTGTCTCTTTTAAGCATTAAAGTGTAAAAGTAGGATTTCATTCTAGGGTTCTAAAGAAGCAGATGTCCGATAACTTTATGCCTTGAGGAACCAAGTATTGTTCGAATCTTCAAAGTGTACAAGAATCCTCAAGTTTGTTTCCTAAGTGAGAATAAAGTGTTGCCAAATACAAAAGTGTGGTTTTATGAATCCAAGTACCAAGAAAGTTATCCCTATCGACGTCAGTGAAGTCAACAGAACTTTGGACTTTCAATGATGTTAGAGTTACCAGTACTCTAACCAAGATTTCCTATCAACATTTGAGCTTTCCGTTTCCTGCAACTAAACAGCATACCTACATTAACTGAACATGCGTGAGGTTTCTTGTTAGCGGAATATTGAATACATGCCTTTCGAAAACTGAACCTTTCAATATCGAAAACTAAAACTGGTTTTCCAGGTTCTCACAGGTAAGTTTTCTTTCAGGTTCACACGTCAACGCACAGGTAGGTATGTATAAAATCTCAGTAAAACTTCATTCACTTTTTACTTTAAAATATTCACTTTTATCTTTCAAATGTTCCAATTTCTTCCTTAAAATTACAAAATAAACTTTTTGCAATTATGCACTAAACTTGTACATAAAAAAAATGTTGGTCTCATTGGCCAATCAGAATTGAGAGATTCTCTCAAAGCTCAGAGAAGAAGATATTCACACCCAGGTGGAGCGCTTCGTCAAGATTTTCGTCGTAGCGAAAATGCTGACTCCATGATGAAATCTAGATATGGTGGTCTCACTTTGGCAAAAAGTAGACGAGGGTTGGATGCGGAGGAGGGAGCGAAACGCAGCCGAAATTTGACAGCTGGCTGTTTGGCTGGCTGCTGGCTGGCTGGGATGCCAGGTGCTCTGATTTTTTGTAAAACACGAAGTTTTGCCAATCATCTAGATATTGCTTAGACAAAGATTTCACCTTGATTTTTGCAAATATTATTCATAGAATCGAAAGAAAATCTTCCGGCTAAGCTCCGGGCTGGTAAGCAAATCTGGAAGAGGTTGGACCTATAAACGACGGTGCCAGCCTTGTCGGTAGCGGTGAGTAACATTAATTTTGCATTACTTATGACAAATTTATGCTTATTCAACACTATTTTCTTTCAAGAACTATATAAAAGCAGCAGAAAGTCATCGAATCGGATGGTAACATGGCGAGGCGTTACATTCCATCGTCCGAGAAGCGGCTGACCCTTCTGCAGGAACATCCGATCTTCATCGAGATGAAAAAGCTGCTTCAGGAGGACCCCCGTCTGTTGCCATCGCTGCTCCAGAAGATTCAATAGAGTAATCCGGATCTGATGGGTAGCATTTGGGAAAACCAGATGAAGTCTTTGGTACTTTTTAACGAGGGAACCGATGAACTGAACAAAAACAAAAGCGTAGACATATATGACGTTAATTAAAATTAGCTGAACAGATTCTCATCTTGTCCATGAAGAAAAATACCTTGAAATATATTTATTTCAGGTGGTTACTGATGGAACAATCGTCGGTGTTGCTGATCTCATCACTTGTAGTGGAGTTGACTGGTTTCTTGTGGCGAAGTGTTGGTGTTTGCATCTGTTCCAGGATTAAGATCCGTAATTCTGGCTAGTTTCCAAGTCATCGGTGGAGCAGTGTCGTCCTTGAGAATTGCTAAGCGGCCCTTTTCGATGATGACGAGTGATTTTAAACACTACGAACGGTGCTGCAGGGTGCAAACATGCTCCAGATGCCAACGTTTCCAGATGTTTTGTAGAAGCTTTTGTATTTGCTGTCAGTGCTTGAGCCGATTGGATGAAACCATCGAAACATCAACCTGTGGAGCAGCCTGGTGGCACTCCAAGGCATGGCGATGTACCACGTCCCCACAGTATGCAACTCTGGGTCCATGGGTGCAATTGATCGACTCAGGATACAATGTACCCCTACGCCATAAAGTCCACCTGGGGCCTCTGGTCATAACTCGCATCAGGACATGCATCAAAGGCTGTACCCGAGAAGGGAGACCAAGTCCGCGCCGTAGCGCTCATCGGCTTACGCAATTTAAAGTCAAAACTGCAGCGTAACCCTGCCTCTTGTTACGATTCATGACAAAGGACTTCTTATCTGACGACTCGTAACTCGAGGCTCGCTTGGTTTACACGACGATTGTGCGCTCTGCCTCTGTTCTTGACCACTGCAAGAGACGTCATCCTACACCGACTCGAGTGACTCACCCACACACTTTACCCGAGAGTATTTCGCGGCGTAAATACTCTTCTCCCTGCGAGTTCGACTGCGAAGAAGGTCAAGTCTTATCCCGGCAGCTTCCATCGTAGGGAGTGCGTTCTACTCAGATACTCCGTGGCGGTGGAGGTATCCTACACAACGTTCGCGACGTACCTAACAGCTTGGCATACGCAGAATGTAGAGTCTTATCTTTGTATGCTTTACTGCTAAGATCGGACGCACACTACACGAATGCTCCCCGCTGAAAGTATATTCTACTCCGACCGTGGTTCGGTCTTCCTCCTCACTTTTGGCAACTCAAGGCTTTTTGCCACCCTGTGCTGGATCGAGAGCAGCTTATCCTAGACTTGCGTCTGTCACAGTACACGTACGGGTCTTTAACGCTTGCGACTCAGATGAATCTTGAAGGTGATGTCATCCTTCCCGACTCGAGTGGCTCAATCGACGGCGCCGTGAGACCACTCTACCCGAGAGTACTTCACGACGTGGATACTGTTCCCCCTACGAGTTCGACTGCGGAAAAGGTCTTGTCTCATCCCCACAAGCTCCATCGCAGAGGGTGAATTCCACTTGGATACTCCGCGACGGTTACGTTGGAGGTATCCTACACACAAATGCGCGACGTACCAGGCAGCTCGGCATACGGAGAAGATAGAGTCTGATCTTTGTATACTTTACTGCCAGGATCGGACGCACACTTCCCAGATGCTCCCCGACAAAGGAGTCACCCTACACCGGTCACGGACTGGTGTTGGTTCCAACTCCTCTGCACGGCAGTCATGATCCGGGTGAACCCATCGCTGACCACGCGCCAAGTATTGGCATCCTCACACATCCTCCGCAGAATGTTGTCGGTTGTCGTGTCTGGTCCGCAGGCGGCAAGCATGTTAGCGCGACCCCTTTGAACCTCGGACAGTTGAAAACTACGTGCTCTGGTGTCTCGATTGTGTCACCGCAGGTTGGGCCGAATGCCGAGGCCACGTGTCCAAACCGGTGGTAGTAGCACCCGTGACCAGCAGACTTGCCAGATCTACGGATTTCTCCGTAGTTCTACGGATTTTCAGCATTTCTACGGATCTACGGATCGATGCTCGAAATCTACGGATTTTTAGCATTTCTTACGGATTTTCTACGGATTATCGAAAAAATTCAAGGGATTCTGCGATATACTGAAAATTCTACCTGACGACCAAAAAAAAATAAAAAAGGTCATCAAGTTTTATTTTGCCGAAATCAGTACAGTTTTCGATTTTCTTAAAATCTACGGACTTGAGCGGTTTTCAATCTGGCAACGCTGGTGACCAGTCAAGAACTGTGCCATGTAGAAATCCACCTCTCCATGTCTCCGATCCATCCAAAGTTCGACGTTAGGAATCAAGCGATGGGTCTACCGGCCACGTTCCGAGCTTTCCCACTGGTGCTGCCAGCTGGACATCGAGGCCTCTCTGGCATGTTTCCGCACATCGAGCATGTACCTGTGCTCGTAGCTGAAGATTTCCTCTATAGCAAGACCGAGATTGGTATGCCCCCGTCACAACGTCACCATCTACCGGATACCGTTCGGTATGCGCTGATTACTCGCAAGTTCATCAGCCGCTGCACACTGCAGAGCTTTTGCAGGTTACACTGCCTGCTCAAGGCTGCCTTCCAGGCTGCCACTCCGTACTGCAAAATGGACAAGGTCACACTCGCCAGGACCCTCTTTCTGCTGCAACAGTTTGCCGAGTTATTCGACATGGCCCGTGAGAGGGCTGCTTTAGCCATTGCCGCTCTTTTAACGGCGTAGTTGACGTGGGCCTTTTGAGCTCAGCCGGTCGTCGATCATCATCCCCAGGTTCTTGATCGCACGCTTGAATTCGATTGTGCACGGTCCAGCTGCAAAAGTCCCTGATTGTGCTGAAATCAGGTTAGTGATCAGCACCATCTCCGTCTTGTGGTGAGCCAGACGCAAGCTCTTTGAGTGCATCCCACTTTCCACCTTCTCAATCGCTACTGTGGCGAGTAGCTGGACCTCTTCGGTTGATAGGCCCGATGCCAGGGTGAACCACGTCATCGGCGAATCCCACAAGTCTCACTTCCATAGGGTGACGCAGTCTCAGCAGTTCGTCGTATACAATGTTCCACAATACCAGGTCAAGTATCGATCCTTGTGGAACCCCTGCCGAAACACTCACTGTTTCCAGTGAAGGGGGGGGGGGGGGGGGGGCGAATGAGCGGTGGGCGTAGCAGCTACAAACGAAGACCTCGTAGACCTTGGCTATCACGAAGCCTTCCTCTCCATCAGACACCACCTGTTGTATGGGGTATCTTCCTGTAACCCATATAGCGATAAACTTTGATGTAGTGAGATGAGGTGGAAAACCGATGCGTGCCAGGGAGGAGAGCTTGAACTTGATAACTTGAAAATTTTGATAAAACAAATGGAGCCAAATGTAGCAAGTGACTTTTTCCAGATACTTAAAACAATTCTTTGATACAGTTCCTGAGCCCCTCCGGCAATGGGAGGGGAAGAGGTTGGGGATTTCATATCAGTTCAATAATTACACTAGTTAACAGTATTTTTTAACTAAGTGAACTGAAAGTTATTTTTTATGTAAAATCAGGCACTGAATGCGAAAATTAAGTTCAAAAAAATCTCATAAGAAAAGTAACTGAGTTATGCTCCAATTATAAAAATTTGGAAAAAAAAATGTACTTTTACTTAGTTTAAAATATCTCGGACAGCATAACAGTAATTTGAAAACCATTTCTTTATATTAAAGGTGAATAATCATAAGAGTGCACCAAATGACCCGACTTTAGAAAAAGTTATGCGCTGCAGCTAAAACTGATCCTTGGCCTAGTACAAGATCTCATGCCAAATTTGGGCGAGATCGGATCACAAGAAGGGGTCGCTCAATGAGCCTGAAGTTTGTATAGGATTTTGAGACATTTTGTTCGGGAGAAACATTAAAAACCAGTTTTTCATCAATAACTTTGATTTCCGTCTGCCGATTTCTTTCAAAAACGGGGTTTCTTAAAGCCTAAACTATGGGAAATATTTCATCCGAAGACTGCATTTCGATAAGAGTTAAGATAAAAAAGTTATTAGGCTTCAAAAATGGGCTAACTTTTTTAATGGTGGTATTCAGCACTGTGAATGAGGCGTCACTATGTTCAACTGCCTCGACTCATTAACAGTGATAAATACCATCCTTAAACAAGTTAGCCAATTTTTTAAGCCTAATTACTTTCTTATCTTAACTATAATTGAAATGCAGCCTTCGGATGAAATATTTTTCATAATTCAAGCTTTAAGAAAAACCGTTTTTGAAAGAATTCGGCCTACGGAAACCAAAGTTATTGATGAAAAACTGGATTTTCATGTTTCTCCCGAACAAATTTACAAGCTTCAGGCTCGTTGAGTGACACCTTCCCGTGATCTGATCCGGCCCAAATTTGGCATGAGAACTTGTTCTAAGACTAGGATCAATTCAGCCTGCAGATCATAACATTTCACAGGTTTTGAATTTCCCATACCAATTTGGGGCAGTCTAATAAACATTCTATCACTCATTCGAACTTCATTTAAGCATCCATCTTATTTTACTCGTTAATCGACTACTTGTCCAAACACGAATGACGGCTCAAGTATGCCCAAGTGAAGAACCAAAAAATTATCACATAGTTTTCAGCAGCTCAAATTCCAATCTAATTTATTCTGGGTGATGGATGTATAATAGAATTCTAACTTGTTTTCTCCCATTCCAAAAAAAAAGGAAATAACGTATGGCCTTGCAAAACATTCATGAGAAACAAATGATGAAGGAATTGGAAATAAAACGGGAAAACAAAATAACGCCTCTAAGTCCTTCTAGTTGACGAATCGTGATTATATTAGTGCACTCAAAAACAAGGAATATTGAACAATAAATTGCTTTCTCTGTTACTTGACATGAAGTTTGGTTTCTTAAGTTTCTGATTCAGAAATCTACATTTCATAAAATTTAAATTATTTCCAGCTTTGCTTGAAACCCATCCATCCATCCACTTTCTAAAGTCTGCTTCATTTAATATTGGAACAAATTCTTTTGCTCATTGTGGCGCTCCTAGTGGACGGATTTGGAAACTTTTTTCACCCACGTGTCGGGAAATTCATTACCTTTCACCATGTATTTATGTCATAACACCAAACGATAGCATTTTGTAAACAACCGCCATGGAAGCCGAACGGAGAGATCAAATTGTGCACAGTTTTCTTGAAAATCCATTGTTGTTGGCATCGAAGCTAGCTAAACAGCTTAAAATGCCCAGAAATACCGTATGGCGTGTTATCAAGCAGTACAAGGAAACATTGACGACGGCTCGGAAGCCGCATTCGAAGCGTCGGAGTGGAACTGTCGACCGGAAACTGCGTGGGAAAGTCATCAAGGCCGTCAAGAGGAATCCCAATCTTTCAGACCGCGATTTGGCCAATAAGTTCCAGGCCGCTCACAGTACGGTGCGACGAATTCGTCTCCGGGAAGGAATAAGGTCATTCCGAGCCAGCAAACAGCCAAATCGGACGCTGAAGCAGAACAATGTGGCCAGAATCCGTGCTCGAAAGCTGTACCACCAAGTGCTGACCAAGTTCGACGGATGTAAAGTCTGCTTCATTTAATATTGGAACACAAACAATTGCGTGTAGTTCAGTCATTTATTAACGAATTCATAATTTGTTTTTCATACAAATGTAGCATTTTCTTTACTCTTTCATAAAAAAAAAATTAAAAAAATTATTCATAGTTGTTTCGAAGAAATTCTCGTACTCGTACTCGTAAGAAAACTGTGCACAATTTGATCTCTCCGTTCGGCTTCCATGGCGGTTGTTTACAAAATGCTATCGTTTGGTGTTATGACATAAATACATGGTGAAAGGTAATGAATTTCCCGACACGTGGGTGAAAAAAGTTTCCAAATCCGTCCACTAGGAGCGCCACAATGAGCAAAAGAATTTGTTCCAATATTAAGGGGGGGGTAGGGTCTAACATTTTCAAAAAATCGATTTTTTTATTTTTTTATTTTCTTATTGTAAAACATTGCAAGAATGTTGTGTCAAATTTTCAAGTCAATTGAAGCAAAACTGTAGAAGTTATAGGCCTTTATCTCCTCCTATCTAATACTGCAAGAAAGCAAGAGCAGAAACTTCAAACGCGTTTTTCTCGAAAGCACATTTTTAAAGTCCGTGGACATCGTCATTTGAAAACTACTTATCCGATTCTTTTCAAATTTGGAACATATTTTCTACATATAAAATACCAGACCCCAACGTTTTTCTTTTTTGATTTTTTTATTTTGGGGAGATTTTACAGGTGAAAAATGGCGGATTTTTAAGTGAAAAATCGTAGTTTTTACTTCAAACAGCCACAAAAATTTCATAAAAATATTTTTAAGTTAAATAAAAACGTTGGGGTCCAGAAAAACATCTATTAAAAATATTTTGCTCTGATTTTTTGACTTCAGATGATTCTGTGCTGAGATACAGTGTCCACCGCAAATCCTGTTTTTTAAAAGGCATCCTCGAAAATGCTCCGTCACCGGCTCATTTTTCAATATTTTTCTACGAAAAAATTACTAAATGTTCTTTTAACAATGCTTTGTATAATGCAAAAAATTTGAATACATTTGTTTGAACGATAGCTCCAGAAAAAAATCGTGAAAATGGTGTTTTTTTATACCCGTTAGACCCTACCCCCCCCTTAAATGAAGCAGACTTTAATACTTCTGGCGTTTTTTTCGTTAACTTCCTGTGTAGAAATAATTGATAAGCGTGCCCGAAAACAGCTTCACATCACGTGGATTATCTAGAGCGCTTCCTGATTTTAATGTGTAACAGAAGATAAAATCAGATAAGCTCAACGAGGCATGTTCGTTGAAATGAAATAAAATAAAATTCATGTCGTTTACCTTGCGTTGCCGCCACGCTGCCAAACAAACAAAAACGTAAACATAAATCTACACTTTCCGTACAAACATGTGCTACATGTATTCTTACTTCTTGGAGGTGTCGGATGTTTTTTTTTTGGCGATTTAGTTAGGACTTGATTTGATGATCCAAGAATATTGGCTCTTATTCCTTTCTGGAGGAAGCACGAAATTTCTATATAACACAGTGCCATATTATTGCCAGCAGTTTGAGTGCTTATTTTATTCGTCGTACGGTAATAACATGTTCAGACTGTGTAATAGATCCGTTTTTGATAGCTAAATTATGTTCGTTTGGTATGTGAATGTTCCCCTTAAGTTTAAGCTATCTCTTGAAGCATCTGCATGGATTCAATGGTTCGAGAGTCTTTCCACGATTGATTTTATGGGTGCATGAAACGAATAGTATTGATTATTCTCTCACCTGGATATATCTATGTGTGTTGTTGAATATCTGAAAATAAAAAACAAAAACATTTAAGGCAAATGAAAAGACAAAGTATAAAAATTGAACATTTATTAGATATCGAAATATGTGTAAACAAATATGCATTTTGGCAGCATATTTTTTCCAGATATATTATTCATTATTGCTGATTGCATTGAAGCAGAATCAATAAAGCTGTTCTCGATAAAATAAATATAATCCACTATCCTACAACTGGATTCTAACAAATTCGAGCTCATTCATCAAGGGAAACAGCCGATTCAAACAAAAATTTGCCCCCCGTTTCCCCCGAATATTCCCAGTTAGCGGTTGTGAAAGAGTTGCAAAACCCGGGCGGAAATGCCAAAGTGCAATTCCATTTATCAAACGAGTCACCGCCATTCGCCGACATTCGGGAGGTTTAGCCGATGATAGTGGTTTTTCAACCCCACTGGCCCATTTACAGCTCCCCATTTCAGAGGATTCGTGGAAACAATCCGCATATAGGGCAAAATATTTTATGACAAACCGCCAAATTTATCACTGGCAACTGATGCATCTCTGGGTCGAGTTCTTTGTCTCTGCTATTAGAGGTGGCTGGTTTTACAAACATTAATCGAGCAAAATCAATAAAACTTGGGTATCAAATGAATGTTTTTGGTTTGATTTTCTAGAATTGTTCGCATTCAAATCATTTCAAAGCAATTTAAAATAACAACCTAAAATAGAAATCAAACGATAACAATTATAACATAAATGACAAAAATGACAAAAATGACAAAAATGACAAAAATGACAAAAATGACAAAAATGACAAAAATGACAAAAATGACAAAAATGACAAAAATGACAAAAATGACAAAAATGACAAAAATGACAAAAATGACAAAAATGACAAAAATGACAAAAATGACAAAAATGACAAAAATGACAAAAATGACAAAAATGACAAAAATGACAAAAATGACAAAAATGACAAAAATGACAAAAATGACAAAAATGACAAAAATGACAAAAATGACAAAAATGACAAAAATGACAAAAATGACAAAAATGACAAAAATGACAAAAATGACAAAAATGACAAAAATGACAAAAATGACAAAAATGACAAAAATGACAAAAATGACAAAAATGACAAAAATGACAAAAATGACAAAAATGACAAAAATGACAAAAATGACAAAAATGACAAAAATGACAAAAATGACAAAAATGACAAAAATGACAAAAATGACAAAAATGACAAAAATGACAAAAATGACAAAAATGACAAAAATGACAAAAATGACAAAAATTACAAAAATGACAAAAAAGACAAAAATGACAAAAATGACAAAAATGACAAAAATGACAAAAATGACAAAAATGACAAAAATGACAAAAATGACAAAAATGACAAAAATGACAAAAATGACAAAAATTACAAAAATGACAAAAATGACAAAAATGACAAAAATGACAAAAATGACAAAAATGACAAAAATGACAAAAATGACAAAAATGACAAAAATGACAAAAATGACAAAAACGACAAAAACGACAAAAACGACAAAAATGACATAAATGACAAAAATGACAAAAATGACAAAAGTGACAATAATGAAAAACCTTGCTGTAATAATTTTTCATAATTGATGGTAGGTTGCATAAAAATGGATTTTTTGAATATGGGTAAAACTTTTTCAAACTCATTGCTTATATTTTATTTCATTCAATTTGAAACTTTCAAAGGGTTGTATTTTTCAATGATTGATTTGTGTTCTTTAACCCACAGAACCAGTATCAGATTTAGTTTACATTTGCAGTGTAACCAAAACCTCGAAATCGATTTGTAAATTTTATTCAAATTTTTACGAAATATTGAAGGGAAGTCAACTGCCCTGCTGCAATATGTACATGTTGTTAAGGTATAAAAGTGTGAGATTTATGATCACTTTGTTAGGAACGGTGCTAGAGAGCCTCCGCAGGCAAGTTGACAGACTCCAAACCAAGGAAAGCAAGGATGATGATGCTGGCTGCGGTCCTTTAGTGAAATGTGAATACGAACGAAACCGATGACGGTGACGACGATGAAGACGAGCAGCAGCTTTTCCATGATTCATGAATAAAAACCATAAAATGTATGAATAATTTCCACTCGTGTGGGCGAGCTACAGCTGCTGCTATTCGCGAATCAAACGGAAATGAATGGATTTGTTGGATCTCTCTCCCTTGGAGCTTTGGCTGGCTGTGCCTCAAAACACCGATTGAGCGGGGCATAAAGATAAACAGACAACGCTACACCAGGAAGACCAACAGCAAAAAACAAAAAACTGTGGAAAACAAACACACAAAATCGAATTCAACACACGGCACGGGGTGGTTTTTCTCGGTTGTGTTTTTCCTGAGACTTGCCCAAATACACCAGTAAATAGTGAAATATTTACCGATGTGCTGGCTCGGTCATAAAATGACAGAATATGCAAACACGTGAACGAGCTTTGGAAGTGTGGCTTTTGGAGCCTTCGATATGGGTTCGTGGGCGTATGTTAGGGATGATTTCGCGTTGCGCAAACAATTTTAATGAAATCAAATCAAATTTGATTTGGATTAAAAAAATGTTTAATGTACCCTTTCCACATCACGTGTAATTTTCTCGCTTTTCGAAAATGTTTGATTTTGATTCAGGAAAAAAATCATCTTTTTTATGGATTTTTGAAGGCGGGTAGTGATCTTGAACTGACCCAAAAAGTGTAATGCCTAATAGAAAGGAGCATTTTCTCATCATTTCTAGCAAATTTTTTTTTAAACGTTTGTTGCTCAAGCTCCTTGACCAAAGTTCGCTGGGTTTACTCTAGCTGGTCAATGAGAAGCCTAATTAACATTCCATCGTTGAAAACGGATGAAATTTCCGATAATGTATCGAGTTATGGACTATTTTCTTTGTAAAGAAAATTACATGAAATGGTGTATCCTTAAAGTTTTCGTTTATTTTGTTAACTATTACGAGACCTCACTTGTTGTAAATCAACAAACGGTCTCGAAAGTGTTGATACACTTTGGCAAAAATATTCCCATCATTAAATTTGTGTCAAATATCGTAGTTTTCAAAATATTGACAGTGTCCGTTATACCCGACTTTCTTCTCTTTTATCACAAAACTCGCTGGAATAAATTTTACAAATTTAGTATATTTGGGGTTTCAAACATGTTGTGTTTAATTTGATAGATCAAAATAAAAATAAGATAAACATAGTGATCTGAAATAGAATGAAAATGAAACTGATAAACTTCGACAAAAAAAAAATCAAATCATTGAATAACGTTGAAGATTATCTATTCCATGCAGTTTTTTCAAGCTCAATCTGATATATGAATAGAGAGAGTGACAAAAAAGTGAAATTTTTCTAAGTGAATCATCTAGCTGGCTTTATAAATAAGCCTGATTTAATTTCTTCAAAGTAGACAAGTTGCCCACTGATAAAATAAACAAAAAAAGGTGGTCAAATCCAGCGAAAAATATTTTCACTGCTCGTGGGGAGATATTTTGAAAATTTTCGTAATGGCCCGCAAAACAAACTCTTTAGGTGGCACCTGGCAAGTTTCCAACCAGAAACTTTTCGTTGGCAAGTGGCCTTTATTTTCCGGAGATAGACAAGGAAAAAAAAACTGAAAAATTTAATGCCTAGCACTTGAGAAGACTAACGATCTGTGAAAACTGTAAATCACTTTGTCTTTCATAACGATTGACACGATGAATGGCTAAAAATGCAAAGAAGACTGCCTCCAAATCGACCTTTTTCTCTACAAAGCACTTCAATAGGTCCCACAAAGTTAACACTCTGTTAAAGTTGGATCTGGAATCGTGTCATTAAGAAAAAACGGTGTTTGCATACTTTTGCACCACTCACATATAGGAATTTTTTGAATAATCTACGAATTTTTCAGCTATCGGTTAAATAATGATGGATTTTAAAGGAAACTGTGCAACTTTATTTTTCCTAATTTTCTCTTGCATCGTGAATATCTCAAAAATACGTTAGTTTCAAAATTTGAAAAACAAAATCAGATAGTTCTTTTCACAGGCAACAAAATACTGTAAAAATTTTGTATGTCTAATAACTGAGAAATTAGCTATCAGTAAAAGAAAGTGTCCCATTTCTAAACAAACTAGGCTTAATATATGAGGCCCTTGGAGCCAAAGGGATAAAAGTACATAAAAGCTTATTCCGAGAAAATACGCTTAAAAGTTGTTGTATTTGGCCCTTTTCCATATATTTTTCAAAGAATTGTATTTTGCTCTCGAACGTAAAAGTATGTAAATAAAATTTGAAAAACCTGAAAAAAATCACCTAAAATAGTGTTGACGCGGCCCATAGTGGTCAGATGTCAAATCAAATTACTCATACACAGCAAGAGAGAGGAAATTGTTAGAATAAGGAAAAAAAATAGGAAAAAGGGAACAAAAGTTGTTGATGGAAAACCACCTGGTTATAAGTTGAGTTCCTCTAATAGTTAGCACGAAATAAGAGAAATATAATGGCCATGAAGATCATCGCCACTAAAAATGAAAAAAAGTTGGTGTAGGGATTCTACTTTTTAATGAATCAATCACCAAAGCTGTTCCAGTTACAGTAGAAAAATTTTGAAAAGAGACGTTATTTGTGACATTCTTTCATATCCAGATTTATCAAACACGAAATTTAAAAAGTAGCTAATTTTCGAAGTGTTTAACATCTGCAGACTGTCCTAGAACCTTAACTCGGCTTCACACTGTTTACACTGGATTTTGAGTATGTTGATGCAAGTTTTTCGCAATATAACTATATGCAAATGAAAGATAATTTAATGCCGGTTTTAGTGATGTAAATATATTGGAGATGCGATGCTTAACGAAATTTTTCATCGATTTTTTCGGTAGATATCAAATCCAATTCCAATGCTTTTGCATACAGTTTATTTTACTTATGAACGTTAGCATCGATAAAAAAATCTATTAGATATTAAAAATCATTTTACGAACGATTTTTTATTTCATTTTTAGATTATAATTTGCAAAGCTACTTCCTTTCGCTGTAATGAATATGATTATGAATAAAATAATTTAAACGATGTTCTTGAAATTTCAGCTACACCACTGGCGGAGACAAACACATTCTGCAGGCTAGAATGGTGGCAAAAAATCTGGAAGCGGATATAAAAATCCATTTTGTGATTTATTTGAATATTTGATCTCATACAAATCTGGAAGGCACCTGACGGTGTAGATTTTTTGTTTGTGACTTCACAACTTCTAGCTAGTCAGTTCCAGACAGGGCCAACAATAACAACAACAGCTTCCAAACTGCATAGCATCCAACAATGAACGTTAACTTTGCATTCAGAGCGAGGATTTTCCCTAGAAAATGGATTTCTGTTTAGATAGTTGAAAACCATAAAGTGGAGTTCATCAATATGAAGCCGAAGTTTTTACGGGGGGCTTTGCCGGGTGTATAGATTCAATCACCTCTGGACAAACAGAGCGAAAGCAATCCCCTGGAACCTTTAGACATCTGCCTCCCCCGCACCTATGAACCCCGTCTTGGTTAAACCATGATTGCGTTGTATTTTCGCGCTCGAATTTCCATCATTTCTCGGCTATTCTGTCACCTATCCTAGCGGAGCAACGTGGTAAAAATCCTGAAACATGACACCATCATATCGAATATAGCTAGAAAGATGTATGTATGTCGGTGCCTAGACGTCGTCGATTCTTGGCGAAAGAAAGGTGAAACGAAAGGTTTTCCCCATTGAGAGCATCGTCAAAGCATGTTAATGCACTTTGCTCGTTTTCTCCCCTACGATGATGTTGCTGCTGCTGCTGCTGCAAATCCCTGAGCTGGGGCCACAAACACTGGAGACAGCCGAGACACCTGAAGCCAATTTTTGTTTTTCCTTCAACGTGTATTGGGATGGTTATTAGGGTGTCCCAAAATTGCATGATTTCTGGGAATATGGGGGCTCAACCTCTAAATGATACATTAGGGTTTGGAGAATAAACTTCAGTTAGGGGTCAACTGAAAAAAAACATGTTTAGAGGTTCTGCAAACACGATATTTTGAAAAAGTCCACCTTTTAAAAAATTTAATTTTGAAAAAGTTCACAGAATTTGTATATTTTTAATTTTGTTTGAGTTAAAAATTACGCGTTGAAAAATTAAAAATGATGATTTTTTTTTATCACAATTTGAAATCAACAAGCAATTTTCGAAAATTGCAGTTAATGTTAAGTGTGAACGGGATTGTGAGACATTGTGTTCCAAAGGACCATAAAAATCTGGTTTTTCATAAATTTTTTTTTTCTAAACCAGTCTATTGCTATTTCAAGTTGGTTTTATAAAAATTTTATCCCAGACAAACATTTTACCTGAAGGCTGCATCAGGATTGTAATGATAACAAAAAAGTTGATGCAGTTCAAAGATAGAATGTTGCCACAATCTATCATTTGGAGTATAAGGCCCCAGATTTCCAGACATCATGCAGTTTTGGGACACCCTAGTAGTGGTTATGCTGTTTGAAGAAAACCAAGATATTCGAAGAGTTGCTGTTGGCAAGCGATTGGGTGGTATCCTCATCGCATCTTCTCAATTTTCCCTCCCGTCGGAGGCTGTCAGGCAGGAGCGCAGTTCCGTAAGAAACAGAAATGCTACCTCTTGAAGCAAACCACGTTTCGACGATTTCGGGTTTCGTTTCCCATTAAAATGTGTGACGATTCTCGGTAATGCGAGAGCGCCAAGTTTCGGTACAGAATGAACAGAAACATGTTAATTGAAACCGAATCTCTTAGCCGAGAAAGTTGAAAAGGTGAGTGGAAAGAGATTTCAATGAATTTGTGTTTAATGATAAAAAGCATTGGAAAAGATTGGAAATATGTGAATAGAATATTCTTTACTTAATTCAAAGTTGAATTGTTTGCGTTCTTGTCTTCCGACATATTAAAATTTTAATTAAAATATCTGAAACGATTGATGGTGAGATTTTTTTTAATTTATTTTATTTTTAGCAATCTGCATAATTATGAAAACAAGATGAGAAACTCAAAATTCTTGTAATACATTATTCAATCTAATATGATTTTATCTTTTTAAAACTTAAGGCTGATTATTTAAGTTAAGCTTTTTTTTAGGTTTTTCATGGTCCTTAATGTGTTCATCCCATAAATTAACAATTCCAGTTCTTAACTGTTCCGAAAAATCTATACTAAGTTTGTCAGTGTAAACTTTAGGAACGGCCTGGCCCAGCCGTTTACTCGGATGTTGTTTTAAAATACACTTATTTTTTCATATTATTTTCAAAATCGAACAAAAAAAATTAAATTCATTATTTATAATTTTTTAATTGAGCGACCAAAAACGAAAATACTTTTACAAGTTATGTCAAAATAAACATACACGATTGTATGGAAGCCTTAAATTCAATTAACAATCTGCTGTTTTATTTTGATAAAAATATAATATTTCAAGTGTATTTTATTTTACGATTTCAGGGTTTTGTCAACAAATTTCCCAGATACTGCTCGGTTTTTGAGTTGAAAATTTTAGAGTCAACTACACGGATATAGCCAGGTTTTTGTTAAAATATATGCGGTTAATTTAAGAAAACATAAAGATTTTCCCGCACCATTGACTGGTACCTACCTACCTACCTACCTAAGGGTCCAGCGCCGATTGACCGGCGCATAGGGCTGAGATAAAAGATCTCCACTGCTGGCGATCCGGAGCCAGCGTCTTCACTTGCTGCCAGCCAAGGTTCTCGTCAACTGTGCGGATTTCAGCGGCTAGACTTCGCCGCCACGAGCTTTTGGGCCTGCCTCTTCTTCGATGCCCATCTGGATTCCAGTCAAGCGCCTCTCTGCAAATCTCGTTTTCATCTCTTCGCAGCGTGTGCCCAATCCATCTCCACTTACGTTCCCGAATCTCGATTTCTAGCGCCTTTTGATGACACCGGCGATGAAGTTCAACGTTTGAGATCCAGTTGCCAGGCCACCAAGCGCGGATGATATTCCGCAGGCAGCGATTCACAAAAACTTGCAGTTTTCGCGTCGTCACCGCATATGTGCACCAAGTTTCACACCCGTACAGCAATACGGATTTGACGTTTGAGTTGAAGATTCGGATCTTAGTTCGTAGAGAGATCTGGCGTGACCGCCAGATGTTTCGGAGACTCGCAAACGCAAATCGGGCTTTTCTGATCCGGGTTTCGATGTCCTTCTTGGTACCACCATCAGGCGTAATCTGGCTACCAAGGTACTGGAAGTACTCCACTGTCTCAACCTGTTGTCCAGCTACCACGAAATTGGAACGATTTTCTGTATTGATTTCCATCGACTTGGTCTTTCCGACATTGATTTTGAGACCTGCTGCCTTGGAGCTTTCGGTGAGGTCGTCGAGTTTGCTCTGCATGTCTTGTTGTGTTTGGGCGAGCAAAACAATATCGTCTGCCAGGTCAAGGTCGTTCAGTTGCTCCATGGTTGAAGGATTCCACGGCAATCCTCGGTTTGGTCTACAGTCAATCGATCCAGTCAAGATCTCATCCATTACGATGAGAAAAAGCAGCGGTGACAAAATACATCCTTGTCTCACTCCAGCAGTTACCGGGATTGGTTCGGACAAGACACCGTCGTGCAAGACCTTGCACGAAAATGCCTCGTACTGTGCTTCGATGAGATGGACTAGTTTCTCTGGGACCCCTCTTCGTCTAAGAGCAGCCCAGATGTTTTCGTGGTTCAGTCGGTCAAATGCTTTTTCGAAATCAACGAACACCAGCAGAAGAGAGTCCTGGAATTCGTTGATTTGTTCCAGTATTATTCGTAGCGTTGTGATGTGGTCCACACATGATCGTCCGGATCGGAATCCAGCTTGTTGCCGTCGGAGTGTAGCGTCGATTTTCTCCTGGATCCTGTTCAGGATCACTTTGCAGAGTACTTTGAGGGTTGTACAGATCAAAGTTATGCCACGCCAGTTACCGCACTCTGTTAGGTCTCCTTTCTTCGGGACCTTTACGAGGATACCCTGCATCCAGTCGGCCGGGAATGTTGCAGTATCCCAAATGTCAACGAAAAGACGGTGCAACATTTGTGCTGACAAGGCAGGGTCGGCTTTGAGCATTTCAGCAGGAATGCAATCGATTCCAGGCGCTTTGTTGGATTTCATGTTTTTGATTGCCGCTTCTATTTCAGCCAGCGAGGGCGCTTCCGAGTTGACGCCATTTATGCGACTTACTGTGGGCGCCTCGAGCTGCGGGTTCTGTTGGCCATTGCTATTTGTAACTCGGAAAAGTTGTTCAAAATGCTCAGTCCAACGCTTGAGCTGATCTGTTCGATCTGTCAGCAGCTGACCTGCTCGGTCTTTCAGCGGCATTCTTGCATTAGTCCTTGCACCACTAAGGCGGCAAGAAATAACATATAATAATCGGATATCTCCAATGGCGGCGGCTCTTTCTCCCTCTTCGGCTAGGGAGTTTGTCCAGGCTCTCTTGTCTCGTCTACAAGCTCGTTTAACTGCCTTTTCCAGCTCCGCATATCGTAAGCGGGCGGCTGCTTTGGCTGACCCGGTACATGCCTGCTCAATTCCGACTTTCGCCTTTCTCCGATCATCGATCATCCTCCAGGTTTCATCCGACATCCATTCACTTCTTCTTCCACGAACTTTACCGAGAGTACCATGGCTCGTCGTGATAAAGGCATTCTTGATTCCACACCACTGTTCTTCGACTGTTCCGTCTGTCGGCAACTCCAAGGCTCGGGATTCTAGCTGTTCAACGTATGCCCTTTTCACCTCTGGATTCTCCAACCGGCGGACGTCGTATCGACACCCGACTTTCTCCTCGCGCCGTTGGACACGCGCAACTCTTAGTCGTATCTCGCCAAGGACGAGGTGATGGTCAGATGCAATGTCTGCGCTTCGTTTGTTGCGGACATCAAGAAGGCTCCTTCTCCATTTTCGACTGATGCAGATGTGGTCAATTTGATTTTCTGTTCGGCCATCTCGGGATACCCAAGTGACCTTATGTGCTGGTCGATGGGGGAAGAGCGATCCACCGATCACCATGTTGTTGTTGCCACAAAATTCTACAAACAGCTCTCCGTTTTCGCTCATCTGTCCTAGGCCATGGCGCCCCATGATGCGCTCAAGGTCCTGATTATCGGAGCTAATCTTTGCGTTGAAGTCGCCTAAGTGGATTTGAATGTCACCCTTCGGAATTCTCTCAACCACGCTGTTCAATTGACTGTAAAACTGCTCTTTCTCCTGCAAATCGGCAACGTCAGTTGGCGCATAACACTGGACCATTGTAAGGTTTCTAACCCGTGTTCTGAATCTGGCTACGATTATTCTTTCGTTTATCGGTTCCCATCTTATGAGGGCCGCATGGGCCTGCGGGCTTAACAGGAAACCAACTCCTCGTTCCCGAGTAGCATGTTCTCCTCGTATGCCAGAGTAAAGCAGTACTTGCCCGGACTGTGTCTTGTGTTCTCCAGTGTTAGGCCAACGGACTTCGCTCAGTCCCAATATCTCTGGCTTGAGGCGGCTAGCTTCTCTAGCAAGTTGAGCCAGCTTTCCTGGCTGGGCAAGGGTCAAAACATTCCAAGTTCCAATTCTAGTCCGTGTTTTCATGCTAAAAGTCGTTGCCAAAGTTCCAATTCGGTTATTTCTTCTCTCAGTTTCTGTAACAATACAAGATATCAGGAGCAGTAGGTTGTTAGCCTAAAGTCCCTATCCCGCGATGGGGCTGCCATCTTGGACTTAGCTGACGGGAGCCGCATTTCATAAATTCAGCCGCTCGCTGCGAGACAGACGCTGCTTGAGCCGCCCCTGACCTGGAGAACAGACGCTCGGTTGTTGTTGCACGCCGCCCCTGACCTGGGGAACAGACGCGTGCGGCCACCTTCTCAGTCTGCATGCGACCAAAGCATCCACCGGGGTTGGGTACCCGATCTCCGCTTAGGTTACTCGCACCCCAGCCGGCACCGCGGGGAGGTAGAGATAGGAGTTGTGAATAAGAGGTGATATGACCACTATGGGGTCTCGAGTTGCACATTATCCACCGTTTACCAGCCAAAACGGTACGAATCAAAAATTAAAAAAAAAACAAACTTAAAAAGATTTTTTTACTAAAATTCCTCAGCAGATTTTAAACCGTATTTTATACTTCCATGAAAACTTTCATGATAATTCTTAGAAAACGTGTCCAAAAAAAATCCGTTTCGATGGGAAAAAAATTTCAATACAATTTGTTTTTTTTTTTTTGTTTTACCCGGCAAATAATGCGAATGAATTGCGAAAAAATTTAAAATTTTGGCCCGGATTTCATTGAAAAATGCCCGAAATTATTCACATTTTATAGCAAATAAAACGAAAAAACAGATTGTGATGTTATTTTTATTTATTTATGAAATCAAAACGAAAATTTTTGAGCAAGTTTTATAAAAATAATCAATAAAGGATTTTTGGAAGCCTACAACACTATTCAAAACCTGTTGATGAGCTTTGTTTCTTTTTTTTTTTTCTTGATTTATTTCCGGGTTTTTGACCAAATTTTCTCGGATACTGCCCGGGTTTATAGTCGTTCAATTTTGAAATAAAAATCCCGGATATTGTCAGCTTTTTGTATAAAATTGCCCGGATACGTGCAGAAAAAATTCTGGCAAACTTAAGGTATCATTTAATGATATTAAAATGATGATGACTAAGTTGCTCACATCTAAAGCAATAATTTTGATGAAATGAAAAAATCAAGTCATAGCTAATAAAATTCAAACATTTTTCGATGCCGTTAAAAACTTTACTCAGTATGAACGAATGGCTTAAAGATATCAGCAAAAAACTTCATATTGGTTTGGTTATCTTATACTAATCTGTTGGTAAAATGTCGAAGTATTTTTGTCAGACAATAACCAATTTTTTGTAATTTAGTTATCGACCTGGGGTAATATGTAACAAAATGCTAATTAATATGGAACCTTATACCATATACCATGATTGTTTTGCATTACGCGTTTCATCCAAATATTCCAAGACTTTGTCTAAGCGATTTTTAATAGAGTTTTCACCCCTAATTGTATGTTGTGCTGCATACATTCAACAGCATTTTTGACATCAAAAAGGCAAAATTCAAACATAACCAAAAAATTTATGTTTTTATTCATAATAGCCTTCTTAGAATCAAAAATTTATTAAAAGCTACAAATTTTCTGACGTTTTGTTAAGATTTGTCATTGAAAACCAAATTTGTTGTAATTTATTGTAATTTGATATTCTTAAGATCTCAAGTAACAATGTAAGCTTTATTTTGGTGAGCACATTTTCTTCAGAGCAATAGCATTAATCTTCATAAAATGATAAAAAGCTCTTTAAGAAACGTCATTATGACTATTTTTTAATCTTCGATGAAATCATTATGGTGTACTATTTTGGTCACCAATGCTTTTTTGAAGCTTTTATAATACGTGTTAGAAGTTTTTGGTTTTTGTCGATGCCGTGAGTTCTTAGAGTTTTTTGTTAATTTTTTTTCAGTAACCATGATGGTTGAGCATTACTAGGAAATGATCGAGTGAAATCGATAACAGAATAATGATCTTTTTTTAATACCGGTCAAGATTTCAGGTAAAATGTGTATGAAATAGTATTTTTAAAAAAAGCGCCTTGTCAAATCTTTAGAATAAGAAAATTTTAATGAAATATTTATTTGGATGGGGTAAAAAAATTAAAACATTGCACGAAAAACATCTTTAAAAATTATATAATTGTAATATAAATTCAAATATAATAGGTGTACGTGACATATGTAGGTTTAGATTTTTTTGGTCTTCAGAAAACGACCTTAAAGGCTAGAAGTGCTTATGCAATGGGTGTTTTGAAACAAAGATAACTCATTTTGATGAAATCGTATTGAGAATTTTTTGATTGATATGAATTTAGATATATTGAGTGCTCATATCGAAATTATAAAAGTGCTTTGTTTTACAGACCACAGGTGATTATCTGATAAGGTCATGAACAAAGTTTTCAATGTTAAATCTATATTATAATATATTGAGGATCAAATCTGAGCTATATCGACTTATCCTCCACGCTGTTTGTAACCCTGAGCACAACTATTCAGAAATGTTTAGTTATATTTTTGAATAATAATATAAGAAATCAGATACGACACTCCAATTAACTCAAGAACTTGAAATCTGCACGTTGTATCCATTCTATGATGGAATGTGGCTCAGCGAATTTCTGAAATCTATTCTTGTATGCTTTCGCGGTTCTAAATGTGAGAGAAACATTACAAAAAAAAAAAAATTAGAAAGTATTATAAATATTAGCTTTTTATTCTGTAAAAAAAAAACAATAGTTTTAAAAAAGAAAATAAATGTTTATTTTTTTTATATTTTCATGTATGACATATAACATCGGAAACCAAAAACTTTTTTTACTTTTTTAGCTCACATAAGGGAATTTTCAAACTTAAGCTGGATGGTCATGATATTTGTTAAGAAACGCCATCTTTTATTGACCAATTTGTATTTCGGCTTGATTTTAAGACACTTGTAAATTCATGTTTTTTTTCTTAAAAAATAGATAGCGAATATGTGGACGATTTCAAAATGGTATAATTTATGACAATAGTTCCTGGAGATACAGCGAAAATATTAATCCGGGTCTATTTAGCCCTAATCACCTAATTGTCCATTTTTCAAAATAAAGGAAGTCTAACCGTACCATGAGCATCTTTCAAACTGCCAGTCAAGGTTTTTGGTAAAATGTGTATAAAATAGTATATTAAAATGGATGCGCCTCGTAAAATCTTCAGAATAAGGAATTTGAATGAAAAATGTATTTTATGTATTTTTTTTAAATTAAAGTTATTTCGCAAAAACAAAGGATTATAAAACATGGCATATTGAAATCACAAACATAAATGAAATAATTGAAAATAGGCCTGAAAAAATATTTTCAAATACTTGATCCATCAACATGGTGTCATTTTTTGCCCTTCAATTTTGCAACCAATATGGCGAAAGTCATTTCAATGCTCAATAGCTTTATTATGGTCAGATAAATGGCTAATTAGTATTATAAAGGTTTAATGAGAGCCATATAAACAGCTTTAATTTGACGTTTCCCTCACAAGCCAACAAATACATGCTTAGGGCTAGGTCCTCATTTCTGAGTTGTTAATTATTAGAAGTGTAAATGAGGACATACTTTTTCAATGAAAAAAATAAGCTGAGCTGAATTGAATCTAGTTATGTGATGACCTCTTGAAAATCATGACGGCGGCTTCCGCTTAACTTTATTTGTTGTAAATAACTAAAATTCGCACGAAACTCCCATAATATGGGTTTTGGGTAAGATATCGAATTTCGCTTTCTGACATCATCTTGAAATTCATCGTCACCCAAGATGGTGACTTCCGCTGACCTTTAAAATGCTGTAAATAGTCGAAAATCTTATCAAAATTTCATACCTGATTTACAGCATATTCAAGATTTGCGGAGGCCACCATTTTCGATTTTAAGATGGCTTCAGAGAGCAAAATTAGGCTTCAACTTGTTTAGCTCTTTAATCTAAAACCCATATTGTGGAAGTTTCATATAATTTTTAGCATTTTGAAGTTATGCGGAAGCCGCCATATTGGATTTCAAGATGGCGTCAGATAGCGAAATTTGACTTCTAGTTCAGCTTTTTAACCCAATACCCATTTACAGTCATTTACAGCATATAAAGTTCACCGGAAGCCGCCATCTCGGATTTCAGGATGGCGTCAGATGGTTAAATTTGACTTTTTCTAGTTTAGCCCTTTCAACTTTTACCCATTTTATTAGGGGTTTGTCATATGCAGGTTTGAAAAAAAAATTCGAGACCGTGTCAGATAGCGAAATTCGACTTGTACTCGTGAAGCTTTTTCAACTTATACGCATATTTCGGAGGTTCCATGTGATTTTCAGTCATTTACAGCGTTTTCAAATTGAGCGGATGCCGTTCTGTTGGTTTTCAAGATGGCGTCGGACAGTGAAATTCGACTTCTACTTGTTCAGCCTTTTCACCCAATACCCATATTGTAGATATTTCTTGAGATTGTCTTTCATTTAAAGTTTTGAAATGAAAAGCGGAAGCCACCATCTTGGATAAATAAAGGCGTCAAGCAATCATTTTTTTTCCATACTAGTTGGGCTCTTTCACTCAGTATTCATATTGTCGAGATAATCATACCACTTCCGAAGATTTCAAGTGTTTAAAAGATTTTGATGTATATTTTAAACTCATTTTAACTCAATGCAATACACATGATTGATAAAAAATGTGTAAAAATGGGAATTCAAATTAAAATATTTGCTATCTAATCTGAGCATGTTCTGTTTTGACATCTTGATCGAGATATGTCACCTAATTTTATTTCGGTTTTAAAATCAAGCTTTTTCAAAACATACAAAAAAAAGCTTGAAACAATTTTTTTGTTTATGTTAACTTCGACAAAAAGTTTAAATCGAGCATTCAGAACTCTTTCTTAACAATTTAGCGGTGTATAATTAAGTAAAAGCTTTATTAGCGTTTCCAGAACCATCTGAAAACAAATTTTTAATGGTTGAATCTGAGCATTTTTATGACCATAATAAAACCATAATAATTTGGGAATTTTTTACTTAAAAAGACATTTCTTTTCACCGATAAAGTCGATAAATAAGCACCAAACATGAATAAAGGTGATTAATCTCTTCATATAATTGGAATGTACCTTTTGCTAAATTCATACGAAGAAATATCTGCTCATGATCTTATGAATGAGATCAAAGGATGTTCAATATATTCTAAGATAACTGCAATATTGCTGATTTTTTTCATATTTTTGAAGGTTCCAACCTTTGACCGGCTTTGTAAGCAAATTTAAGAAAGCACTCTGTGAATATATCTCATTGTGCTTTTCCATATATAAGATCAAAATGTGGAGAATGGCTTGACATTACCTATTTGTAATTAAATATCTTTCACTTGCACCCGTTTGGCTCTAAATGTCTCTTATAGATCCGTACATTACCATTGAAGATCGAAAGTATTTCGTTAGCACAGATTGAATCAGAAGAATAACAGAAAACAAGAGATGAATCTCAATTTTGCCCCCGAATCCATAATTGCCCTGAAATGACGACAATACATCCATTAAATAAATTTGAAGCCATCAACACAACCCATTCGAAATGTTATTGAACAGACCCAAAAGATTGATTTAATACTTTTATCCAACCACCATCCATTCGGTGTGTCCTTCAGCCCATTTCCGGTTGGATGGTGAAAATAAAATATAGAAATTTCCACTCCACACTGTTTATGCCGGAAAATTTCTTCTATCCTCTGTCAGCGACCGAGTCGAATTGCGGCAGGGAAGACACTTTCCAGAGTTTTCTCACTCACTGTGAAGTTGCAGCCATGAGCAGTTGCCAAGAACAAGTGACACGCTCGGTGAAGCAAAGTCTGGAGCATTTCACAGCTGGCAAAAAACCGGGGCCCAGTTTTTGAAGATGGGCAGAAAAAAGCTTGTAGAAAGGGGCTTGGAGGGACTTGGAAGCAAACTCGGCTCATAATTTTATTACCATTGTTAGCTTTTTCATAATTTCGTTATATTTACTCTGCAATTGAATAATGAGGCAGCGCGTGTTGGAGAACAACTCTCGGCAAAGAGGTAGATGAAAGTTGTTCCTCCTTCAACCGGTTGTTGTAAAATTTCTCCCAAGTCCTGTTCAAACCTCCCTGGAGAAAGGAGGGAAGGAAAAAAGCAGTGGAAGAAAAGCTTCAGCTGTCTTATCCTCGGCGAGCTGAGACTTGAAGATAGGTCGTTTGTTTTATATCCCCGTCTGCTTGGGCGAGACATTCGAGGAAACGCAAAGTCTGGAAAGGTAGATGTTCCATGTCTTTGGAAGGCTTCTGAAATTTAATATTTTTAATTAGGAAAAAAATTCCAGAGAGATTAGAAAAATTTTAACATGATATTCTGAATTAATTTTAAATTTAAATTTATTTTAAAGCCATTTAAAGTTCAATTTAGAAAACTTCAAGAATAATGATGCCGGCACCGTACCATCAAACTGCGTCATTACGAACGCCGGCTCAATGCTGGAAATGTTTAATTTTTCTCTTTTTCCGGGCGCTCTCAATGAAACAAAGTCCCCAAATGACAAACACGCGGTGCGGCACAAGTAAATTGGTTTTGTTTTGTTTCTCTTACGGATCTGATCTGCTGCTGAGTGCGTTGTTGTAAGCAAACGTTCGAGCAAGGAAAGATTTCTCACGTTTCTGAATCCTTCTGTCGTGGTTTCGGGTAGGGAAGAATTTGTTGAACATAATTATGAACTCCCTGAATACCATTGAGCTTTTGCTAATTTGAAAAGAATTTCCAGCATCACGAACCAGCAGACAGGATGGCTTATTTTCTAGCAATTCCCGGATCAGAACTCTTCATTTTTTTTACAAGAAGTAAAACTCAAACTTGCAAGCTTGTTAAGGGCTGATATGAACTTCTAACTTGAAAAAGCTCTCTAACGCACCGAAACCAATCAAATAGCGCTGTTCTTCCGTAATTTTGGCTTACTAGTCCAATCACTATCCCCATTAAGCCGATCTACCAAAATGCTAACCGGAACTAGCTCGAATCGGACATCCGAACATTTCAATCATCATCAAATGTTGACGACGACAACGATGACGAAGCACGTCAACTGGGGGCGGACGTTTTCCGTTTGGCCGCTAGCGAAATTGCAATTTGCTCATTTGCAAGCCTATCGCTATGGAAAATATTTAAAAGTGGCGGAACCGGGCCTTTGGGGGCGTGTTGATTTGGGATTTTCGAGGCCGTTCCGTCGGAAGAGCTGATTGCGCAAATTTCATCGGGACTAGATAGGTAGGCCTAGATGGATCACGCTGAATGTACTATAGACAACATGGCACTGAATGATGCGGCGTATATCTGATCGTGGGCGTCCGTCATTCGAACCGAGATTCGGAAATGATGGACAGAAACGAGACTTGCTGACGTTTGCATAATTGGATATTATTAATCAAATAAATATCACGAATTCTAATCGGACATAATGATGGCACATGCATTGCCTATCGTTTCTCGTATCCGGGAGATTTGTGAGGATCTTTTTAAGCGGTACAATATTTGTAGCAAAATATCTCCATTGAATGATTGACAACCAAAAATCAAAGGGTTATAGGCTATTTAGTTTTAGTTTAAGTTTTATCATAAAAGTTTGCTCGTCATTCTTCAATGAACAACACGAAGTACATTGCAATGATAAAATACTACTTAACTGTTGTTATTTACAACATCGTAATATTGCAAAAACTCGAAGATTTGAAAATCTTGTTAAGGTATTTCAATAGTTGACTGCCAAACGAATCAGTAGTATTGTTTTTTTTGTAAATCGTAAATGAAAAAGTTCTCTTAAACATCTATCTAAGTACAATTCAATATCAACAAAAATAGAAGAGTTTCAAACTCTCGCTTTGCTTGAATATTCTGCGAATCACTGACTCCATTAGGGTGGCAATAGAGTTGTGGAAAAAAATTCATGGTAAAACTTTGAACGGAATTTATTTAGGGGTGCCTCACAGCGTTCATAGTTTCGGGTTTTTTACCCAAAAAATCCCCAAAGGGAGGGCCAAAGGACCAAATAATTTTTTTTATTTTTGTCTGTAACAACTGAAGATCAGATGCACAACTATTTAGAAGACAGCAAAGACTTTTTTGAATAACAAAAAAGTTAGCATTTCTATCTCGGTATTAATGGACCTCTTGGAAATTTTTTATACCAGAATATGCATCTTGTTGATAATACTTTTGCGATTGTTGTTTGTTAATTTTGGAAAATTTTTGGCTTTCAGTCAAATTATTTAAAAAAAAACAGCGTTTTCTTATTTCATCCGACGTTTCGGCGTAATGTATTTCGCCTTCTTTAGGGTTTTACTGTAATTTGTGAGTGTAACAATGAAAGGTCTTGAGTAATATGATTTTTATTTTACTTACTAAGGTGCTATTTCTTGTCAAAAAATGTTGTGTCTCAACTTTTCTCCGTCCTGTTTCCTTAATTGTCCACATTAGCGTAAATTTTAATTTGTTTTTTAGTGCTATCGGTAGTTACACTGTATCACTGTCAACTGTGCTTTGTAAACTGGATGTAGAATTGTTGGTTTCCATGTTATTAAACAAGATAACAAAGAAACCAACAATTATACCAGTACCAGTATACAAAGCACCGTTGACAGTGACACAGTCTAACTACCGATAGCAGTTAAAAACAAATTAAAATTTACACTGATGTGGAAAATTAAGAAAACAGGACGGAGAGAAGTTGAGACACAACAGTTTTTGACAAGAAACAGCACCCTAGTAAAACAAAAATCATATTAGGGGAACATGCCCTATTATGCGCCACCTAAGCGAATCGCTGATTTTCTATGTATTCCACGTACAAATTGTGTTAAAAATGGGTGTAATCGTTGAAGAAAAGTGTTTTCTACAAATACCTATGATTTTTTAATACTCATATGGCTATAATTGCTTCAAAAACTTGATTTTTAAAACCATATTTAAATCCACAGAACAAAACTGTGTTGCAAATACGCGCCGCTGTGTATTCAATACGCGCTTAGCAGCCGAAGACCGAAAACACACCAATACTTCCAGACACTTTGACTGAAAAGAAAATCAAAATGGACTAATCGAAATTTAAAAAAAATGGAAAAGTAAATTTTTTGGGCTGAATTAACGCTCAAAATATGGTTTTAGTCATTTTGTTCATTTTCAATGAAAATAGGCCTTTTTGAAAAATTTATGCTATTTTCAGCCTACTACGATTGGCGCGTTATAACGAGCGCATGAGCCGGAATAGAACATACCCATAAAAAGCATACCTTTGCGAGTTCAGTATGATTTTTTAGCATAAAATCATAGTTTAGATTCTGCTCTATCGATGTGTCAGGAAAAATTGTCTTATTCGTTTTTCTCTGCTTGGTGACACCTTATTTAAAGTGTTTTAAAATTTAGATCGAAATGAAGAAAAACCTAAATTGTGAAATTATCACGACACAGGGGCATTTTAAGGAAAAATTCATACTTGCCATGGCATATAACAGCATTTAAAATAAATTGGTAATATTTTGCAGGCTTAAAATGTTCCAGAATCATCAAAACAGGGGTGGCGCGTATTAGCCACATGGAGCGTTATATGAACTTTTCCCCTACACAACACCTTTCATTGTTACACTGACAAATTACAGTAAAACCCTGAAGAAGGCGAAATACATTACGCCGAAACGTCGGATGAAATAGGAAAACGCTGTTTTTCTTAAATAGTTTGACTGAAAGCCAAAAATTTTCTAAAAAAAAATATGCTTCTAGTAAAACTGGACAATGTTGCTGAAAACATCAAATGTCAATCTCTTTAAAGGGTATACGAAATCAAATTGTACCAGTTTTAAATGGCTGTAAAGCCTTGCCCACACTAGGCAATTGGACTGCGATTTCGGTTGCTGAGACTTGTTTATGTTTACATTTGCATCTCGTCTCATCTCAGTTCTCCCGACAAGTAGGTATGGAAGACCATCAGCAACCAAAATGTAAACATAAACAAGTCTGATCAACCGAAATCGCAGTCCAAACTGCCAAGTGTGGACTAGGCTTATTTTTTACCCGTTGAGTATTTCTATTGAAATTTTGGGTGGAATTAGTTCCCAGCAAGAAGCTGGGAATGGTACATTCTACGGTGGTTACGGTGTATCGTGTTTTGAATCGTGTTTGATCGGAAAGAAAAAAGTAGCAAAAATGGACCTCCGTATAATGTTAAGGATCACAAGCGGGTATCTCAAGCTTTCAAGAGGAATCCCAACAGTTCAGTTCGAGATGTGGCGAAGAAACTGAATCTAACCCGAACTTTCTAGCAAGATGCAGAAAAACGTGAAGGACTACACACGTACAAAGTCCAAAAGATGAACGGCAAAATACGGTAGGTAAAACACGTGCACGGAAGCTCTACACCCAGATGTTGACGAAACCACATTGTCTCGTTATGGATGATGAGACGTACGTAGAAGCAGACTACCGGCAGCTTTCAGGGCTCTAGTTTTTCAACGCTCTTTTAAGTTCGATGTCCCTGAGGACGTTAGAAAGCAGAAGATATCAAAGCTTGCCAAAAAATACATGATTTGGCAAGCAATTTGCTCGTGTGGAAAGCGGAACACCCGATTCGTAACAACTGGAACGGTTTATGGGAAAGAGGTTTTGGAGTGGCACAAGGCTAAGGAGGTCGATTTCGTGCCGAAGCATCTCAACCCCTCGAACGCACCGGAACTGCGGCCAATTGAAAAGTACTGGGCCATCACGAAGCAGACTCTTCGGAAGCATCCTCAGGAAGTGAAATCGGAGGAAGATATAAAGAAAACATGGATTGCAACGCAAAAAAAGTTGGTCCAAATGTTGTATAGGACCTTATGAGCAGGGTAAAGAAGAAGATTCGTGCATTTCGATATAGAATTGAATTTGAATGAAACCAACATGGGAAAATATTCATAACATGTTTTATTTTACTTTTTGAAAGTTTGAAAGTGATTGGTTGACAGGTGAATTTTGCCGCATATTTTTGTGTGTCGCAATTTGATTTCGTACACCCTTTATTCAAGGGCTCTATAGATGCCGTAGAGCTAGAATGATATTCTGCACCACTTGGCAATATATAGACGACTTGTAGGCAATATTACCTTCTATTCATGTTGTTTTGCATTAAAAGTTATTTAATTTTGGAAATAAGTCTTAGGAGATGCCAATTTTGCTTTGATGAAGCTTTAAAAATAAAGGGACTTGTGATATACAGTTGCGTTAAAAAAAGATTGGAATCACGTAAACTTTTTTGCTAACTTACATTAGAAGCTAATTCTTTTGAACCACCAGTATAACCATTTTAAGTATTGGTGAACATGTATCAAATATTCAGCAATAAAAGTAAAAATTAGGTTTACTTTTCAAATAAGGTTTATTTTCTACTCTTGTCAACTCGATTTAAATTAATGATTTTACCTTTGATTTTGAAGAATCTGCAAAATATGTAAATAATGTTAAATTAAATTTCCAGGAGAATAAAAAAACAAGTTCAAAAATTATCCTTAATTTTTTTTTTATATTTCATCATTTTATTCCTGTAAGGCTGGAACAAATATCAATTTCTTCTTTTGTCTCCCCCCCCTTCGAAATTTCCAAAAACCCGAAGGGGGACATAAATAAAGTTTTTAGTATTTCATGGAAATTTTGATAAAAAATTCAAGTATCCGAAAGATTACAACACTAAAAAAGGAAATTTTGGAAGATGGAAGTAATTTCACCATGTGTATTCTTGATTTTATTGAATTTTTCAATAAAAAATTTCATTATTTTATAGGTTTTGTGCAATGATATAGCATGCAGTTTTTTGCATGCAAGATTTTGTGCAATTTATTCCAATTTATTTGTTTTTCGCATTATTTTTTATTGTCCCCCCCCCTCGCGATGTTCCAACTCTGAGTGACAAAAGAAGGATTCGAAATTTTTCCGGCCTAATTAAGGTTTCCAAAATTAAAGTCTAGTTTTTCTAAAAAACAAATTCTTTGAAATAAATCCAGATCTTATTTTTTATATGTGATTTTCACCAGGTTTGTGTTTCTAAACTGACTTTGATTGAATCTAAAATTTTTATTATGAATCAAGAATCAAAGTTATTAAACTGCGTTCTCCTTCAATTTGAATCCTTAATGGAATTTAAACATTGATATTTTAATATTTATTTTAAAACCTAAATTTGAACTTATTCCGAATACATACTGGATTTTTGTTCTTAGTCTGAATTCTGCATTTTGAACTCAAAATCAAAACCTTATTCCAAATTCCAGATTAGAAATCCTCCGAATTTGAAACCCAAAAACGGAATTTGTATCAAATCCCTTAACCAGACATTTTTTGTTTGATTCTGAATTTATGGTTTTCAATATGAATTTAGTTTCAATTATTTATTCGTCATTGAACTCGTAAATTTAAATAGTTTTGTGAAGGATGAAATTGTTTCAAATTTTTCAATTCTGGACTTCCTTATGTTTCAACTTTGCAGGATTCTTAGCAGGATTCTATACCAAAGATGATCCAACCTGAAAATCAAGAACAATGAACTGGATACTTACTAGATATTTTTCTGCAAGTTTCCATGCTGGGCAAATCCTGGTAATTTTATTCTTAAATCTTGGGATATAAGGGCATACTGTTTCTAAATTTTCCCAACAATCCGGCCAATATGCAGGCGAATTTCGAAATTATTCCATAAAAATAAAAAAAAAACACATGGAAACTGTTTTTATTCAATCCAAACACATCAGTCGTTTCAGAATCATATTGAAGTTTCCAAAAAATCTTTTATGTTGATTTTGGCGAAATTTGTTTAAAATAAATTATTTGGACGCGAGATACATAATTATTATGACTCAATTGAAATTTTCGTTTGATATGACAAATATAAGGAGAAAATCCGGTCAAAATCCAGACAATCTGGTAAGCTTAGTCTAACATTTTTGGACTCAATCACTATCAACAAGTTTTTTTGAAAAACTGCTGTATAATTGTTGTTCTGGAATGAGATTTCGAGGTTTTGGAGTCGAGATTTTTGCGCTATTGTCACTCATGAATCATTACAGTTTTTCATCAAAATTTAATTAGAAATTTCAAATTTTATGTCTAGCAAAAAAATTTCACTTGGCATTTTTGGACTCCCAACCCCAACTCCCAAACTCCCCCCCCCTCCCCGTTCCTACGACCATGGTGTAAGATTTTTAAACATATTATGTCAATATTGTTTTTCTAAAAATTCAATCATTCCTACAATTCTTCTTCATCTTCTGCTTGACAATTGTCAAATATTTCTCGATAGGGCGGAATTGAGGGCAGTTGGGTGGGTTGATGTCCTTTATACAATTTCTGACTGGAAGCTGCCCAAAATCCTTCTTCACGTACGTTTCATCATTCATGAGGATATTTCGTTTGAACCTTGTTGTATAACTTCCGGGCACGTCTTTTGGCTACTATACATTCTGTTTCAATGTCCGGTTTGGTATCAAGCTGGCCCGATGAGCTCGTATTCCTTCTCGCAGACGAATCCTTCTGACGGTGAAGTCGACATTGAATTTCTTGGCGATGTCATAGTCCGACTGCCCTGGGTTTGCCTTGATCGTTCTCAACACCTTCAAATGCAGTTTTCGATTCTAAGTTCCACAATGACGCTTGTTTTGAACCTGCCGATCGATAGTTTGCATTTCACGGAAACGTTTGACCATTTTCAACGATTTCGCGATTTTTGAACTTGACCACGTCGGATTTTTGACGTGGTATACATTAGACTAGTTCACTTTTCTGCTTTTTTCACTGATCACAACGCCACTTACAGGGTTTGATCCTCATTCATTTTCAAGTACTCTGGCCAAATTTGAGCTCATTTGGGTAAGTTTCCAACGTGCGCTAGGAGTTTTACTGAAAAAAGTCCATTTTTCTAGAAAATTTTCGTAGATGTGTTATAGCAAGCTGTTGTTAATATAAAAAGATAGTTCTATAGTGCATGATGATTGGTATGATAAGCATCTGTGAGGATCTGTTTTAGATAAATGACTAAATCAAACCGAAAAAATTTAAAAATTCATAATCTATCAACTTGTACAAAAAATTTACTTACAAGTTGTGGGCTTAAAATCAGCAGTAAATAGAAAAAATATATTTTCGATATAAACTTTCCATAAAAAGATAGCCTTATTTAAAACCTTTAATTTGATGTATTACACTTAATTATTGCAACAGTGCTAGCAAAGTTATTCAAATATCTGTGTTAAAACTTGAATGGAAACAACATTATGATTCAAAGAATGTTATATGAATGTTTGAATATCTTTGCTCGTACTGTTGCGATAATTAAGTGTAATACATCAAATTAAAGGTTATAAATAAGGCTATCTTTTAATGGAAAGTTTATATCGAAAATATTTTTTTTCTATTTACTGCCGATTTTAAGCTCTCAACCTGTAAGTGAATTTTCTGTACAAGTTGGTAGTTTATGAATTTTTAAATTTTTTCGGTTTGATTTAGTCAATTATCTAAAACAGGTCCTCACAGATGCTTACCATACCAATCACCGTGCACTATAGAACCGTCGTTTTATAATAACAACAGCTTGCTATAACACATCTACGAATATTTTCTAGAAAAATGGACTTTTTTCAATAAAACTCCTAGCGCACGCTGGAAACTTACTCAAATGAGCTCAAATTTGGCCAGAGAACTTTAAAATGAATGAGGATCAAACCCTGTAAGTGGCGTTGTGATCAGCGAAAAAAGCCGAAAAGTGAACTAGTCTAGTATACATTTAGGGGTATTTTTCTTGAAAGTATGCTTTGCAGGGGCGATTTCGGTTGAGCTAGCAACCAAGGAACAGTTTGTTTATATTTCCAAAAACCAACCGATGTTTGTTCAATAACTGGTACATGCATTTCTTTACGAAACGAGTACTGCAAGATTGAACGTTCAATAATTGAAACATTGGCGTTTTCTGTGATCCAATGATTGAACACTTTAATTTGTTAAATTTTAAGAAAATAGGGATAATAAAGACTGCAACTCTTCCAGAAATCATTCAAAAACACTCAGTTGAAAACACTCATATTATTCTCTAGGACGTTTATATGTCTTTAATCCAAGTTTTCTCCCAATCAAAAAAGGCTGTTTTCTTCATCCAGTTGAAAAATCAAGATTAAATTTGATAACATATTCTAATTCTGGGGATTGTGGCTTTAAAAGTCCGAAATTCTAGATAAAAATTTGAACAGAGGTAGAAAATGCTTCAACAGTGGCACACCAATTTTTAATTAATTTTTGTACTACATTATTGTTTTAATTGGTTAATGTTTTATGAGTGTTCAATATCTGGTACCTGTCCAATAACTTCCCAAGCAACCAAAAGTCGCGTTTTCACTTAAAGATGGATCTCCGAAGGTGACTCAGGTGACTCTTGCCGCGTTAAAGTTACTCACCCTTTGAAAGGTTAAAATATCGATTAAGGAACTTCTAAGCGCGTTCAATGGAACTTTTTTAAAGAAGGTCGCAAACGTTCGCTTAACATTCTAAAACGCACCATTAAGATATTTGAAGGTGTTTTAAACAACCTATATGGGAATTCTAAGCGACATGTCAAAAATGTCTGTCAATTTCTTGTCATGGTATTTGTTTTGTTTGTATCTGTACTGATATTTACAAATGGAGTTCAAGATTTTTTAGAATTTTTCTTATGAATGTTAAGATATTCGAATAAATTTTTAAGGATGCGAATTTTTGTTATCGTTCATTTTGTGTACTGAAAGTCCTTTAAACAAAATAAGGTACAATCTATTGACCAACCCATTCAATCATCTCAAATGACATTAAGTTTAAATACTAATTATTACAGTGGCAATGTACAATTTCTGGATTGGTCGAGAGGCTGGTGAGTTTCATTGCAACCTAGAGAGTAGCAATTCTCTAGGCATAAGCAGCTTTTACAATCAAAACAATATAATTAAAACCAATGAGATAGACCATGATAGACCGGCAACCTAGCAATTTGACATCTGGTTGTCAGAGCAATCTGTCAATCGGATTTTTTTTTCGGCGCGTAGAAATTTCTTGAAGCTCTTAGAAGCTGAATAGCGTTCTCTACAGCCACCCAAACGCACTTGAAAATAGCTTTAAGAACTTAAATTTTGGGCTGATTAGCATTCTCTCCAGACACAAACGAGAGCTGATTAAGCTTCTATGGAACCTTTTTAAGGGAATTCTGGTTGCTTGGGTAGTGCTTCTACCCTACTATTAAAACATTCCAGATCTAACAACTAGAAGCGCTATGATAAAATAAACAGTGCGTCCAGATTTAAGATGATCCATGCTTTAAAGACAATAGTTTTTATGGAAGTTTTTATTCTAGAAGTTTGGTTTTACTGCTGAAGAACATGTACAGAATAGTTTTGCACTAATTTTCTTGAACAGTTCATTTTACAATCACATAAAAAAAAAACAATTTTAATCATGAAAGGATCATGCTCAGCATCAATCTTAATAACATTTTTTTCTACTTTCAATAGAGACTTCTTGTATCCATTCAAATCACCACAACTTATCAACTAAGTTAATAGAATATTCAACTCCATTGGCATTTAAAGGTTGTAAAACTTAAAATTACGCTTGCTCCATCATAATTCACTCAGTTACAGTTTAACATGTTGAACAAAATGTTTTTGCCATATTTCTTCAAAAACATCTTACTTATATTTATTCAATGAATTGGAAATGTTGCTTTTATATCCCATGAAAAAATAAAACCATCTGCCAGAAAAGGAGTAGACTTAACATTAGCTGTTTCATATAAAGAAATTTAAAAAAAACACCCTCAATGGTTCAAGTTTCGTTATAATTTAGTTCAACTTTGGAAGACCCTTTTGTCTAAAGTGAGGCTTGACCTAAATAAACATATCGGGAACAAAATTCCAATTTCTTCTGACCACCCATTTATTTTTGATGGTGTCACAAATAATGCATCCCATGTGTATATATAATAGAAATTTGGGCGAAAATATGGTGAATCCGGGTACCTATTAGACTACCCCAAATTTGTATGAAAAATTTCAAGCTTGTGAAATGTTATGCGCTGCAGTCTTCGGATGAAATATTTTTCATAGTTTAGGCTGTAAGAAAAACCGTTTTCAAAAGTAATCGTTATTAGTAGTATTAGTTGTTATTTGTAGTAAAGTTATTCATGAAAACTGGATTTTCGTGATCCTTCCGATAAAAATGTCCCAAAATCCCATACAAACTTTAGGCTCGTTGAGCGACCCCTTCCCGTGATCTGATCTTTCCCAAATTTTTCATGAGACCTTGTACTAGGCCTAGGATCATTTTAAGCCTGCAGCGCATAACTTTTTCAAATGTCGGGTTATTTGAGGCACTCTAGTACCCATGGTGGATAGATCCCATCAATAAAGGAAACAGGAAACTGTTAATGTGTTCTTATGATTTTATTCATATCCATTTAATGAATATGACAATGTCATGTCTTTATTTAGAAAAAAAACCCACAAATTACATTAAACAGTTATGAAATGGCACGTCGTCGTGATTCATCCCCCGAGACCAGACGGCAGTTAGATGGCCAAGGATTGGAACTGCATTTTTTACTTGCAACCGAACTTCATCTTTCTCTCACGGAACACGCCAGCCGTCTCGACGGATGCAATTTTTAGAGTAATTTTCCTCCGGGAATCATGCATGCGCGTGACTTTGTCATCCTTTGATTACTGCACCACCAACACAAACACACTGTCGAGTAGAGTCAAGACTGAGGTCGGGATCTTTTCCCAGCTTTCCAACAATCTTTTGGGGCGCCTCCTCCCCATGGACCATGGCTGGGTTTGCCACTAAACCAAGAAGAGTGGCGCACTTTCTCTCGCTCTTTGTGTTTCTGGGGCAGGGAAGTTCATTCGTGACCCAGCGACAAAATTAAATTAGTGGTTTATAATGAATGTGTCGAATCGTTTCGCGTTTCAATGAATTGCTGTTGCCGGGCAATTTCTGTTGGTTGGGACGGGTGCCATGTGCCAAAGGATGGGTTTTGAGGAAGCGTCTATGAAAGCCAGGAAGAAGTCCTGCCTCCACCGGTAGGGACTGCATGGCGTGTCAAGGCATTTACTGTTACTGTCTTAAGGTGAAATAGCCTTTTAATATTAATGACGAACAAAACTTGAATTCTTCAAAAGCAAACCTCTAAGCATTGTTCAAATTTAAACAAACTTTCGATAAAATAATTTTTAAGAAATTGTCACGTAAATTCCTTTTATGGGACCACCAAAGTAGCCAAAGTAACGTTACAGAGTGACATTTTTGCCGGTAATTACTGTTTTCTTTTCGTTGGCTTTCATACGGAGAGTGTCATACATTTGGGTAATGGGATAACAATGCATGTGCCCTAGGTCACAGACCATTAGGTAGCTGCTTTGTTGCTTTAATGGTGATAGTTAGGGTCGTTTGGTGGTCGTACCTTAACTGCAGTTTTGCAAAGCAGACAATCAGAATGGGGTGGCAAAAATAACCTCTAAATAATGAGAATTTAAATAAACATTTAAAAATATTTAAAAGTTATATCAAAACCATTTTAGAACTTCAAAACATTTGATTTGAAAAGTATTTTTGAAAGTTTTATGGAAAATACTAAACAAAAAAGATTAGATGACCAGTTTTTTTTGCTTCAAACATAAGAAAAAAAATTAAGACATTATGAAAAAATGGATTTTAACATAAATAAAAATAATTTCATTGTTTGAAATTTTAATAAGGGTCAATTCATTTCAAGTGAGAATGGAAATGTAACGATTCATGTGTGTTTGTGAGTTATCCACTATTGGAGCCCGCATTCACCGCAGTTTCTGCCAAAATATGTGCTCACATGCATTCTTAGATCATTGAATTCGACAAATCTTTAATACAAGCGCGAACACTATACCCGGATCCAAAGGTTTCGTATGAACTGTTATGGAGTGAATGTATTTGTGTTGATGTAGGAATATCTTGAAAGAACGAGTCAATCAGGTGAGCTAGTTTACTTATAGAATATAATATCTTTGCTTATACGTACTCCGGCATCCCTGTATATACCTGGCCAGCAGACAACTGATTAAACATTCCTTTTATATGGCCAATTATAAGAGGAAACAAAATTTAACTGTCGGCTACTTATGGGCTTCAAACTCAAAAGTTTTCTTGCCAATACCGGGAATCGAACCCGCCTAGCACACCAGACTCGGTTAGGGAATTCTAATCTTATAGCAATTGGTAATGCTTATGCTTATGCTTATGATACATACACAGCCAGATCTTGTCAGCATCCCGGCGAGTAGTAAAAGTACATTCACTACTCATCTTAGCACGGCCAAGTCCACTGTACAGTATTCGCCGCAGAGACAACTGGAACACAGGGAGTACAAAATGTGAACAACAGTACCATACGTTGATTATAAAATGTTTGAAATATTCCCGTTGGAAGCACTGTCCGTTTATTCACACTACATGTTTCGGATTATTGTGCGACATCATCACTGATCTGACCTTGGTTATAGCGCCTTTAAAGCATGGATCACTACAGCTATTTGCGGAAAAATTAGAAGTGAAAAAGGAATTAATTTCAGATGCAGTAGAATTTGAAATTGAAGCAGATGTATTGGAACTGCTCAAACCAATTTTTTTTAAATTATCCCAAAACTTTCTCGCAGGAATACTTAAATTTATTTGACGTTTATCCTGTTCAATTTTAGCTTTTGATATCAGAGTTGTCGCTTTATTTCTTAATAATTTATAAACGTTTCTATCACTCACAGAGCGAGAACGCTTCCACGTTCTATACGCCATATCTCGATTTATTATTGCCCTTTCAATGTCTTTATTAAACAAGCTATTTTGTCTAAATTTTCTAAATTTCAGTGGAAAATAAAGATCGTGTATTTCTGTTAAGAATCTATTCAGTATCTCGACAAGCATATCGGGATCATTTATGCTATAAAAAGGATCCCAATATACATTATTCAGATTTGTATGGAGTTCATTCATATTGAAATGCTTGTAGTCACGATACCAGTAACCGCTGCGCTCTTGATTTTTTCTGAAATTTAATGAAGCAATTAACATATCATGATGAGAAATGCCTGGCGCAGAAACTTGGCTAAAACGATTGACTTCGTCAGGTGTATCAGTAAGAATTAAATCAAGTAAAGAGTTGCCATGCCTGTGGAAAAAAGTTGGTTCCGAATTTATGCAACGTAGTGAGAGGCTCGAGATTGTTTCTTTAAATTTAGATATCCTACGAGTGTTTTTCAGAAAATCCGTGTTGAAGTCTTCTATGAGAAAACTGTTATTGCAATTTAACGAAAACTGTTGCACATGGTATTGTACGGTTTCAGAACAGTCAACATCTGGTGGGTTGTAATAGACTCCGAAGAAAAGATTAGCAGAACCCAAATGTAATTTCATCAAAATGAATTCAGTGGGATTACCCAAAGCGCTCCTGCTGTCATTTGATTTTTCAACTATATCAAAATTAATGGATTTTTTTATGTACACGCAAATTCCACCACCACGCCTGTTACGATCATTACGAATGAGATTGTAACCACTAATATCTATTACTTGATTGTTAACTACATCGCTCAACCATGTTTCAGTCATGAAAATAATATCGACTTTACTTGAGCTAAAAATGTTTTTAAGCTCATTGAACTTGCTAAGACGACGGGCGCATAAACTTTGTACGTTGAGGTGACAGATATTGAGATTATCATTCAAAAGAATGCTTTGAATCACCGCTCGAGTAATTGAGAAGTTCGTGGAGGTATCATTGCTGGAAACGCTATCCATAAGCAAAAACAAAAACGACTAAGTCAAAATTCAAGAAAGATCTACGAGCAGAACCTACATTTAGAACGACGAAAAGCGAAAACTTATAAAATCTAATTTTAATTTCACTTGTTAATTTCATTACATATTTATCATTAATACTCCAGGTTAATTCAACTATGAGTAGAACAGAACGTAGAAAACTGAATCTAGGTTCAATCTGTTTCAATCAACAAAAGATTTTACTTTATGCAAAAAGTGCGAAAATCAAAACTACAGCACATTTGATTCCTCGTATAACATTGTTCGGATAAAAAAAAAAAAACATCGTTTAAAACTCACGGCGTACAGCATCATCATTCCAGCGATCGTCTTCAAAAGCAGCAATAGCGTTCTCGAGACAGCCTCGGATCCCCCTGGATGTACAACTCATTGATGGCTCGGAAACCAACACCATATGGGCCATGGTAGTACTGAGTGCCTCTCATCCTGTCATCAGTTGCCCAGTAAAAAGTCGTCGTAGTCGTTGTTGCACGCACTAACATCAGCGGATTAGATAGCGTCTCTGGCCAGCTGGGTCGAGTTGAAAGTTTGGAGTGGCCGTCTTGGTCTCGATAGGCAATCGGTAGGTCGGGAGGTGATTAAATGTCGTCTCAAAGAAAACATGCTGCAGTGGAAGGCTGTGCTCGGATAACGCCACTCACAGCACTCGGTTATCGTAAACGCCTGGATGTAGACGAGTTTGAAGTCATTTTAGGGAATGACTTCGGAAGGACTAGGAATCACGGATAGCTGAGGAAAGGAGTCACGGGAAAAGGGGAAGGAAAGTAGAGTTATACAAGGAGAAGGTTTTGATTTTGTTTTTTTTTTTTTTTTGAAGTCATGGTAGAATATGACTTCGGAAGGGTAAGGAGTCACGGGATATTTAGGGATTGGATTCACGGGAATAGTGGGAAGGAATTAGATATTTGCTAGGAAAGGTAAAGTTGACTTTTAGGAGCGGTAAGGGATGCTGGGAAGGAAACGAAAAACTTATTCAGGAAAGGGTTGCATTGCGAATAGCAGAAAGCTGATCGATGTTTTTTATAGCGATCATTTCTGCCTGGCCGTTTATTTTAGCGTAAACGACACCATCTCGGGTGCTTATTTTTTCAAGCTTGTTCAGTTTTTTCAGCTTAATCGCCTCAACCCGTATTCTTCTGGTACTAGCCGAGACACTTACTTACTTACTTAATGATCCCGCGCCGATCCTCCGGTGCATAGGGCCGTGGTAAAAGACCTCCACTGTTGACGATCCGGAGCCAGCGTCTTCACCTGGTCCCAGTCAAGATTCTCGTCGACAGTTCGGATTTCAGCGGCTAGGCTTCGCCGCCACGAGTTTCTGGGCCTGCCTCTTCTTCGATGACCTTCTGGATTCCAATCTAGCGCCTCTCTGCAAATCTCGTTTTCATCTCTTCGCAGCGTGTGCCCAATCCATCTCCACTTACGTTCCCGGATCTCGATTTCTAGCGCCCTTTGATGACACCGGCGATGTAGTTCCTCATTCGAGATCCAATTGCCAGGCCACCAAGCGCGGATGATATTCCGCAGGCAGCGGTTTACAAATACTTGCAGTTTTCGCGTCGTTACCGCATATGTGCACCAAGTTTCGCACCCGTACAGCAATACGGATTTGACGTTTGAGTTGAAGATTCGGATTTTCGTTCGTAGAGAGATCTGGCGTGACCGCCAGATGTTTCGGAGACTCGCAAACGCAAATCGGGCCTTTCTTATCCGGGTTTCGATGTCTTTTCTGGTACCACCATCAGGCGTTATCTGGCTACCAAGATACTGGAAACACTCCACTTTCTCAACTTGTTGCCCAGCTACCATGAAACTGGAGGGATTTCCTGTGTTGATCTCCATCGACTTGGTCTTTCCGACATTGACTTTGAGACCTGCTGCCTTGGAACTTTCGGTGAGGTCGTCGAGTTTGCTCTGCATATCTTGTTGTGTTTGGGCGAGCAAAACAATATCGTCAGCCAGGTCAAGGTCGTTCAGTTGCTCCATTGTTGAAGGATTCCACGGCAATCCTCGGTTCGGTGCACAGTCAATCGATCCAGTCAGAATCTCATCCATTACGATTAGAAAAAGTAGCGGTGATAGAATACATCCTTGTCTCACTCCAGCAGTTACCGGGATTGGTTCGGACAAGACACCGTCGTGCAAGACCTTGCACGAAAATGCCTCATACTGTGCTTCGATGAGATGGACTAGTTTCTCTGGGACCCCTCGTCGCCTTAGAGCCGCCCAGATGTTTTCATGGTTAAGTCGGTCGAATGCTTTTTCGAAATCAACGAACACCAGCAGAAGAGAGTCCTGGAATTCGTTGATTTGTTCCAGTATGATTCGTAGCGTTGTGATGTGGTCCATACATGATCGTCCGGATCGGAATCCAGCTTGTTGCCGTCGGAGTGTAGCGTCTATTTTCTCCTGGATCCTGTTCAGAATCACTTTGCAGAGTACTTTGAGGGTTGTACAGATCAACGTTATGCCTCGCCAGTTACCGCACTCTGTCAGGTCTCCTTTCTTCGGGACCTTTACGAGGATACCCTGCATCCAGTCGGCCGGGAATGTTGCAGTATCCCAGATGTCAGCGAAAAGACGGTGCAACATTTGTGCTGATAGGGCAGGGTCGGCTTTCAGCATTTCAGCAGCGATGCAATCGATCCCAGGTGCTTTGTTGGATTTCATGTTTTTGATTGCCGCTTCTATTTCAGCCAGCGAAGGCGCTTCCGAGTTGACGCCATTTATGCGACTTACTGTTGGCGCTTCGAGCTGCAGATTCTGTTGGCCATCGCTATTCGTGACTCGGAAGAGTTGTTCGAAGTGCTCAGTCCATCGTTTGAGCTGATCTGTTCGATCGGTCAATAACTGACCTGCTCGGTCTTTTAGCGGCATTCTTGCATTAGTCCTTGCACCACTGAGGCGGCGAGAAATGTCATAAAGTAATCGGATATCTCCATTGGCGGCGGCTCTTTCTCCCTCTTCGGCTAGGGAGTTTGTCCAGGCTCTCTTGTCTCGTCTACAAGCTAGTTTAACTGCCTTTTCCAGCTCCGCATATCGTAAGCGGGCGGCTGCTTTGGCTGACCCGGTACATGCCTGCTCAATTCCGACTTTCGCCTTTCTCCGATCATCGACCATCCTCCAAGTTTCATCCGACATCCATTCACTTCTTCTTCCACAAACTTTACCGAGAGTACCATGGCTCGTCGTGATAAAGGCATTCTTGATTCCACACCACTGTTCTTCGACTGTTCCGTCTGTCGGCAGCTCAGAGGCTCGGGATTCTAGCTGTTCAACGTATGCCCTTTTCACCTCTGGATTCTCCAACCGGCGGACGTCGTATCGACACCCGACTTTCTCCTCGCGCCGTTGGACACGCGCAACTCTCAGTCGTATTTCGCCAAGGACGAGGTGATGGTCAGATGCAATGTCTGCGCTTCGTTTGTTGCGGACATCAAGAAGGCTCCTTCTCCATTTTCGGCTGATGCAGATGTGGTCAATTTGATTTTCTGTTCGGCCATCTCGGGATACCCAAGTGACCTTATGTGCTGGTCGATGGGGGAAGAGCGATCCGCCGATCACCATGTTGTTGTTGCCACAAAATTCTACAAACAGCTCTCCGTTTTCGCTCATCTGTCCTAAGCCATGGCGTCCCATGATGCGCTCAAGGTCCTGATTTTCGGAGCCAATCTTTGCGTTGAAGTCGCCCAAATGGATTTGAATGTCACCCTTCGGAATTCTCTAGCCGCTGTTCAGTTGACTGTAAAACTGCTCTTTCTCCTGCAAGTCGGCAACGTCAGTTGGCGCATAACACTGGACCATTGTAAGGTTTCTAACCCGTGTTCTGAATCTGGCTACGATTATTCTTTCGTTTATCGGTTCCCATCTAATGAGGGCCGCGTAGGCCTGCGGGCTTAACAGGAAACCAACTCCTCGTTCCCGAGTAGCATGTTCTCCTCGTATGCCAGAGTAAAGCAGGACTTGCCCAGATTGTGTCTTGTGTTCTCCAGTATTAGGCCAACGGACTTCGCTCAGTCCCAGAATTTCAAGCTTGAGGCGGCTAGCCTCTCTAGCAAGTTGTTCCAGTTTGCCTTGTTGGGCAAGGGTTAAAACATTCCAAGTTCCAATTCGTGTCCGTGTTTTCATGCTAAAAGTCGTCGCCAAAGTTCCAGGTCGGTCATTTCTTTCGGATTCCGTAACAATTTCAAATCGGGAGCAGTAGGTTGTTAGCCTAAAGTCCCTATCCCGCGATGGGGCTGCCATCTTGGACTTAGCTGGCGGGAGCCGCATTTCATAAATTCAGCCGCTTGCTGCAAGACAGACGCTGTTTGAGCCGCCCCTGACCTGGAGAACAGACGCTCGGTTGTTGTTGCACGCCGCCCCTGACCTGGGGAACAGACGCGTGCGGCCACCTTCTCAGTCTGCATGCGACCAAAGCATCCACCGGGGTTGGGTACCCGATCTCCGCTTAGGTTACTCGCACCCCAGCCGGCACCGCGGGGAGGTAGAGATAGGAGTTGTGAATAAGAGGTGAGCCGAGAGGTTATCGTTAATGTATATGCGTTCTTCCGACTCAAAGCCCACATGACGTAGCGATAGCGAACGATGGTTTATGTAGCGTCTTTGGAATTCTAATTTGACACTTTTTAAAGCGAATTCACACAATATGGGTGGGCGAGAACCAGTTAGAATCGGATGTCTTGCCAGCCGTTGAAGGTTAACTATTGGATGATTTGTAAAACCGAGAGTGGTAGAAATCTTTTGGAACATATCGATGAGATTTTCTTCCGAGGTATATGGTACACCAGATATAATTACTTCACAAGACTTTGCCAACCGTTCGGAAGACTCGGTTATTTCAGAACGTAAATCACCAACGGCTACGTCAAGATTTTTAACTTGCTCGGTGCACTGGGTTCTAAGCGATGATAACTGTTGCTCGACGGAGTCGATCCGATCACTGAGTTGTGTGTTGAGAGAGATCATCCTGGATTCCATCCTCGAAAAGGAATCGTTGATTTTTTCCCAGAGCTGCGTCAGATTGATGACATCTTCGGAACCAACGTCTGTAAGATCCTCACGCGAACGTTTTGTTGTTTGTTTGTCAGCCATAAGCAATGATGAAACGGAACGTGTTGCTTTTGACATTACCGCTCTTTCTTCGTTCGTGCCAGCAAAGAATGAAATGTGAACAATAAGATGTGCCGCCAACTGAAGTCAATTGCAAAAACCTTGTTTTCACTTTTTTCGATGTTAGAGATATTTTTCGATTTTAACTTCATACACAGTCTCTTCCGCGATCTATCGTACACACTTTTAGCAAGTCGCGCAAATTTAGAGGGATCAAAACAGTTAGAAAAGTTGAATTAATCCAGAGCACTATGTAAAAATTAGGCTAGACACATTTCTTCTTCTTCTTCGATTTTTTTTTGTAGAGGAATGTTTCTTGTACCAGTGCTGAAAATTTCATTACGATTCGTTTTGTTTCAAAAAAGTTACACGTGATGGAAGCCGCGAGATGAACATAAATTTTGAACACCCACGTCAAAAACCCGACGTGGTAGGGTTCAAAAATCGCGAAATCGTTAAAAATGGTCAAATCAACCGTGTGTAGCGTTCTCAAACGTTTCCGTGAGATGCGTACTATAGATCGGCAGGTTCATACCAAGCGTCATAGTGGAATTAAGGATCGGAAACTGCATTTGAAGGTGTTGAGAACGATCAAGGAAAACACAGGGTAGTCGGACTATGACATTGCCAAGAAATTCAACGCCGACCGGTGCACCGTCAGCAAAATTCGTCTACGCGAAGGAATACGATCCTATCGGATCAGTAAGTAACCAAACCGGAGATTGAAGCAGTATTTAGTAGCCAAAGGACGTGCCCGCAAGTTATACAAGAAGATTCCAACGAAGTTCGACGGATGCATCCTCATGGATGACGAAACGTACGTGAAGATGGATTTTGGGCAGCTTTCTGGCCAAAAATTATGTAAAACCACTGCAGTGGTGCACTGCACTAGTCATGGTGATGTCCCCGGCAACTTCAAATTCGTTTTTGCTGATAAGTTTGCAAAAAAGTGTTTGATCTGGCAAGGTATTTGCAGCTGCGGACGAAAAATTCCGGTTTTTGTGAAAAACAAGACCATGGACTCCGAAATTTACAAGGAGGAATGCCTGAAAAACTTTTTTTTTCGTACAATAGATCTCACAAAGGACCAGTTAAGTTTTCGCCAGATTTGGCAAGCTGCCACTACAGCTAGGAGGTTCTACAGTGGTATTGGGCCAACGGGTGGATTTTGTCGAAAAGGACATCAACCCACCCAACTAACCTCAATTCCGCTCTATCGAAAAATTTTGGGAAATTCTCAATCAGAAGATGAAGAAGAATGGTAGGACGACTCGGGAAGCAACAGAGATGAAGAGATTGTGGAACAAAATGGCCGCTGAGGTCAGCGAATAGGGTGTTCAAACTATAATGAGTGATACTCAACCAAAAGTTCGAAAATTCATCAAAACAACATCGGAATAATTTTTTTATTATTTTTCCTTTAAAGTGCAATAAAAACCCTACATTTCAAGTACAAAACATTTTTATTTCGTTTATATAGCTCCGAGATAGACCCGTTTTAATGCGTCCAGATTTGTAGTGATCCATACTTTAGTCGCTCTTGAAAATGAATATAGAAGGAACAGTGAAAAAAATTAATACCACTGCAAAATCATTTGAAATTAACTATTTCAAAAGATTTGGCGAAATAATTGTGAAAGTAAGCTTCTGAAAACTTTGGGTAGAAACTTCCGGATTTCAACATCAGTGCAGAATAAAGGAAGGAAAAGGATCATGGAACGAACTCACTGATTGTTGTAGTAGTGAGTTTATTTCCTTTTGTAGCGAATCATTCAACGATGTCACTTGCTGGAGGTGGACGAAATCAACGGAGAATTGGGTCGGGCATAAACAATGAAATATGCAATCATTGATCTGTACGCATTATTATACTCAAGAAAAACACGATTTTACATTAAAAAACTAATTAAAATTAAAAAATTTAATTTTCACCTCGACGGAGCGAAAAAAACACGTCAAATGGGAATTTTTTGAAAAGCAATTGTCAAAAACAACAGTTAAGTAAAGCTTTAAACCATGAATGAACTTAAATTGGACGTGTTTTCCGAAAAAAATATCTTTTTGTAAGCGTCAGAAATTTCCGGTCCTTGTGTTTTTCGATCTCAAATATCTTTTGATAGATAAGGTCTAAAATTTACCACCATTCTACAATATTTTTTTATCATATGTTAGCCAGAAAAAAAGGAATATGAACGTCGTCTAAATGGTTGGGAAAATCCAACCAAAACATTACTGAAAATGAGCTCTTTATCCTATGTGGTTATGCAACTTCCGAAGAAAGAAAAAGTTTTTTGAAAGATAATGTTTTTCATTGAACAAAAGTTGTTTGTAATCATAAAAGAAAACTTTTTTGAAATTTCCTACGTACGAAAAAATTGAGATATAGAAAGCCAACATTAAATAATTGTTACAATGTATAAAGAAGGATAAGATAGTAAGACGTGATTAAACTGCTAGTAGAAGTCCTACGATTTTGGAGCACCTCTATGGTAAATTTTACTGCAATTTAAATTTCTTACCAAAGCGGCAGTTTAAATGACTCCTTTTATTTGATAAACATTTTCTCAGAGTCAAGCCTGGATTAAGGGGTGGATGTGGGTTTAGACTAGGGTTACCATATCCCGCAATGTTAAAAAGAGTACAATGAAGAAAAATTTCTAAAGAGTAAGAAAAACTTTATAAAAAAAATCAGAGGTATTTAAAGTCATTCAAATACTGCCAATTTGTTGGGAGCAATAGGTATGACTAAGCATAGAGTAAAAAGAATAAAAAGTAGAAAAAAGCCCGGTCGGTCCGGTTGCCAAACCTTAGCAAAATCCAAACAAAAATTACATTTTTCTTTATATTATGCATGAGTTTTTGAACTTGTTCCATCGAAATACACGTGCAATTTTTTTTGGAAATGTAAAATTTGAATTGAACATCGCTGATGTGACTCAATAAAAAATATTTTTTTCACGTTTACATTTTTTCACTTTTTCTCTTGAATTTGCATGAGAAAATCCAAGATTTTGGTCTAATTTTCCCGGATATTGCTCGGGGTTTTTTTATGGAAAATTTTAAGAATCCAATGCCCGGATTTTGACAGGTTCTTGAGTAAAAATGCACGGATTTGCCCAGCTCGAAAACGCTCAGAAAAATTTCAGGAAAGCTTAGGTATGACGTATTTGATAATTATTATTTTTTTTTTTCATATTTTCATATACAATAAAAATAAACTAGTCAGTGGTTGAATATTCCTATTAGGATTATTCGAAGGAAAAGAAGCATGTGATGATTTGCTGACAAACCACACCAAACCCGATAAAACACTTGATTTCAAGAAGAAGTTTTAGGCACGTATATTTCTTTTGAACAAATAACATGTTAGATTTGTGATCTACGAAGCATTTGAGCCTATTGCTTTTTAGCCCTTTGTTAACTGTTCGGGGGTAGATTGCATACTCAAAGGCGTTTATTGCGATCACTGTAAATTACGATTAAAAATGCCTTCATGAATACGGGATATTTAGGTAAGGTATAGAAAATTTTTGTTAGTTGCATTTCTTTCGTATTTCTTGTATAAGATGTGGTAAACACACTTCATATACTGAAACAAACAAGTTTATTTTTCTGATTAAATGGCTCTCATAAAAAAAAAGTACATTTCGTTAAATTTCACAAAAAGAAGAGTACGCACATTTTTCAATCGATCAAGAGTACATGTACTCTTAAAAGAGTACGTATGGTAACCCTAGTTTAGACCAATGAGGGCAGTTGCTCCGGCCCCTCCACCGGGTCAAGAAGCCCGCCGAGGAAGAAAATATTATAACATTATAGGTAGCAAGAAAATTGGAATTAAAAACGTAAGATATCACAAATAAGGTGGCACCAGTGAAAAAATATATCTAATAGTTTAACTATAACATAAGTTCAGGGGGCCCTTTATTATAATAGTTCCAAATTTTTTTTTCCACATTTTTATAAGCTTGGCAACCTAGCAAAATCAGGGCATTTTGTTTTGATTTTACAATCTCCGAACAAATCAAGCAGAATCCAGTGATTGCTAGAAAAAAAAATTCTATATCACAATCACAGTGACCATTACCAAACACCTCAAATTTTCAATTTTTATCGATACTTGTCAACAACATTCGAATCGTTCATAAAACAACTAAAAACAAATTAGATAAAGAAAGCTAAAGAAAACTGAGACTAATTTGAGCTTTCTGTTCGAGCCAGATCATAGTTTACTTTACTTGTCCAATCCATTTTACTTTGAAAACTCAATTTAACGAATTAATCCAGGAAATCTGTGATGCCAACAATACAGAATATACGTATCACTTTGTTTCACTAATTGAATAAAGGAAAAAATCAAGGATTTACTAGCAAATCAATCATAATTTTTTATATTTCTTCTTTTTGCGCATTTTCAAACACTCTACTTTTAGGTGGGGAATTTCATAAAAAAATGCAATAATTTGGCAAGATTAATTCACTTTAATTTCCAACTAAAATAAAAATTGTGTTGTAAAAAATTTTACATTTGAAATTTTTGAGCAAGTGTTATAAAAATAATCATGAGTAGTTTTTGAAAGTCTAAAATATGTGCAATAAAAAAACTGCTGATGAAAAAAAAAATTTCATGTTTTTGTCCGTGATTTTTGTTGAGTAATTCCTGGATATGGATATTATTCATATGGCCCTGCTCAGAGTGGATTTTTTTTTTAAATTCAAGGGTATACCGACGAAGAGAATGTCGGAATTGTGCTTGAGCATTTTCGTGTATTTTTCAACGGTTTTTTTCCCGCTTGTGGGGGTAATCAACCCGAATTATTTTTTTTTAAATATTTGGAAAACCTTTCTATCCATTTTGAGTGCATTCATAACGTAAGCTCAATAACTAAGCGTCAATAAATCTAACTTGAAGGCTTGTTTTTAAACTTTCGAAGCTAGCAAATTTTAAGACCAAATAACACGTAAATAGTAAAACCTTAGAGTTGCTTAAATTACCCTGGATATCCGAAGTGAAAACATTTTTTTTATCCTTAATTCTTATTTTTAATGATCTCTTTATTCGAGCCGTATCCTTAATTCTGATGCATTAAATTGCTTTGTAAAGGATGAGTTAGTTTTTAAGTTCCTTTTAATCATGCCGTTTAAGATATTTGTGAAGAGACCCGTAGTTGATCTGTTGTAGTAATTACCCCGCATTACTGTATGCTATAAGGCTCGAGGCTGGGTCATTCGGCCGAAAGTCATGAGTCCGAAAGCCATTCGGCCGAAGGTCATTCGGCCGATGGACGTTAGGCCGAATGGGTTATTTGGCCGAATGGGTTATTGGGCCGACGGTTATCCAGCCGAAGGCTGTTAGGCCGAAAGGACGCAAGGCCGAAAGGATGTTCGGCCGAACGGTAACTAGGTCGAATGGTCATTAGGCCGAAAGGCCATAAGGCCGAATGGTTATTAGGCCAAACGGTCACTTAGCTGAATGATCATAAGGCTGAATCGTCGTAAGGTCGAATGGTCATTTGGCCGAATAGTCACTAGGCCGAATGATCGTTAGGCCGAATTATCGTTAGGCCGAATGTATGCCAGGCCGATAAGACATATCAACGCTTGTTTGCATGTTGGGGCAAATGGCAGTTAGGGCTAATGGTTATTAGGCCGAATGACCATTAGGTCGAAAAGACGATAGGCAAAATGATCGTAAGGCAAAATGGTCATTAGCCCGAATGGTCACTAGGCCGAATGGTCATTAGGCCGAATGGTCGTATGGCCGAATAGTCCCAAATCTAAATGGTCGAATCCAGCCTTGTATCCATTCGGCCTGATGGCTATTCGGCCCAATGACCATTCGGCCTTACGAACATTTGGCCTATCAGCCGAACATCCTTTCGGTCTAACTATCAATCGGCCTTACATGCAATAGGCCTAGCATTAATTCGGCTTAACGACTATTCAGCCTAACAACCATTCGGCCTAGTGGCAATTCGGCCTAACGACCTTTCGGCCAAGCATCCATTTGGCCTTACGACCATTCGGCTTTACGACCATTCGGCTTTACGACCATTCGGCCTAATGTCCATTCGGCCTAATGACCATTTGTCCTTATGACCATTCGGCTTTACGATCATTCGGCCTATCGTCCATTCGGCCTGATGACCATTAGACCAAATGACCATTCGGCCTTACGACCATTCGGCCTATCGTCCATTCGGCCTGATGACCATTCGGCCTTATAATATTCGGCGAGATAACCTTCGGCCTAATGTCCCATTCGGCCTATTGTCCTATTCGGTCGAACGTCCTTCGGCCTTTTAACCCATTCGGCCTAACGACCTTCGGCCTAACATCTTTCGGCCTAACACCGTGCACCACATCAACAACAGTTTTGATTTTGCTGACGAAATGCGGAGTGTCGTTCTTCCCCCAGAGACGGTTCTTTTCTCACTGGACGTCGTCTCACTGTTCACGAACGTACCAGTTGATTTCGCTTTGGAATCAATTTCGTTACGTTGGGACGATTTAGAACCGCACACAAAAATTCAAAAAGATGATTTCCTGAATTTGTTAAAACTAGTGTTGGAATCTACTTTTTTCCAATATTGTGGGAAGTTTTACTCGCAGAAGTTTGGTGTTCCGATGGGCTCCCCATTGAGTCCAGTTGTGTCATCTATCGCTCTGGAACGGATTGAACAGGCAGCACTCGTTGAACTTCAAACGAAGGGTATCTCACCGGTGTTCTTCAAGCGGTATGTGGACGACTGCTTAGTTGCTGCAAAGAGTGATGAACAAAACGAAATCGTCCGTACATTCAATGGGTTTCATCAAAGGCTGCAGTTTACAATCGAACACGAGGTGAATGGTGAAATCAAATTCTTGGATACAATTTTACGCCGAGAAACGAACACGATATCAACGGAATGGTTCCCCAAAGATGAGAAAGGTAGATATTTAGATTTTAACTCCGTTAGCCCTTTTTCGCATAAAAAAATACAATAATCGCATTGGTAGACAGAGCAATTAGGCTCACTCACACAAGATACAGGGAAAAAACACTCAAGACAGTTAAAAACATTTTAAAAATTAATAACTACCCCTCACATCTTGTAAGAAATGTAATTAGAGAACGAACACACAAATTATACAATAGCTTAAGCGTGTCCAGTAAGAGCATGAATAATTTTGTAACCATTCCGTACTGTGCTGGTTTGGGAGAAAAATTGTCCAGATACTTAAAACAATTTGATATCAAAGTCGCTTTTCAGCCAGTAGACAAGGTCAAAAATATGATATTCACAAAAACCAAGGACAAGATTCCAAAGAACAAAAACATCAATGTTGTTTACGAAATAACATGTGGAGGATGTAGTAAATCATATGTAGGAGAAACGAGCCAGTTTTTAGAAAAACGTTTGAAGCAACATAAGACAAATGTATCCACAAAACAAATAAGTACAGGTCTAGCACAGCACTGTCTAGAAACTGGTCACATTTTTGATTTTGAAAATACCAAAATATTGGAAAGAGTTACTGGATACAATGCTAGAATAACTGCCGAAACATTTTACATAAAATTGAGAGGTGACGATAATGTCGTTAATAGGCAGAGAGACTCGTTAAATTTTAAGACCGCTTACGACCCCATAATCGCAAAATTGACACAGACACTGACAAACAAATGTAAACGCAAAACAAAACAAACTGTCCAAAATCAAAATAGTTCAGACGATGGCCAGTCAATTGAAAGTTAAAATTAAAAATTTAGATTTAAAGTTTAATGTATAAAAGTAAAATATAATTTTAGTGTCCACTGAGGAGGAGCGAATGCCAGAGTAGCTCGAAACGTATGGACAACTGGTAAATCTGTTTTATTATTATTAAAACTCACCGAAAAACGTCGATAATTTCGAAGAACAAACAATCGCGGTGATAAATCCAAAACTTAAGGGCAAATATGCAACCATATGTCTTGTGCGCTTATCAACTTTGCCCCAAGTACACGTTCTCTCCTATTAAGGAGGGCGCAGCAGTTGCATAAAAGATGCTTTGCAGAATCTTTTTTTATGATATGCCATGAGCATTAGACTGAGTCGATTTGGGTTCATTTTTAAATTTCTCGAACCCTGGGGTCTTAAAAGCTTCGTTTTGGTCCAAAACTTTTCCATGATTTTTTGCAGAATTTTTAAGTAACGTTTACATGAGTAAATTTGAACCTTTAGGTTTGTAAGGGAAAATTGAATATTTTGTACTGAAAAATCAACATCACTTTTGTTTCTTCTGTGGAACCGAGCCTGTTTATGGTTGTTGTGCCAATTTATAAATTTCTTACAAGAAATTTTCCGTTGAACAACTTTGTCGAATATCATAATTTCGTATCTTTCTTGACAAAAAAGTTATTAGCTCATTAACAGTGTAGTGACCGAGATATTCCTCTTCGCACGCCACGCTTCCATAGTTCCGCTTTCGGAGCCAAGAAATTCGCGAACCGTCGTCCGTACTCGTCGAATCTGTTTTCTTAACTGCCGTTTCACGCTCAACATCGCGCATGCCACGACACTCGTATAAAATCAGTTTACCAACACAATCTCAACGCATGCAACAATTTAGCTGTTCCATCCGCTTTCATTATACATACATACGACCGTATTCTCAGTTTCGACAGCAATCACAAACACGCTTAAGGTACGCTCTCTTTATCTCCTTTGTCAAAGGGTAACGACGCGTAACGCTCACTCTTATTTCTATTAGGGCATATTCTAACCGTTCCAACCTACTTCGACTATGGGCTCAATTTATTTAACATTTCTTACTCTGTCCTGATCCCTACAAACAGGTGTATGTCTTTTGGCATTGATAAACAAGAAATTCAATTGACACTCTGCTGGGTGCTTAGCGAAGTATTACTAGACCACTTTTCATGCCATACTTCGTAGGGCACTAGCAGTGGTGTCAATTGAATTCATGGTTTATCAATCCAAAAAGACATACACCAGTTAAACAGCTAATAACTTTTTTGTCTAAAAAGATACAAAGTTTTGATATTCGAAAAAGTTGTTCAGCGGAAAATTACCTGTAAGAAATTTATAAATTAGCACAACAACCATTAGCAGGCTCGGTTCCACAAAAGAAACAAAAATGATGTTGATTTTTCAGTACAAAATATTCAATTTTCCCATACAAACCTAAAAATTGAAATTTACTCATGTAAACGTTAATTAAAAATTCTGCAAAAAGATCATGGATGAGTTTTGGACCAAAACGAAGCTTTTATGACCCCAGGGTTTGAGAAATTCAATAATAACCCCAAATCGACTCAGTCTAATGAGCATGAGTATGAAAATTTCGGGTGGAAATGCTATTATTTAAACTGAATCAAAGCAATTGAAATATTCCCTTTAATTCAACCACGTCATAAGAAAAGTTCGGATACCGATATTTCGATAGTACCTTACTATCTTCTTCAGTGAGCATTTTCGAAAACGCTCACTGAAGAAGATCTTAAGTTGCCATCGAAATACCGGTATTTTAACTTTTTTTATACCGTGGTATAATTAAAGGGAATCCTTAGATTGCTTTGTTTCAGTAGATCTATTCTTCAACGAAGGCTCACAAAACATAAATATTAGAGTTCTTATTGCTAGTTTAACACTCAGAAAATCTTAAAACGCCTCAAAGTTTTTGTTTAATATGCCAAATCTGTAAAATAAAGGTATTCAGGAAATTTACTCATGAAAATTCGGAAACTAACAAAGTGAATTTGAAAGTGTTAATATTTATGAGTTGATAACAACAAAAAATAACTTGAGTGAGTTTGTTTTCTCTGAATATTTTTAAGAACCCCATTTAAGTGACAAAATTTTGTGACTACTAAGCATGTGAAATAAAAAGAAATATTTCAAATAGCTTGAATCGACAATTTAATAAAAGTTAAAATCCTTAAATAATAGAGTTTAACATTAAAGTTTGTATAATTTTCTGTGAAAAAACATAATCATTGATATCATGTTGAACACCTCAAGCAGTGTGGTTAAAATTGAATCTATGGTAAACCAACACCATCGAACTTGAAACTTCCCTCTACTAATTTCAAAATCTCCCTTAGACAAGCCATGCAGAATTCTCAACTCCCAAACGGTGGAAACTGCAAACGAAATGGCAACTGTTAAGTGTGCTTGCTAGTACCTACTATAAACAACTAAGGTAATAATCGTTGAACAACTCTTTAGAAAGGAAACATTCCACCAGGTGTGTCTATCGATTGTGGAACTGTATAGTTGGTAGATGGTACAAAATAACCACAGAGCAGCATTCAGCCCACTTCTGCCTGGTCCAAGGATCCTAATCCTCCTGACCGCAACCAAACGATACCGGGCTGGCTGAACCGATCCGAAGCAATGGACTTGCCTTGGTCAATGATGATTACGGTGATGATGATTTAGGAGAATTTCCGCTAAACAGCTCTCGGGTTTGAAGTATCGCTCGAACTAAGCTGTTATTCCAGCTTCCAAGCAAGGCAAGAGAAGGACAGCGTTGCATGGAGAAGTGTGGCAATTTTCTCAGCCTATACACGAAGGATGCAAAAGGCGTCCCCAATCGGATTAGAGGAACATCATTGTTGTTATCGTGTCCTTTTGCCGCTCAGTTAGCCATGTGGCTGAGGACATCTGACCAGGAGGATGATGGCGCCAAGGCCTTTGATGAAAGTTTATTCTGCACTATCAAGCAATGGGACAGATATTAGATTCCTCGACCTTTTCCCGAAAGCAAAACCATTGGCATCTATATTTATATCTAGGCGTTGTGCCTACCTTTTTGTGCGAGGAAGCAGTGTGTTTATGAGCAGTGAAGCTCTTATGGAAAACCCTTCTCAAAGTGTGGCATACCAACAAGTCAAAATGGGATTGGTTGCGGGACTTTGCGCAAAATGAGCTCTGGGAAAACCTTCTGCAAAACGGGTTTATTGTGGGAAAACGATATTGAAGTGGGAAGCGCAATTCCATAAATTCTACATATAGACATTCTCGGATTCCCCCTCCATAGAACAGAGTTTTAGAATCTCTCTCACGGAACATGAACGGGCAGCGTGCACCGGTAATTCTGACCTGATGACGGTGGCCTCTGGAATTTCTGGCCGGGGTAAAGCATTTCCTTCCACTTCCGGTCCACACACAGCATGTAATGGGAAACGTTTTACTACCGTGCCTTACTGTCGTTTTGCTAGAAAGGGCCGAGGAGGAAAGCAGAAGCGGACACTTGATTATATGGTGTCGTAAATTTCAAAACCTCACCGACGACGAATGAACAAACAAAATGGACGATCGGACGGTTATTTCCCAGGAAGCGTAAACAAGATGTTTCTGCTTGTTGTGCTTGTTTTGCGCAGAAGGACCTTGGAAGGATTCTGGCTGAATGGTAGGACGAAGGTATGTGTCAGGCCAGGCAACGTTTCGTTTGCTTAGCTCACGAAGATACCACTCGACTATCCGCCCACCCAACACAAGGGTATTGATTTTCACTTTATAATCCTTCCTGGAAATCTCCAGCAATTTTAGAAATTGATACCAGTGTCATACTACGGACTAGCAGAAGGCAAAAATCAGACACAGTGCTCTACTAGTCTAGATTTTCGTCTGCTAGATGTTTCAAAGTCAGCTAGATGTTTTGGAGAACAAAAAACATGTTTCTGAGGAGGATAAACTTGAAGTTCCTTATAAACCATTTCAACTTCAGAACTAGTTTTCAGCTTAACGAAAGATTTGTTGGAAAGGTTTAGTCTCATGTGTTTAATTTTTATCTCAGTTCCAATCAAACTCACTAGGTCACATTAAATTTCCTAAACTTAAATTAAAGCAAAAGAAATTCGCCCGATATTGATTGTCTGTATTTGAAAGCAAAAGGGGAGATAAGGGCATAATGGCCACCTTAAGAAGGACGCTTATTTAACTACAGAAAACAGCTAAAATATGTGAGTTACATCATTGTTTCGTGTTCGGTGAAAAACGTCGATTACTTCGAAGTTTAAACAATCGCGGTGATAAAACCAAAAATCTTCCATTATATTTTGATGCAAAAAATATAATTTTTCCTCACTAATTTCACCCAAATCAACGAAATTATTAGGTTCATAGAATGAAGGAGAACAACAGGTATTTGAATTTCGGGGATTTTCCCAAGCCTTCGAAAATTCGATTTGAACTTTTCATGACAAATATAATTAAATCTTTGTCGTTGCCGTATGCTCGGAACGATAAAGACAAATTTCTTTGCTGATGGATTCCGATAATATTTTTTCAGAACATTCGTTTGTTGCTTTTGAAAAATATAAGGATAAGCGGTTCAGAAAAAAAACAACTAAAACGCATCGGATCAAAGCTTTGGAGATATTTGAAGATAGCTCTTGGCCTCTTCATTAAGAAAATGATAAGGTCAAAATTTGGTCATGGGAAAACGCGTGTAAATCGGTGAAATCGTTTATTTAAAAAATCAGATTAAATTTCTTTTTCAAGTTTAATAAGTATAAAATTCAGGAAAAATATTCAGTTAGGCTTCCGCTTTTCCAAATCCGAATTGCCAGGCCTTACGCTTAAACCCTACCATCAGATTTTGTACAGCCACCTTGTCCACCTTCTTCGCCGCAGAAAGTCAGCTTGCCTTGAACTGCTGCTCGTCCTTAGCAGTTTTTTTGGTCTTCTTTAGGTTCCGCTTGACAATGACCCAGTATTTCTCAATTGGGCGGAGCTCTGGCGTGTTGGGAGGGTTCTTGTCCTTGGAAATCACCTGAACGTTGTTGGCGGCGTACCACTCCATGGCCTTTTACCGTAATGGCAATGCGCCAAATCCGACCAAAAACAGTACGGAACAAAAGTGTTTCTTCAGGAAAGGCAGCAGACGTTTATTCAAACACTCTTTCACGTAAATTTCTTTTTTGACAGTCCCGGAAGCTATGAAAATGCTGCTTTTCAAGCCACAGGTACCGATAGCTTGCCAAGCCAGATATTTCTTCGCGAACTTTGACAGTTTCATGGGCTTGAAAATATTTGCTGCCTTTCCCTTCCTTTTGCCGTATAAAACTCCTGTCCCGGAAGCTGCTTGAAGTCGGCTTTGACGTAGGTTTCGTCGTCCATTACCACACAGTCAAACTTCGTCAGCATCGTCGTGTACAGCCTCCGGGATCGCGCTTTGGCTATCGTATTTTGTTTATCATCGCGATTTGGAGTCACTACCTTCTTGTAAGTCGATAGTCAGGCTCGTTTTTTGGTTTTTTGGGCAACTCTCTTTGTCGTCTCAGTGGCTTCCGGTTTCCGATTTCCCCCCGATCCAGACTTCCTGGCTGTCGACAAACGTTCCCCAAACACTTTAATTACATTACATTGATTTGGCAACATTTAGCGATTTTGCCAGCTTTGCGTGCGAGTAGCTCGGATTTTCGCGATGAGCGAACAAAATTTTCATACGCTGCTCTTCTTCCTTGGACGGCGTTTTGACAACTGGAGAGTAAATTCCAAAATCAAAAAAGAAGCAACATTCTACACACACACAAACCTTCAAAATGAGGGGTGCTCAGGATTTTTAAATGCAAAATTGAAAGAAATACGTCAAGTTGATTTTGACCAAATTTTTACCGTATCACCCTTTAATTGGAGGAACCTTTTCATGTTTAAGAGTATAAGAAGAAGAGGGTTTCTTATTACTGTTATCAGAATTGAATATGAATATTTCCTATCACCGATATTATGAAGGACATCGAATGAATTGGAAATTTTAACATTTTTGGCCGATGTACCGGATTAGGTTCGGCAATCCGTTTTCTTCCGGCTTAAACGTCGACCGATGACTTACGAATGCTGAAAAAAAAAGAAGAAAAAATATGAATAAAAGAAAATGAAAATAATTTTAGCACTGAAAAGTGCTGATTGAAAAACGGGTATGAATAAAATAAATAATGCAGAATGCATCCCACAGCAATGATACGATGCTCCGGCGAACGTGTTGACAGCTCAACGGTACAGATGGAAGTAATTTTTTCGCACTTAATATCTGGGTTTCGGGTGAAATGATGTTAAATTTGTAAAATTATTTTTTTTTTTTTCAATCAAATGTCTAGATCAGAATAAGAAATATCTTTTCAAATAATTTGGTTGTAGTAGTATTGAGTAGTTTCAAATAATTTATTGAAGATTTGCCGAAAGTAGTATTGAATCGATACTTCAATTCTGATTAATTTTGAATTGTATCAGTAGAATTAATCATTTCTTCAAGCTCATGTGATGGTCATAAGAAAAAAAAACTAGTAATAAATTTTCTTATTTATTATACATTATACATTATATATACGTTTAATCATCTTTATTCATTTGAACTCGCGGACATCGACTCAGGAAGCAACTGACTTGCCAACTGAGCTTTATCAGAAGTCCGATGTTGATTAGATGAGTTATCATCTAGATTTGAAAACTTATAATAAATATTTTTTTACTGCTCAGTTAGAATCGACTTTACAAAACCTTTTCCAAACATTTTATATCAAAATTTTAAATGAATGTTTTGATGTGTGAGATCCTGATTTCAAACTGATATGCTCAAATATGGTAAATCCCAACTAACATTGCTAGACTGAAAGCGATCGATCAGCTGCACAACTGCTTTTTGATATTGATATGCTAATTGCATGAGGATTTCATTTTAACTCTATTTATTCCAATTACCTGTAAATGGTTCGTTGGGTCCATTAAAGCAATTTCAATGATAACTAATGCATAAGTTATCCCACAGATTGATTTGTTTGTGGGGAGCCTGGTGGAATATTGAAATATATACCTATCTGGTTGACAATGGGTCACATAAACACAAACAATGGTAATTCAATTTCCGCTGGTCGGTCAAAAGCCAAACCGGCGTTGTTTGAATATGCTTTCCAATTTAAACGGATGGATTACAACATGCTTTTGAAAAATTGTTACACGACTGCCTTCATCTTAAACGGTTTGATGGGAATAATACCATTCAAAATCCCTACCATTATATTGGAAGTATCTTGAAGATTATAAAAATGCCATCACTTGTTGCGTTCTTTCGCAGTCTCTCACGCGAAAATTCCAAATCTGTTGAAACTTCATAATCATATTTTCCCTATCATACTTACTCCCTGGTGAGAAAGCTCTTCTTGGAGCAAGAGGAATTTATATAATTTCCAATCTAGAAGCAATAAGCTTCTTTTGCCTTCCAAAGTACAAAATCTTACCAGATTCCGATTCGGAACTGCTTGGCTCCTCGAGAACGCGAAGGAACGAAACGGGGAAGGTATGAGTGGCAAAATCGTGAAAATTCCATCACACCGCCATCCGTCGAGAGTCGATCCCTTTAAAATCGGCTGGCTCTCCCGGTGGATCCGTTTTGCGCTATCGGTGTGGCGCGGAGGAGGGAGAGAGGGGTATCTTGGGCCACTTTTCCCATGCCATCCCATCTAATACCTTCTGCTTGGTGGCTCCCCACGAGAAATTGGCAGAATCACCCCGGGAAGCTTTCCATGTCCAATTTTTCAAATACCAGATAATATGAATTTATCTCAATACCTACTATTGCGTTCATTCATTGAACTACTTGAGAAGGTTACATTTCTGAAGCTTGTTGATGTACTGTTTATTTGATTTTGAACATATTTGATGAATTGTTTCCCTTTTTCTAGGAATTTAACAGATAAAATGATAAATAATTCAAACAACTAAGAATTGCTGAAATTCAAACAAGCTTTAGAGTGAGGTAACGTGAGCCATGGGGAAACGTGGACCAATCTTAATAGCCCAGCTGTGTGTTGACAAAAACGAAAAAAAATGACAAAAATGACAAAAATGACAAAAATGACAAAAATGACAAAAATGACAAAAATGACAAAAATGACAAAAATGACAAAAATGACAAAAATGACAAAAATGACAAAAATGACAAAAATGACAAAAATGACAAAAATGACAAAACTGACAAAACTGACAAAAATGACAAAAATGACAAAAATGACAAAAATGACAAAAATGACAAAAATGACAAAAATGACAAAAATGACAAAAATGACAAAAATGACAAAAATGACAAAAATGACAAAAATGACAAAAATGACAAAAATGACAAAAATGACAAAAATGACAAAAATGACAAAAATGACAAAAATGACAAAAATGACAAAAATGACAAAAATGACAAAAATGACAAAGATGACAAAAATGACAAAAATGACAAAAATGACAAAAATGACAAAAATGACAAAAATGACAAAAATGACAAAAATGACAAAAATGACAAAAATGACAAAAATGACAAAAATGACAAAAATGACAAAAATGACAAAAATGACAAAAATGACAAAAATGACAAAAATGACAAAAATGACAAAAATGACAAAAATGACAAAAATGACAAAAATGACAAAAATGACAAAAATGACAAAAATGACAAAAATGACAAAACTGACAAAAATGACAAAAATGACAAAAATGACAAAAATGACAAAAATGACAAAAATGACAAAAATGACAAAAATGACAAAAATGACAAAAATGACAAAAATGACAAAAATGACAAAAATGACAAAAATGACAAAAATGACAAAAATGACAAAAATGACAAAAATGACAAAAATGACAATAATGACAAAAATGACAAAAATGACAAAAATGACAAAAATGAGAAAAATGACAAAAATGACACAAATGACAAAAATGACAAAAATGACAAAAATGACAAAAATGACAAAAATGACAAAAATGACAAAAATGACAAAAATGACAAAAATGACAAAAATGACAAAAATGACAAAAATGACAAAAATGACAAAAATGACAAAAATGACAAAAATGACAAAAATGACAAAAATGACAAAAATGACAAAAATGACAAAAATGACAAAAATGACAAAAATGACAAAAATGACAAAAATGACAAAAATGACAAAAATGACAAAAATGACAAAAATGACAAAAATGACAAAAATGACAAAAATGACAAAAATGACAAAAATGACAAAAATGACAAAAATGACAAAAATGACAAAAATGACAAAAATGACAAAAATGACAAAAATGACAAAAATGACAAAAATGACAAAAATGACAAAAATGACAAAAATGACAAAAATGACAAAAATGACAAAAATGACATAAATGACAAAAATGACAAAAATGACAAAAATGACAAAAATGACAAAAATGACAAAAATGACAAAAATGACAAAAATGACAAAAATGACAAAAATGACAAAAATGACAAAAATGACAAAAATGACAAAAATGACAAAAATGACAAAAATGGCAAAAATGACAAAAATGACAAAAATGACAAAAATGACAAAAATGACAAAAATGAAAAAAATTACAAAAATTACAAAAATTACAAAAATTACAAAAACGACAAAAACGACTTAAATGAAAAAAATGACAAAAGTGACAAAAGTGACAAAAATTGCTTGTTATTTACCAAAGTTGTTCAATTTCGAAGGAAGAAAACCACAAATTTGTATTTTGGGTCTATTTTTTGCCCTCCAGGTTGAGTTTGAAAAACTTAGCTACCGGAACTGCTGTTGTACAAAACTATTGACCCAAATAAAATGAAAAAAGAACACAGATGTTGATGCATTATTCAGCAGCACTGGTGAGTCGGGTTATACGGTTAATTTGAAGCTTGACGGAAGCTCCACTCCACAAAACAGCAACAGCAGCGCGCTGCAATGCGCCGAGGTTTTTCGTTGTTCCCAAAGCTGCTGTCGTCGCTTCGTTGGTTAGCATCTTTGGCGGTTCGGATTGAATGTGCAGCAAAATAAAGTGCTTGAAGCATTTAGCTTTGGCTTGACTGCAGATTGGCATGAACTAAGCGCACTACTGGTCACAATGTGTTGAATTTTAAATCTGTTCGTGGTTCCTTTTTGTTTAGGCCAACAACTTCATGATCATGTATTTTGATTAACTTGAATTTCAGTCTTTTTTTTATAAAAATAAACTGTATGAAGTAATTGCATTAACTTTTGAATTAATTTTACCATCCATTTTTGAAATCGATTTGCATGAATGAAAACTAAATTTCACCTGACAGGTAGTTCAAGCACAAACATTCTCAGTGATATGCCTGCTGAAAATTCTACCATCAGAGAGCAATCCGAAAAACCGAACCGGTAAACAACCCTATTTGATGCTGATTTACACGCTCGATTGGGCCGACAACGAGATTCCGTATGCATGGCTTGTCAGCTGCCCAAAAAGATTGGGCAAATGGAAACAGGAAGAGAGCAGGATAAACTGACTGACGAATTGATGTGTCTGCGAGCTTTCAAAAAGCACCAAAGAAATCGATAGGACCCATCGAAATCAGCAGCAGCAGCTCGGGTCCCAAAAATATTCAATGTCACCATCCCAAATCGACACTACATATTCCCATACATCGACCATTTCCGGTGCCGTAAACAAACTACCGACAGCCCAAAACCGACACGAATCTAGCAATAGCTACAGTTAGAAGGGGCAATTTTGGTTTATCCAGGACATGGCCAAAGGGACAGGGCGAAATGGGGGAAAATGTGTCTCCTCTGTGGTTTTCCAAGCCCCGAACGCCGGATTCCGATAGAAAAGTGTTATTTTGTGATTACACGCCTTTTTGTTTGCAGAGGATTGGTCGATCAACGCAGGATGTCCGGAAGGTTTTGGTGCTTGTTTTGGTTTTCAGGGTTTACTGAATGTGATTTAGTCATGATACTGATACAGGCCGGTGACATCCGGTTAAATGACATCATCGGCCGTCAATCCCCCACTCGGCCCCACTTGGTCTGCCTTCGATTGTTGTTCGGTGAGGTGTGATGGACACAATTTTGTGTCCCCCGGACTTGTAAACATATCATTGGTTGAGTACACTTATGATTGGTAGAACACATTTGCAACACAAACACACAGACACGTTTCGTATGTTGGAACATAGGGCATTTAAGGCACCGGAATGGCTGGAAAAAGGACATCAATTGTTTGACATGGGTTAGGTGTTTCTTCATCGTTTCCTGACTGGGTAAATATTTGTTTTTTTTTTATAATTTTGCCCCAAATATATTGAAAACCTGGGGATGGTATATGAATAATTTAAGTAACTCTTGAATCATTTGATGCTCGAAATATGTTATTCGCAACAACTTGAGCATGTTGATAGGTTGCTTCCAAAAAGTTTCGTTCAGTTAAAATAACGACAATCATAATGAGTTAAATGACAAAAAACATTTAGAAACTGAATGTTTCAAAGTTTGTTTTGGTGTGTAAAGATATTCTTAGGTATCGACACACCGTACAGTAGGAAAATTTAAACAAAAAAGCCTCAGGTTTATAGACCTTAATGATGCTTAGCATTCGTGAAATTTACTCAGAAATTCAAAAAAATGTCATTAAATTTGACCAAAGTTATCAGAGTGAGGTGTTGTTAGGCTCAATAACCCAGTGAAAAATAACCCTGGTGAAATTTAATTTGACCATTTTCTGCTATAATGTTTTGGGAATAATATCAATGTGATTTGAAAGTTTCGTGAATATTAAAAGACTGGTGTAGAAATTACATGCATTACAAATAATCTAATTTTCATAATAATACTATATCAATCATTTAACTCTTCAGTAAAGTAGAGAGGGGTGATAAGGGCATATTGCCACCTCAAGGAGGACGCTTAGTTTACTATAGAAAACAGTTTGAATATGTGAGTTACATCAGTGTTTTGTATTCAGGTACCAAAAAAAGTATATTTTCTAATTGAAGAACCATCGATCTTCAAATTTGAGCATTGCAAATGTGACGTTAAGAATTAATCTGAATAAAATAACATTGTAATTCAAATAATCTAAGAAACGAGATGAAACCAACTAACTTATTTACTTAATGATCCGGCGTCAATTCTCCGGGGCATGATGAAGACCTTCACTGTTGCCGATCTGGAGTCAGCGTTTGAACTTTTTCCCAGTCAAGATTATCGTTGACGGTTCGGATTTCGGCGGCTAGGCTTCGTCGCCACGAGGTTCTGGGTCTGCCTCTCCTTTGATATCTTTCTGGATTCCACTCGAGCGCCTCTCTGGAAATCCCGTTCGCATCTTTTCGCAGGGTATGGGCAACCCATCTCAATTTACGTTTCAAAATCTCGATTTCTAGCGCCTTTTGATGATATAACGCAGGCAGCGATTCACAAATACCTGCAGTTTTCGCGTCGTTATCGCGTATCATACAATCAAGCTTGTTTGAATTTTTAAGAGGCATATTTTTTTCAACGTTTGACCTACTTTTTTCAGCCATCCTCAAAATGATCATTTAATGGAGCACGTTTCAATTGAAGAAATTTTTACTGAAACCACAAATGTATATTTAGAAAAATCATCTTGAAAAAAAAAACATGCATGAAGTAAAACCGTTCATGTTAAAACTTATGGAAAAAATCAAGGCTATGTCAATTACTTTGAAAATTAAAATCTGACAAAAAACAAAATTCCTAGAAAATTTTCTTCTAAAATTATGCATCCGAGAAATTTTTTTAAGGAATACGGGAATTATATCATGTTGAGACTTAAGGCGACCGCACAATAGCCCGTCGGGCGTCGCGTCGTGTCAGCGTCGCGTTGACAGTTCATTTTGGGTATATATTTTTTCGCATGAGCCCTCACAATGATGCGTCGCGTCAGCGTAAAAATTGTTCTAAACAGCAGCGTTCTCCAAAATTGACGCTGTTTAAAAAAAAAAAATCGAATTTGTAGCGCGTCAATGATAATTTTTAGGAAGGATTTGTTTCAATTTTCACCAGAAATCAAATTTATATCTTTTCAATATTCTTAAAAGTTTATTGTTAAATCAAAACTCGATACAATCACTGACCACACTGACATGACACTTAGAACAAAAATTTTCAACCATTTTCTGTCTAATTTTTTGTTGTTAGATTTTGCAGGTTCGCAATACCGACGGCAAGTGGCGAACCTGAAAAATTTTACAAAAAATTCCCTGTAGGAAAATGGTCCTGTTCAACCCGATTTTATCGTAGAAATTGCGTGCTTTATTTTTAAAGTTGGGTGGCATTTCCTAACTGGGAATGCGCACTCTGGAATCGACATTGCGTACTGTTGGAAAATTTATCCAGAAAACGAAATCGAGTGTCCAGTCATTTGCGGGAAACAAAAAAAAAGAGAACACGCATTTTATTTTGTTGACATTTCTACATTCCTTTTTTTTTTTATTCAAACACATTTTAGTATTTTCGTAGCAAAATCAATTCACGAATTTCAGAATAATTTTGTTTTATTTTTGCAAAATAAAAACTCGAAATTATTGGGTTTCAAAATAATAATTTCTATTGCCTGTTTTGTTACGAATACATAACTAACAATTATTATTTAGAATCCCACTATAAAATTGTCACTATTTGCACTGAGGGATTGTAGATCCACTCCCGGCGGAATTGGATTCTTCTTCACTGGGAGGCAAACAAACGTATTCCTCCTCTATCATTTTTTTTTAAATTAGCCAGAAGCGGCCCGTTGTGCAGCATGTCGATCTACTTCCGGCTGGAGGATTGACTTACTGGCAGGTTCCTGGGTTGGGAGGTGCCTTTTCCACAGGTGTGCATTTGATGAGTTGGCTTCTAAACAATCCGCTGGGAGACGATCAAACGAATTCCCTCTCTGCCTTAAAAAAAACTTGACACTGCTGATCGAAAGCAACAAATCAAAACAAACGTTTTGGTTGCTATGATTCTTGACGCTGTATTGTGATCCTAAAATCGTCGTATGCGTCGCGTCAGCGTTTTAGTACTGAACGTCGGCGTTGACAGCTGACGCGACGCGACGTTCGACGTGCTATTGTGCGGGAACCTTTACGGTTTTCGGAACGCAATCCGTATAGAGTTGTTTTTGACATTTCTTACGCACACTTGCTGAGCGTGTACAGATGAGACGGGACAATTAACCTCAAAAACTCTCGGTACAAAAAAACGGGCAGCCGGTCGACACACATGGTCGTTTTTGAGGTTGATTGTAGCGATTGTAGCAAAACTGAAAAATGTTGGTGAAACAACCTGGATAATATTACGAACACTACCAGCGGCAAATAGGACTATTCCAATCAGCAGAGGAAATCTGCAGACCCGTCGGCGAATCCAAAACAGTTTGTTTTGGTTCCGCATGCTATGATTGGGCGGGAGCGCCTGCAGGTATGCAATAAAATCATATCACCACTTCGAGTTTTAGTTTCAGTTAGAACACAATCTAAGCGTGGTCTTGTGGTAGCGTGTTTGAGTCTCACCACGAAGGTCGGAGTTCGATTCCCAAGCCAGGCAAGTTTTTTTTAAATAAGTAATTTGATACCTGAGTGACCATTCTGATGCGATGTATATAGGAATTGTAGGAAAGAAGTAATTGAGCAATTTGTCTAGTTTGGAATCCGGCGCGTGTCATCATGGCGGCACCATGTACTGAACATAGTAAATCATCATGAGAAGGTGAAATGAACAGATGCCAAGGGTGGAATTGAGATAGAGAAAGAACTTTTTGCTCCTTTTAAGATTTTTTGAAAGCTTAAAATTAAAGGGCAACTGGAAGCTGAAAGGTCATTAAGACTTGTTTTGGAACTTGAAGATATCAATAAGAACTTAAATTTTGAGCTTCATAGAACGATGATAGGGCTGAGTAAGCTTTTTGGTACCCGATTTATGGGACTTATGGTTGCTAGGGTTATTATTTCTAGAATTTAAGAAACGGAGGTAGCTTCCTCTTAATTCCGGTTTCGGTTTTGTTTTGAGCACCGAAAACTTCGCGTCCTTCTGAATTCTTTTCAAAATTCTCCCTGACAACTCTAGCGAACACAAATCGTTTCAGTGCCAATGGCATTCTGCTATTGAGCCAATAACGTTGCGAGAGCTCATGATTGAAATGGCTGAATGGGGAATAATACTTTTTTCGCATATCAATTGAATTTAAAAGAATTTATCGGATAAAGACCAAATATATTGGTTTAAAAAAACAAGTTTTTCAGATTCCCCAACGAATTTTCAGATTCCTTGCGTGATTCCGTGGTCCAATCTAGCTCCAGTCAAGGACAATTTTAGCTTGCTACGTGTTGGATCTGTAAGAAAATATTCGTACTGAATCAAAAGTATAACAGGGGTCTGGAATCCATAATTTTTTATATTATTAATATCGATATCTATACCTTTTTAAGATCGGTTATCAAAAAAAAAAAAAAAAAGACATACACCGTCTCAGCCGATTTAGGCTTTACAGACTGAATAAATGACGTGGACAACTTAAGATTAACATTTAACATCCAGTACCGAGATGGGAATCGAACCCATGCCATCAGTGGACCAGCGATTACCGTCTTACCACGCTAACCACTCGACCACCGAGACGTACGAATCAGTTCGACTATTTCATGTTAGCCTGATTTTGCTCGAAGTGTCCTAATTTTCATGAAAAAATGTTGCAACCCTAGTTGTTATAATGCTTTAAATCGACGTTTTATCAAGTTCAGAGTTTAAACCATCCAAAACAATATTTTAATAACCCAACAACCCAAGCAACCATAAGCCTCGTTAAAAAGGTCTAACAAAGCTTAATCAGTATAATCAATGTGCTGAAGATCGTTTTATTCAGCCCACAATGTAAGTTCTTTTTGAAACTATGAAGTTCTCTAACAGATTTGACCGGCCTTCTGATTAGCTCACAAGTAACCGTTTGATCAGGAAAAACAAAAAAAAATCTCCTCTCCTCTCTTAATTTGATCACCACCAGCCCATGTGGTGCTTCCGGTTTCTCGGCATCTAACTTTATCCCTCCCATCACCTCGATGAATTGACGATGAATTACTCAATTGATTCGTTTTAAACTTTGTTCAATACATGTCGGCTCGCATGCCAGTTCTGCTACACATTTGTTTGATTCGCTTACTCAAGCAATCAAACAACCTAATGAAAAAAAATTGTCCTGATACCAGATTTGACCCGCGACCCTCCGAGATGATAGCCAAACAAGCTTCCACGACGCTAAGCCTAGATGTTGCCTTAATGGCAACTAAAATTCGAAATGGTAATAAGTTTTCCTAAAATATCCACAAGAGCAGCCAGCGGCCAGCAACGAAGACGCATATTAATTTTTACTCAGAATCATTACGAAACAGCTTATAAATCAAACATCCGATAAAATGATATCGGTTTAAAAAAAATTGAAACCCTATGTTAATAACTGCTAAGCATTTTACAAATTCTTGAGTTAATCTTGATATTTAATTCATGTATTGCTTCAACTGACTTTTAATGGGTGATAAATTCGTGGTGAATAAATACAGTTTTACGAAATTTTTTTGAGTCAAAATATATACTGTTTTTGAAAACAATCGGTTGCGAGTAAGCTTCCAGTTATTTTTGTTTTGTTTAGAATATAGTCTTTCTAACATCTTTATGTCATTCGCGACTTATATAAACGATACAGATCGCGAACAGTCATTGAAAAACTTATCCGGTACTATTTTGATCGATGTTTACTCTTGAGCTCTAACTCACGGACATCGGCTCAGGAAGCAACTGAATTGCCACTTGAGCTATATTATAAGCCCTCTCTTTCAGTAATTCTGAGTTAAAATTTCAATATAAATTATACATTTCAACAATTTCCACAATTTCCAAGCTACAAAAAAGGATTAATTGATTATATGCCTTTTTGTGATGTTCGGTTACATTTGATATCCATGAAAGCGGACATGTTTCAATAAAGGCTATCTGAGGAACTTTTTGGAACTTCAAGTCCAAAGAACGCTATTTGGGACCCAATTTGTTTCTTTTATACTGAATGAATGCGATTGACATGTCACAAAAAGGCTATTTAAGAAACTTTTTGGAACTTCAAGTCCAGAGAAGGCTATTTGAGGCCCAATTTGCAACTTTGATAATGAATGGATGCGATTGACATGTCACAAAAAAGGCTATTTAAGAAACTTTTTGGAACTTCAAGTCCAGAGAAGGCTATTTGAGGCCCAATTTGCAACTTTGATAATGAATGGATGCGATTGACATGTCACAAAAAAGGCTATTTAAGAAACTTTTTGGAACTTCAAGTCCAGAGAAGGTTATTTGAGGCCCAATTTGTAACTTTTATACTGAGTGATGTGATTACCGTATCACAAGAAGGCAATTTGATGAACCTTTTGTAACTTTCATGCTCTCATTTGAGAAAATTCGGTAAAAATTCCCGTTGCAACCATTGTTCAGCGAAACTCGAACTTTGGAGGCACAAGTTTAACTAGATATGGAACTTGTGGATGCTTGGGAAACTCTAGAAAATTACCGAGATAATTCAATAACGATTTATATTTTTTGTTATTAGTTGAAGTGCTAATTTAATAAAAAAAAAAATGAATAAGGAATTGTTTTGTAATGGTTCCAAATGCAAAAAAAAAACTATGAACTTATACAAATCTTCCCTAGGCCTGAAGGCCTTTATTGTCTTTGAACCTCCAATATTTACCGAATTTTCTATTATTCAAAATCTTGTAATCCTAGGAAATGTCTCATTGCCAACTTTTTTCAAAGCATTAAAATTTTAAGTTTTCTGAACTAATTTGGCTGAAAGATATCTAAAACAAACTTTTTTCAACCTTTTTCTCTCAAAGTGATCAATCTTGGTTGAACTACCCCCTGATATAAATAGAATTGTTCGAATGTTTTTAAGAAAGTTGGAAGTTTACAGCAACAAGCTGACTTGCCACAATGGCATAGTTTTCCTGCAAGTGTCACCGGCAAACTGAAACGTTGCTGCAAGATCTCCGTAATTTGACTCCGGGAGCTGTTTGTTTTTTTTTCTTCATTTTTTTTGCACCTTCTTTACGGCGCTGCTGTCAGTTCACTTGAGACCATCAACGTCAAAGAAACCTGAAAAAGTGTGGCTCCCCTTGACATACCGAACTCTTAAAGCGATGGCTGTTTGCCACTTCAGGGTAAATACTACTTCTGTACTACTACTGCTATTTCTTCTGCTCCTCGGGTTGATTGCCGTCTTCTTTCACTAGCTGGTCGCTCGCTGGTTGAGCCACTTAGAGCATTACCACAGCAAGACGATCGAAGTATCTTCTTACCTGTCCCCGAGTCCGAACAGCGAGTCTGATGGGGTCTGATGTCAACCCCAGAAACAATAAGAACCAAAAGGGAACACTAACACCAGGAAAAACGCCATTAGCATAAAAGCAAAGTTTGCAACTACCGCGCGCGCTGGAGTAGAGACCGATATGGAAAAGTTTCAGGCAGCTTTTTCCGCCCCATCGAAGGAAAAACGCTGGGGCATAAGAAAATGCTAGCTGTTAGCTATCGGAGACAGTTTTAGAGGTAAAAATGGTACCTACCTACAAGTTAAGGATAAAAATGAACATCAAGGAATATAACGAGCGAGCTGCTTTCTCTGCTGGCCGCCCACGCCACGACGACGCGCTCAAATAGTTAGGAGGAGACCACTCAGCCCGGTTCAGCAAAAGGTGATGGAGAAAAAGGGGTTTTTATTGGTTCAAGTGGTTTGGGACTGTAATTCCGAACAATAATCGACTAATGATGTTATCAGCCTGAGAAGGGGCTTATTACCGTGGTATTGGAAATAGTTGACTTCTGTTTGTGGTTTTCTATTACAATGGCAATGATTTTTTTTTTTGAAAAAATAATTTAAAGAAAAAATGATTGTATCGAAACATCCGTTCAATGCATGTTATTTTATGATTTAATTTATTTTGATAATTTAGGGGATTATAAAAAAAAGGATGAGTGAAATAAGTTAGAAAACTGTTTTAGCGAGCGAACATAAACCGTAATAGAAATGAAAGTTTAAATTGTGGAAAATGACAGTTTTTATCACTTTTTTGGACATGTTTGAATGAGTAATTTTACCTGATAAATCTACAAAAAAAAGACGGATTGACATAGAATATTTTCAATTTAAGAATGTCTTAATCGGCTTTCTGGTAGAAAAAATAGAACAGATTTGGGGGATACTGTTGATAGTTTCGGCTCAGGTGATTTTTTTTCTTATACTTTCCGTTACCTTCGAAAATTTTATAATTTTCAGGTACGAAGATGTTCTAAAACGAATTCATAACATTAGCATTGAGGCCACAAAAAGCTAGCCGGGCGATATGGTAGGGATTTTGATCTAGACATAAATTTAGTTGGGCCATCAAATGGCTGGCAAATGGTGAAAAATGTTCAACACGAGGCCCCATAGTGGTCATATCACCTCTTATTCACAACTCCTATCTCAACCTCCCCGTGGTGCCGGCTGGGATGCGAGTAACATAAGCGGAGATCGGATACCCAACACCGGAGGATACTTTGGCCGCACGCGTCTGTTCCCCAGGTCAGGGGCGACTCAAACATCGTCTGTCTCACAGCAAAAGACTGAATTTATGAAATGCGGCTCCCGCCAGCTAAGACAAAGATGGCAGCTCTATCGCGGGATAGGAACCTTAGGCAAACATCCTAATGCTCCCGATTTATAAAATTGTAACGGAATTCTAAAGAAATGACCGACCTGGAACTTTGGCGACGACTTTTAGCATGAAAACACGGACACGAATTGGAACTTGTAACGTTTTAACCCTTGCCCAACCCTTGCTAGAGAAGCTAGCCGCCTCAAGCTTGAAAATCTGGGACTGAGCGAAATTCGTTATCCTAACACTGAAGAACACAAGACACAGTCCGGGCAAGTACTAATTTACTCTGAAATACGAAGAGAACACGTTACTCGGGAACGGGGAGTTAGTTTTCTATTAACCCGCAGGCTCATGCGGCCCTCATAAGATGGGAACCGATAAACGAAAGAATAATCGTAGTCAGCTTTAGAACACGGGCTAGAAACCTTACAATGGTCCAGTGTTATGCGCCAACTGACGTAGCCGATTTGCAGGAGAAAGAGCAGTTTTACAGTCAACTGAACAGCGTGGTAGAAAAAATTCCAAAGGGTGACATCCAAATCCACTTAGGCGACTTTAGCGCAAAGATTGGCTCCGACAATCAGGACCTTGAGTGCATCATGAGGCGCTATGGCCTAGGACAGAAGAGCGAAAACGGAGAGCTGTTTGTAGAATTTTTTGGCGACAACAACATGGTAATCGGTGGATCGCTCTCCCCCCATCGACCAGCACATAAGGTCACTTGAGTATCCCGAAATGGCCGCAACAAGCCTTCTTGATGTCCGCAACAAACGAGGCACAGACATTGCATCTGACCATCACATCGTCCTTTGCGAGATACGACTGAGAGTTGCGCGTGTCCAATGGCGCGAGGAGAAAGTCGGGTGTCGATACGACGTCCGCCGGTTGGAGAATCCAGAGGTGAAAAGGGCATACGTTGAACAGCTAGAATCCCGAGGCTCGGAGCTGCCGACAGACGGAACAGTCGAAGAATCAAGAATGCCTTTATCACGACGAGCCATGGTACACTCGGAAAAGTTTGTGGAAGAAGAAGTGAATGGATGTCGGATGAAACTTGGAGGATGGTCGATGATGGGAGAAAGGCGAAAGTCGGAATTGAGCAAGCATGTACCGGGTCAGCCAAAGCAGCCGCCCGCTTACGATATGCGGAGCTGGAAAAGACAGTTAAACGAGCTTGTAGACGAGACAATAGAGCCTGGACAAACTCTCTAGCCGAAAAGGGAGAAAGAGCCGCCGCCAATGAAGATATCTGATTATTTTATGACATTTCTCGACACCTTAGAGGTGCAAGGACTAATGCTAGAATGCCGCTGAAAGACCAAACAGATCAGCTCAAACTATGGACTGAGCACTTCGAACAACTGTTTCGAGTCACGAGAACCCGCGGCTCGAAGCGTCAACAGTAAGTCGCATCAATGGCGTCAACTTGGAAGCGCCCTCGTTGGTTGAAATAGAAGCAGCAATCAATGACATGAAATCCAACAAAGCACCTGAAATCGATTGCATCCCTACTGAAATGCTGAAAGCCGATCCTGACTTGTCAGCAGATATGTTCCACCGTCTTTTCACTGACATTTGGGATACTGCAACAATCACGACCGACTGGATGGAGGGTATCCATTTTCGTGCAAGGTCTTGCACGACGGTGTCTTGTCCGATCTTATCCCGGTAACTGCTGGAGTGAGACAGGGATTTTTTTACCATCGCTACTTTTTCTAATCGTAATGGATGGATTCTGACTGGATCGATCGTCTGTGCACCGAACCGAGTATTTCCGTGGAACTCTCCAACAATGGAGCAACTGAACGACCTTGACCTGGCAAGCGATATTGTTTTGCTCGCCCAAAGACAACAAGACATGCAAAGCAAACTCGACGACCTCACCGAAAGCTCCAAGGCAGCAGGTTTTAAAATCAATGTCGGAAAGACCAAGTCGATGGAAATCAACAAAGACAATTCGTGGCAGCTGGACAACAGGTTGAGAAAGTGGAGTGCTTCCAGTATTCTGGTAGCCATATTACGCCTATTACGAAACCCGGATCAGAAAAGCCCGATTTGCGTTTGCGAGTCTCCGAAACATCTGGCACTCACTTCAGATCTCTCTACGAAAGAAAACCCGAATCTTTAACTTAAACGTTAAATCCGTATTGCTATACGGGTGCGAAACTTGGTGCACATATACGGTGACGACGCGAAAACTGCATTTTTTGTGAATCATTGTCTCAGAACTTCATCCGCGCTTTGTGGCCTGGCAACTGGATCTCAATCGTGGAACTATATCGCCGGTGTCACCAAGTGGAGATGAATTGGGCACACAATGCGAAGAGATAAAAACGAGATTTGCAGAGAGGCGCTTGACTGGTTTCCAGATGGGCATCGAAGAAGAGGCAGGCCCAGGAGCTCGTGGCGGCTTAGTCTAGCCGATGAAATCCGCACAGTTGACGAGAACCTTGGCTGGCAGCAAGTGAACACGCTGGCTCCGGATCGCCAGCAGTGGAGATTTTTTTTCTCAGCTTTTCGCATCAGTCAATCGGGGCCGGACTCTTAGGTAGTGTGGATCTTAGTTAGGGCCGGGAAGTTGGCCACAGAAAATCCTGGCGCTTACCTTGCGTATGTTCGGCTGCTACCGGAGGAAACCGTCTTGGTCGGCACTCAGCTTCACTGGCGAGGGTCGTCGCGAATCGTCGGTTGAAACATGACTGACGTTGATAGAGCGAGAGCCCGTGTGTGGCGGAGATGAATGTCATTCATGCACTGCTTGCCTAGGGGTGTTCCCATGGCATTTTCGCTGCATTATGTAAGGGGCCGTTCACATACCACGTGGACAACTTAGGGGGAGGGGGGTGTATGGAAATGTCCACGCTTGTCCACGGAGAGGAGGGTAGGGGTTTGGGTCATGTCCACGTGGACATACTTACTGTTTGAATCTTAAAATTACAAAGCTTTCCAGTTTAAGTTTGAACAATTAAAAACCACTTGAAAGCAAGTAATAAATATGATAATTAATAAATTTAAAAACATCCGAGGAGGGGGGCAGGGGTTAGCCAAATGTCCTCGCTTGTCCACGGAGGGGGAGGGGGGTGTCAAGAATCTCATTTTTCTGTCCACGTGGTATCTGAACGGCCCCTAATTGCATATTTGCTATGATAGTATTATCTAAAGGTTAACTTTATCATATCCCACAGGTAGGTAGGTAAATGTTTTTAACAATAAAAATCCAAAATCTGAATACATATTTCAAGCGGTTATTTATATTTGTCAAAATTATGAAACTTCTCAAGCTAACAGTATCTGTACTAATGCACTTCGTTTTATTTTTTTGCATATCTGCCTCCAACTTCCTCGTTCCAACCGCAAATGAACTAATCGATAGACTCGAGTAATGGAAATATCAGCTAGGCATCTAGAATGTGTGCATCCAACGGAATTCAGCGTTACCAACAGAGCCTTAGGCAAGCGGGAAGCAATAACTGTCTTTTTATGTTCCATTTTTAGTAATTTTGCTTCTCGTGTTTCCGTCGTCCGGAGATCCTGTGACTGCACTTTGTTCACTCTAGCTCTGGTGGGTACTTCAACCCGGATTTTTTTTTTCATGTGGCCTGCATCAGACGAAAACTAACGCTCAACATGTTGTATCAAAAACTAGTCTCAATCTAATTTGTTGTCCACCTCCCCCAAAGTTCAACTAGCCAAACGCTTATCGAAGCTGGACGACCGTCTGGATCCGGTTAAATGGGAAAGCATCCAGGAGCATCCGTTCCCTGGCTGGGTTCAATTTGGGTGCTCCATGGAAACCCGAAGCCGGGCAACTTCCGAAAGATAGCAATTTGCCTGTTTCGAAATTTTCCTCTGAAGCAACACAACAACAAAAACAACATCAACCGGACTATTCAGGAGGACACTCTGCGGATACGTATGATGGTAAAATGCGCTCGGCGACCGGCTTGCAAGCAGCCTCTCGATGGGATTGTAACCACGTTCCGGATCCGGTTCCGGGGACGGAAATAACGAGGAAAAATTCAATCTCAAATTGGAATTCGGCTTCCAACTGCGGGTGTATCGATTAAATGCAAATATAAGAGTTCGTTCCGGAGATTTTACAATGATGTAAAATGAATTCTGTGGCTGAAGATTTGTTGAGATTCTGGTATTAGGTTTTGAATTTGCGAGAAATCATAAATTGAATGAATATATTCTCATTTGATTCTTATCAATTAAATTTTCAAATTTTAGGTTTAGTGTCAAATAATTCAAAGACAGTTGTTTTTGTGATAAATTTTTATTTCTTCATTCACGTTAAGAAATGTTTTGCGAAATTTTATGAGACGGTCATAAAATGATATTTTAGAGAAGTATTTTAAAATAGAAAAAAAATCATTATTTTAACTCTCTAGACACATTGCGATACAATAATTGAGTTTTTTTTTCTAAAATTTTCAAAAGTTATTTTAGCCTATTAGTCGAAAAAATCCTTTACTTTTGGCTGCCTTTTGCAATTACATGTGGACCTTCAAAAAGAGATCAAACGTCGTTTAAATTTTATTCGTAATGAAAATTTTGCAAAAGCAGTAGAGGACATAAAACCCTACTCAAAGCCATTTTGGAAATTAACTAAAATTCCGAAAAAGCCCCAGAAGTCAATTCTTACTTTGAAAGATGGGGATAAACTTTTTTTAACTAACGCAGAAAAAGCTCAAAAATTAGCCCAACAATTTGAGCCTGCTAATGATTTAAATTTTATCGTTGTAAGTCCAATTTATGCTCAAATTACCCTAGAATTTGATGATATTCTTTCAAAGCAAAATGTGTTTGAAAGTTCTTGCGAGACAAATATTGATGAACTTAAATTGATTTTCTAAAAATTTGAAAATATGGAAGCCCCGGGGGAAGATGGTATTTTCTATATTTTTTTTTAAAATTTGCCTGAAAGCACTATAAGTTTTTTAGTTAAAATCTTCAATAAATGTTTACACTTGGCTTATTTTCCCAATAAATGGAAAAATGCCAAAGTAACTCCAATTTTGAAACCTGGAAAAAGTGCTTCAGAGCCTTCAAGTTATCGACCAATTAGTTTGCTTCCTTCTTCAAGTAAACTATTTGAGAGAGTTATTTTGAATAGAATGATGATTCACATTGATCAGAATTCTATTTTCCCTGATGAACAATTTGATTTTCATCATGAACATTCTACTATACATCAACTTTTGAGTGTAACTAATATGATCAACGCTAGCCAATCTGAAGGTTATTCAACTGGTGTTGCTCTTCTTGATATTGAAAAAGCTTTTGACAGTGTTTGGCACAAAGGTTTAGTAGCTAAAGTAGCTCGATTTGATTTTCCTGTATATCTCACTAAAATTATTCAAAATTATTTGATTAGCCGAACCTTACAAGTAAGCTATCAAAATTCATGCTCTGAAAGGACACCCATTAGAGCTGGTGTCCCTCAGGGCGGTGTACTTGGGCCAATTTTATACAATATTTTTACTTCTGATCTTCCTGAGGTACCAGAAGGAAAAGGTAGAAGATTATTTGCTGATGATACTTTGCTTTCAGCCAAAGGTCGAAATTCACGGGTGGTACGCAGTAGATTGCAACAAAATTTAAATTCCTTTTTGAATTACTTGAAAATGTTGAAAAAAAATTTCTTAACAATTCCAAAACTCAACTTATTTTATTTCCCCATAAGCCAAGAGCTCAATTTTTAAAACCTAATGAAAATCATTCCATAACTTTTAATGGGGTTTCATTAGAATGGTCCGATCACGTGAAGTACTTGGGAGTCACACTTGATCGGAATCTTACTTTTAAAAATCACATTGAAGATTTTCAATCTAAATGTAATAAATACACTAAATCTCTTTATTCTCTCATCAACAGGAAATCCCGACATAAGATGCTCATCTATAAACAGGTGTTCCGGCCAGCGACAATGTATGCAGTTCCGATTTGGTCTAGCTGCTGCGCGACGATGAAGAAAGCCATCTGGAGGATTCAGAACAAGGTTCTGAAAATGATTTTGCGGCTTCCACCTTAGCATAGCACCGAAGATCTTCATCGGATTGCGAGCATTGAAACTATCGAAGAGATGGCCAACAAAATCATCTCCAACTTCAGTGGCAAATGCAGTCTTCCATCGCAGAGATTCGTTCTCTTTACAATTTTGTTAGTTTTTGGGATTTAGGTATAAGTTTACAATTTTTTTTCTTATATATCAAATACTTTATTGCGATATGTAGTAAATTTAAATAAAATAAACAATGTTTAGAATTATTTTAATCAAAGAAATGAACTGATTAGAATTGACCTGAACACTTAATTCACTTTAATGATGTAACTTAAATTTAATGAACAAAAGACTAATAAAGACATATTAAAAAAACAGATATCTTTTTATCAAATTTTTCAGATATCGAGTTGACGCTATAATTTTTAAATGCATTTTTCAATATGAATGAATCAGCACAAATAGGCAACAAATTAATATTCACATTTTTTTTTTCAAAACAGCTCTCAATCAGCAAAAACCAACGAAGTTCCACGGCACTTAAGTAATGTTTCTATTTTTTATTTCACTGGGAAGCTTTTTCTTAATTTAAAATTTAATAAAAAAACACCAAAATATCTTTAACATTCAATTTTTTGAAAATCAGCAGAAGAATTTATTTTACCTCTCATGAAAACTACACTAAAAATACAAGAAAAAATGCAAAAAGATCCATATAGTAGAGAGGTTTTTTTTTTGTCTTTGCAATAATAAATACAATACTTGAGTTCAAAAGCTGCACATATTTCAAGAATTTGAGTAAACTATTCTTGTTACGCTAGCTGCGAATGCACCGCTGTTACCAAACATTGTGGAAAACGTAATCTGAACCAGAAAATTAACATATCTATGGAATAGTGCTCATTGAGCACATTTATCACATCACACTTATTGAACGCACTCATTTACATAAATCATACGATCCGAGTCATATTAGTAAACAAAACAGCTAGAATTCTTTTAAGCAGTTGTATGTTTATTTGGAATTATACATTGAAATATCATTATTATTTACAGTACAGTTATCGGTCAACACTTGATATTTAAACATAGTATACGGAGTATAATGATTAAAATTGAATTCGGAAGGTAAATAAGAGGCTTTAAAACTTATCCCAAACTCTAATGTTAAAATGTTATTTTAGTATACTTGCAAAAAAAAACTATACAGTCGGTGGAAAAAAACGAAAATATATACAAAAGTCCATAGCAGCAACAAATAAAGGAGAACATTTAGACTCCATTATCTTATGTTCAATTGAATAGGCTATCACAAACATATTTCTGTACCGTTTCCAAAAGGTGAAGAATAAATCGATACATAGGGTCTAAACGTATGTTTGTATTGCAAAGGGGAGAGTGGGGTATCGTGGGCCATGGGGAAACGTGGGTAACTTTTAATATCTCAGATGTGTGTTGAGATCGAAATCTCAAACCAACTGTCATCGTCGTCGCTTTGCGTGAGCATATATTTCTATATGTTGTTGACTCAAATACGCATCATAAGCTTTTTTTATTTATCAAGCTAAAAAAAGTTAGAAAAATTAACTTACATAATTAAAAAAACACCCGCTAATTGCATCCTTGGAGAACCTTAAGTTCATAAAAAAAATTTGCTCATACGCTTATAATTTTAGTTTTGTCATGATCTTTCACGTAGAAAAGGAATTTTTGATGAAACGTCAATAAGTCACACAAACGCAACCAATTTACAAATCATAGCTTGTGGGAAATCGTGGGCCACACATCTTGAACCACCAATATTTTTATGTTTTTATACACATTCAGAACTTAAAATACGTTTTTCCTATCTGTAAAGTTTTCTTATGCCAAATGAAGAGTTATGAAAAATATTTTGTTCATCCTATATAAGAAATTTTGCCAAAACGTTCGCGAGCCAGGTTTGGCTCTTTTTTTATTTCACCATCTGAAATTGCTTTAAAATAACGAAATGAACTATAAAATCACAGCTTTGGGTCAACTCATAAGCTTTGCATGTTATTTGGTCAATTTGGATTTAGTGGCCCACGATTTCCCACCTTTTTTCAAAATCCAAAAAATATTGCTTTTTAAAAAACAGTTAGAATTTGGGGAAAATAACTTATTAAAAATTTAAAAAAATACCTTTTAAAAATGTAGAAAACCATGCCATTTTTTATTTTCATTTTATCTTTTATAATAAAGAAGTTATGGAACAACGAAAAAAAGTGGCCCACGATTTTCCACTCTCCCATACTTAATAACAAATACAAAAATTAGAATAACACATAGAAATTTAAAACACAAATGAACTCACAAAGCATGAAGAAAAACTATGTAAATATTGAAGGAAAATGTTGACAATTCAAAATAAAAAAAAATGTTCAAAATAACGGAATGCTTAATCGTATCGGGATCAATTCTTGATTCTTAAATAGAAATGAATTTAAAAACAAAAATTCAAAATAATATCAAAATCCAAATCGTTATTCACTACTTACCTTGTTAAAGAATCTATAATTGTTTCAAAACAAACGATTGACTGAAAAATTGTTGAAAATCAAATAATTATTTTGATGTTTTTTCTTTCTTTTTTTTTTATTTTAACCGAGAAACTAATAAATGGAATATTTGGTTTTCAATTACTTATTTTTTTACAAGAAATCTTGAGATCAAATGAAAATATAAAAATAGTTTTAAATCACACCCTTTTATTGATAAACACCCTAGAAAACACCTGCGTGAGCAATCAAACATGAAAGAAGCTTGGACAAGTTGTTTAGCAAATATGAAATTGTTTTTTTTTAAATCATTTTTGAAAAAAGTTTTCAAAAAAAGTTAGCTATAGGTATATTTTAAATTTAGGTTAAGAAAAATAACAAACTTAGTATTAAAAACTAGATTGTTTAAAAAAAAACTATATCTTCGATCCATTTATTACAGGCGTTGAAAATTTCAATTCCAGAGCAAACCCTTGAACAGCTTCTTAAATCACGAGGAAGTTGCTATTTTCAGGGCCAATCTTACAAACCAAATGAATAGAAGTACCAGGAAAGAGAGTCTTCATGAAAACCTCAAGTCCAACACAGTGCAGTGCCACTAGTTCACTGTCTGCATTTCAACAAGCCGGAAATTTTTTAATTATGTGCTTTCCTCGGCCGGATGTCGGGCAGCACTCAGCTCAGCACTATTTTGCGGTAAGGAATTTCCTTGGAAGAATTGTTGAAGAAGTCAAGCGGAAACCCCCTTCAGCGGGCAATTCGGGAAGTGCAATGTATACACTTGGACCTAAAGAATAAGGAGAGAGGTGTTCTTCCTCCAGGAACTTTGTCTCAGGAAACAAACATAGTCTTGGGTTTGAGTTTCGGAAGAAAGAGTAAATCCATGGGGCCAAAAGACATTCCACCGGGTCAGTGGAAAATTTAACCGGCTAAAGTTCGGCGAATAAACAAACCGAAAGAAGGAGTTGGTTTGATTGCAGATTGAACTTTTTCGTTCGAATGTTTGAAGTTGCCTGATGCAGTAAAACAGAGGGCATTGATTCTTGAAATTCTTTCTGTGTTTGCAATTTTCCGGACTTAATCACCGTTCTTTATCAATTTGATTTTCAGAATAGAATAAAGATATTTTTAATAACGTGTGTATGTTCAAAAGATGTGAGTATTTGGTTATTATTTAATTGAATAATCTATATATGTATCATTCATGTGGGATTCATGGGATGAATCATCCTTCGGGATGAAAATCCCGAGAAAAAGAAGAAAAAAAACTCTCTGGAGCCACTACTGATCACTTTCCTTTTAAATTTATAAGCCATTGCATTGATGCCTAACTGAAGTCTCACTTTAATTGTTTAAACCACAAGCAAAATTTAAGATTACAAATCCAATGAATTTAAAACGTTGAATTATGATCGTAATCACATTTTAATGAGAAAACTTAAAACTTTTCTAGAGTTTCTCTTTCTATCAACAAGTTTGAGAAACATTTTTTTAATACGATGATATCCTGAAGATTTCTGTGAAGCTGTACCAATTAGTTCAGGTTAACATATGCGTAGTTTATAATGAATGGTTTCAACCAGACAAACTTTGTCACATTTGCTTGGAAGATTCATCCACGCGGAAAGTTCAATCCTTTTGACGTAAATCACTCACTTCCCACAAAATGCGGCAGAGCCCTTTTTGATGCCGAAAGACTGCAATCAAGGATGATGTTGAAGCCAGGCTCACCCAATGATGAGAACCCGGATTAGTTTTGTATTAATTAACAATTAGCATTGCATTATTCGTTTAATAAATAAGATTAATTAAAATGTGAGTATGTCTGATTATTGACTTCAAACGGCAGCCGATCTTTTGACTTTGCAGACATAGTGACACAAAAGCTCATCTCCCTCAACCCTTGTTCAGCAGACTGAGGGAATGGAGATTGAGTGAAATCTCAAAGGATGAAGGCTCTCTCTGCAGGCCGATGAAGGAAATTTGAATATTGGTCCGTCGATATCATTAGGCCGTGCCGTGCTAGTTCGACACTTTGCTGCTCCTCGGCTTCAACTTGATGGCCGTTTGTGTTCATGTTTTGTGAATGGAATTGCTAATGAGCTCAAAATTCACGCTCGATAATCAATTATTAATGGCCGACAATGAATATGATAATCAGTTCGCGAATCAGCGGAGAGATTGATGATATCATTCATTTTGATTTCGGCCCGGCCTAAACAGGTTTAGGTTTGGGATCCGGGAACAGATTTCAACGTCGCATCCGGGAGATATTATTCAAATTTTGCTAGTTTGATCACGCTTAGTTTCAATCTCTTCTGTATTAAGGCTCTTTTAATCACCGATAAATATGGCTCAAGCTTCAATCTCCATGTTGATTATACTCACAATGAGTTTCACCGATTTGATTAAAACAGAAAATCTATTATCAATAGACTTAAAAAGATGAGAAAATAAGAATTGACTAAAAAAGAATTGATTAAACGAATTTTAAACATGCAATGAAACACAAAATAAAAAAAATCTATCGCTATAAAAAAACAGCTCTAATTTTAATTAAATTTCAATTGAAAAAATTAAAAATAATCATACAATCACAAATTTGAGAGCCGTTACTTCAAACTTTCTCCAGGTTAGAAACAAAGTTAAGAAAATTTTCAAGTAAGGATCTTCCATTCTAAAGAATTTTGATGCAGACCCCAAATCGAAAGTATTTGTCATTTAAAAATTTTATAGATGTCGCAGAACTTTAACTCCAATAAAATTCTTAAATTTTTCAAAATATGATAGCATAATTCCATAACATTTACGCTGACAGTTACAGTTACCCTGATATCTGAAGTTTTGGGATGATTCAACTCAAACCTGGAAAAACCAAAATTTAAAATTAAACTTGTGTCACTTACCAGATTATTTCATCTCATTTTGGGCTCGTTTAAATCGGACTGTATCAATTTATTTAGATTTTAAATTTAGGTTTGGATTGCCTGAAACGTCTAAAACATGGATGTCTGACATTTTCAACAGGCTGAGATTGGCCGGCGGTCCACTCTACTATTTTTTCTTTTAAATACTCAGAGCAAATAAATGAATATCTGATATTCAATGATGATATGAAGCTCTCAGAGCCAAAAAGGTATAAGTGAAAAAATGGTCGATGTTGAGTTAATGATGCCAAACAGTTTTTCACATTTCAAGCTATATTTGATGATTTTTTTTCGGATGTTGAGAATATTATCTAAATACTTATACATTCGATAGAAAAATACAAATTCTCTAAAAATATATGGGCACCAATAACATGAATTTGAGGCGTGTATTTTTTTAAATAAGCTTTTATGCACTGACACCAAGGTTTCCAAATAATTTTGTGCTTTTGCAAAAAGAAATATGATTTTCTATGATTTAACACAAAAATTCTGTGATGGATTTCTGTGCTGAAAATAGCATGGCTTGTGATATAGCTCAATTGATTAGTCAGTTGCTTCCTGAGCCGATGTTTGTGAGTTCGAGCCCAAGAGTAAAGCTAAGTTCTTTTAGAAATGGGACATTCACGAATGCGTCTATCTCAAAAACCATTCGTTTGAGCCAACGGTATCAACGGTTTTTTCAGCTCTCAATTTGAAAATGATGGATTTTGAAGCAAACTGTGCAAAATAATTTTTTTCTTTTTTTCTTGCATTATAAATATTTTGAAAAAGCGTAAATTTAAAATTTTGAAAAAAATAGGTCGGTTAGTACTTTTTACAGGCAGCCAAATTTCTGTTAAAGTTTTGAATTTTCGATAACTAGTTAATGCACTATCAGCAAATGAAAGTGTCCCATTTCTAAAAGAACTAAGCTTTATATTATATTGCAATTTGATGAAGCCTGCGAAATGATTTCTTTCCGCTTCATATAATTAAGATATCATGTTTAGTTTCATTTGTTTTGGTCACTCTGTATGGAACGTCACGAAAGTATATGCATAACCCCCTGAACCGTAACTATTGTGAATGTTGCTGAATGTTGCCAATTTGATTGTTTAGCCGTTAATTTATTGTACTTTGCGCGGGAAAAGTTGTAATGTAAAATGACAATGGAATAAAAAGTTCTCTTCAGTATCTGTTTTCATACAGGAAAGTTGTTTCTTATTTCCTTACCGAAAAGTCAGAAAATGGTCTGACGAAACATATCATTTTGAGCGAAAATAAATCGATCAATCTGGTTAAAAAGTATTTAAAAATAAAATAAAATTTTCGTATATGACAAAATTAGGAAAAGAAAACAAAAAGAATGTTCTATTTGTTTTTGGAGAAATAAAAATTATTTACAGTCTTTGGGAAAGTTGATAATTTGAAAAAAGCCTTAATTTCAAATTTGTATACAGTGTTTTAAAGTTTTTTCAAAAATGTACAAAAATCCCAAGCAACCAAAAGTTCGGATATCACTTAGAGAACGAACTCATAAGTTTACATAGAGCTGTAAAAAAGTTCCGTGGAACATTTTTGCTGTTGAAAATGCTATTTCGAGGTCCATGGAACTTCATTCTTTATAAAGTTCAACCAAAATTCAAAAATAGCTTAAAAGTACTGTTTTGGTTTCTGTTTCTACGTTTTGGGAACTTTAAAGTTGGTATGAAGAAAAACAATCTACTTGTTACGTACTTTTCATTTCTTCAACATCAAATAGCTATCAAAGTGTTTAATAAGTTCCAACGGGCATTCAAAAGCAACTTCGCAATATAGGAACTTAAAAGTAGATTCACATCGTTTCTTGGAAAACGACAATGTGAAGTACACAACTAGTTCCGGAAGAACTTTTTAACAACTTGAAACAGGGAATAAAGTAGAAATTAAGAACCGGAAAGTCGTTTTAAAGAAAACCATCACATCAAGTAAAAGTTGCCCTAGAGCAGCAAGTATGGTGCTCGATTTAAAGCGGTGAGTTCATAAATATTCGAGGCTTGTTAGTTAGTAAGTAACAAATATGGTTGTTTAATATGAGTCAAATCAGCAGCAGAACTTGAGAAGGCCTTGAAGGATCGAAAAATCATTTTTTCGATTTTTTGTGCTGCTTGTGAAAGTGTTTTTTAAGCTGTTTGGAAGTTATTCAGCAATTTCTGCGAACTTTTTGTCAACTTTAGAGTTCGGTGGTGGTTACTTAAAATTGCGCTGAAATGAAGTTGTTTTAGCATACTGATCAAACCTGATAGAGGAATGTTATCCGAACTTTTGGTTGCTTGGGATTTCTCCCAAAAAATTTCAAAATGCAGCTGATCAAAAACAAAGATGCATTTTAGAATTCAGGGCTAGAAAAATTAATTTAAAAAAGCTCTTAAATTGTTTGCATTTAAAAAAAATGAATTTGGTGGCCTTGTAAAATTTATCAAACCCCGTTTGAATATTTGGTAGAACAAGAAACACAAAAATGAATTGAGGCTGAAATTGGTTTCTTGAAAAAATTTTCATACCAGCATACAATAAACAATGAAATAATCATTTTTTTTAATAATCAATGTGATTTTTCAAAAAATAATGGAGACTAGGTTTATGATTTTTTTTAAACATTTCTTTTCACTATCGTGAGTAGTAAAAAGTACTAGATTTTTGACTTTATAGTTAAAATGGTTTGGTTCAAATTATCAACTTGAACAATAACAATTTAAAAAAAAAACCTTTCCTAAAGACGAGGCGAGATTTTTGAGTGAAAAAATTTGAGTTTCAATGCAAAAGGTATATTTAATTTCAAATTATTAGTTACTCTTAATCAGTTTCAATTCGTAAACTTTGGCCTCGCTGGAGTGATAAAGGATTAAATTCCGTCGGAAGCGAGCCAATTTTTTGACAAGTTTGTAAAACATTATTTCAAAAACATTTTGGAATCAAGTAATTTCCCTGAAATTTTATATTAAAAAAATCTTCACGGGGAATCCGTCCTCCCCTTTAGCACGGCCTTAATCCTTTCCAATTTTAACATTTTTCCGTTTTGAAATTTTGTTGCAAACCATTTTGGATTTCCCAAAATTCCCAGAGGTTAGATCTTTATTTCATAGGTAAAACAAATAAAAAAATTTTTTTGGCCTTTTTGCTAAGTTTAAACGCTGCAATTTTCGAACAGCAGAAAAAATGTTTTTTTCTCATTATGCGTTAATAAAGCATGGATCACTACAAATCTGGACGCATTAAAACGGTTATATCTCGGAGCTATGTAAACGAATAAAAAAAGATTTTGGTCTTAAAATGCAGGGTTTTTATTTCACTTTAAAGGAAAAATAATAAAAAAATATTCTGATGTAATTTCGATGAATTTTCGAACTTTTCGTCGAGTACCACTCATTATAGTTTGGACACCCTATTCGCTGACCTCAGCGGCCATTTTGTTCCACAATCTCTTCATCCCAGTTGCGTCCCAAGCCGTCCTACCATTCTTCTTCATCTTCTGCTTGACAATTACCCAAATTTTTTCGATAGTGCGGAATTGACGGCAGTTGGGTGGGTTTATGTCCTTTTCGACAAAATCCACCCGTTGGCCCCGATACCACTACTGTAGTACCCCTTTGCTGTAGTGGCAGCTTGCCAAATCTGGCGAAAACTTTACTGGTCCTTTGTGAGATCTAATGTACGAAAAAACATTTTAAAGCCACTCCTCCTTTTACATGTCGAAGTCCATGGTCTTGTTTTTCACAAAAACCGGGGTTTTTCGTCCACAGCTGCAAATACCTTGCCAGATCAAACACTTTCTTGCAAACTTATCGGCAAAAACGAATTCGAACTTGCCGGGGACATCACCATGACTAGTGCAGTGCACCGCTGCAGTGGCTTTATAAAATTTTTGGCCAGGAAGCTGCCCAAAATCCATCTTCACGTACGTTTCGTCATCCATGAGGATGCATCCGTCGTACTTCGTTGGAATCTTGTTGTATTATTTCCGGGCAAGTCCTTTGGCTACTAAATTCAGCTTCAATGTCCGGTTTGGTTGCCTTATGGCCCGATAGGATCGCATTATTTCGCGTAGACGAATTCTTTTGACAGTGCACCGGTCGGCGTTGAATTTCTTGGCGATGTCATAGTCCGACTACCCTGTGTTTGCCTTGATCGTTCTCAACACCTTCCGATCCACCATTCAGATCCGACATTTAAGAGCGCTATGGTATAATAAACAATGCGTCCAGATTTGTCGTGATCCATGCTTTAAAAACAACCCCATAATGTTCTCTTTTCTTTTAACAAACACAAAAGTGAATTGTTTTATGCACACGATCGGGTAGCTCTGCCTTTTTTTAACATAACTGTAGTACATATTTATATTTCAAATTCAGTAAGTTGATAAAACTTTTTTAAAATTAGAGGTTTTCCATTGTTATCTTGAAAAATCCACAGATAATGATTATGATAAAAATTTAATTAGCTAAAATAGCATAAAACTTGAAAAAAAAAACTTCAACATACCTTTATAATTCACAATTTAAAGCACAGTTTCCGCCTTCCACCTTCAAGGTCACTTGAAGGTGTGATGCTGCAAAGAGTACCTACTACAATGAGGGTAACAAAAGAATTTCTTTCATGCGCCACACTTCTTTGAACACACTTACCGTCGCACCCACCCACACCCCCGCCATTCATGTGAAGCAGAAGAATGTTCTTTAACTGGGGCGAAGGTGCCTTACCTACCTACATATAGGACTAGGCATTGTCAGCTTGACAGCCCTCAGGTACCGCCTTGTCACATGAATTGTTACATACGTCTTACGGATTTTGTCGTCAACTTAGGTGTGTGGGGACATACATATGTACGTGGAAGAACCCGGAAGCGATCCATGTAATGTACGTTGTGTTGAAATGAAATTTTTGCGCTAGCAACTTGATGAAGAATCCTCCTAACAGCGGGGGAGAAGATTTGCCAGAATCAACCATAACAATTGATGATTACTTTTATGCTCTCTGGCGTTATTGCTGGGGAAATGTTGATTTCAAATCCCTATGTTTGTTCAGGGAAAGTTTTAAGTTTTAACCAGCAATGATCTTTTTTTTTTTAATCAGGGAAAGAGTATGATTTTATGGGATGGAATTTTTATGTAATGCGGCTTTTATAACTAAGATTTTTTTCACGAGACTGAGAAAAAGTTGAACATTTTTTAATCTTAGAATTTTGTTTACTAGCTTACCCCGTTGTGCGTTACTAAACCTTAAAAAAATGAAATGGGGATATCCTTTAAAGTAAGCACATATCAAGATTATGGAATTTGAAAACCGGATAGAAAGAAAAAAGTAAATGGAAGATGGTGAGTAAAATTATATTTGGAGAAGTATTTGATTTAGAAAAATAATCATCACTTATCAATTAGCACAAAAAAATTAAACTCCTTAACAACAAGGAGGCCTAAATGATAGGCAAGAACTTTCACTCATTTATTTCACAAAGTCGTGACCGTAAGCCAATTTCAGAGGCAGCCACGATCAGGATTTGTTCCAGAAATAGCTGTTTCTTCACTTTGGGTATTAAATTACTCAAACATTTACATAAAATAAATCATGTGGTGCAAGTGCCGTTTTGGTTTAACCAGTCTCCATTGGCATTTGATTGCGAAAAAAAGCCAACCACTTAAACTACCAAAAACTTATTCAAAATTTGAACGACTGAATTTTTAACAAAGCCCATTTACGGGATCGAAATTGATGTTATTTTTTATCTACAGTTAGTCAGAGATTGCTATGTTGAACGAACGAAGGCAATAATGAAAGGAAAGTGTAAATACATTGAATAAAAATTATTTCACATTTATCTAAGCTTGTCAACAGTTTTGAGCACTGGTGGTAGCCACAGAAAGAGTTGAATTTATCACCACACAATAGCCAAGCGTGGTTTGCCTCACGAGTGGAAACTTGCATCGTGAATTTTATTTAAAAAACTGGTTCTCAATATCTACTGATGTTATGAAATCGCTTGGTACATTTTGTACCTGTAAATAATCACATTTTCGTAGGTAATGGAAAGAATAAGAGAAACATGAGGTATCACAGAACGAAAGAACATAAGCCGTCAATATCATGAATTTTTCGAAAAAGATACAATTGCTCACCGACAATTGTCGGTGAGCTCGTAAATGAGTTGAACAATCAAGGTTAAAAATATCAAAATAACTATTTTGTTGTGGAATTCAAATCGCAAAACATCGCAGACTTATTATTTTCAATTGATGATTTAAACTGAAAATCACAACTTTTAAGTAAAACTCCCGTTTAATTTGGAAGTTTTGTTTTATTAAAAACTCTGAATTTTATTGTGGAAAATCTCATCAACAGGAAATCATTTTTCCTTTAAATTTATTAATTAAAATATTTTCTGATAAAAAAATATGTTATCTTCATGAAAAAAAAATGCTTCAGGGATTTGATTTTTAAACCGCAAAATTTTAATATCTTACTTTTACTTTTGAAAATTCGATTTATTTTCATCGATGTTTGATATTTGCTCAAGAGTTTGGTAGATTCAGCTTATTTGATTAACTACACAGAAAAAAAAATCTGAATCCTTAACAACACTGAAATTGAAAACCTGTATCATTACATGACGTGGAACGCGATTTATTGATGTAAATTTACAAATTAAAAAAAGTTGAATCCTTAACACCACTGAATTATAATGACTATTTATTTTTTTTTTATTTACATAGTATTCCGTCTTACGACATAACTTGACGAACATAATTCCTAAAATTCACTCGGTTCATAGCAACCGTTCTCCAATTTCTCGGGCACCCCACGTTCGCCTGATCACGCTCCACTTGGTCTAACCACCTCGCCCGTTGCGCCCCCGCTCGTCTTGTTCCTACCGGATTCGTAGCGAACACCTGTTTTGCAGGACAGTCGTCCGGCATTCTCGCAACATGTCCCGCCCAGCGTATCCGGCCAGCCTTCACCACCTTCTGGATACTGGGTTCGCCGTAGAGGCGCGCGAGCTCGTGGTTCATCCTTCGCCTCCACACTCCGTTCTCCTGTACGCCGCCAAAGATGGTTCTTAACACTCGTCGCTCGAATACTCCGAGTGTACGCAGGTCCTCCTCGAGCAATATCCATGTCTCGTGCCCGTAGAGAACAACCGGTCTAATGAGCGTCATATACAGGTTACACTTCGTGTGAGGGCTAAGTCTTCTCGACCGCAGTTGCTTGTGGAGTCCATAGTAGGCACGACTTCCGCTGATAATTCGCCTCCGGATCTCACGGCTGGTGTCATTGTCTGCGGTCACCAGTGAGCCGAGATAGACAAAGTCTTCGACTATCTCCAGCTCGTCGCCGTCGATCGTGACTTTGTTATTACTGGACAAGCGGGTTCGGTCGGTCTCGGATCTGCAGGCCAGCATGTACTTCGTCTTGGACGTATTAATCATCAACCCAATCCTTCCTGCTTCGCGTTTCAGTTTGCGGTAGATCTCCTCCACCGCCGCAGATGATCTGCCGACTATATCAATGTCATCGGCAAAGCAGATAAGTTGACTGGATCTGTTGAAAATCGTGCCCCGCATTTCGCCCACCGCTCGTCGAATAACACCTTCTAGCGCCACCTTGAACATCATGCAGGATAGACCATCACCTTGTCGAAGCCCCCTGCGCGATTCGAATGAACTCGACAATTCACCCGAAATCCGCACACAGCACTGCGTTCCATCCATCGTCGCCTTGATCAGTCTGAACAGCTTCCTGGAAAAGCCGTTCTCGTCCATGATTTTCCATAGCTCGTTACGGTCGATCGTGTCGTATGCGGCTTTGAAGTCGATGAATAGATGATGCGTAGGGACTTGGTGTTCACGGCATTTTTGGAGGATTTGCCGTAATGTGAATATCTGGTCCTTCGTAGACGGTCCCTCCATGAAGCCGGCCTGATGACTTCCCACGAATCTGTTTGCTTGTGGCGTTAGGCGGCGGAGTAGGATTCGGGACAACACTTTGTAGGCGGCATTGAGGACAGTGATCGCTCGGTAGTTCTCACAGTCCAATTTGTCGCCCTTCTTGTAGATGGGGCATATTACCCCCTCCTTCCACTCCTCCGGTAGCTGTTCTATGTCCCAGATCCGGATTATCAACCGGTGTAGGCAATCGGCCAACCTGTCCGGGCCCATTTTGATGAGTTCAGCTGCGATGCCATCCTTCCCAGCCGACTTGTTTCTATTCAGCTGGCGAATGGCTTCCTTAACTTCACTCATCGTTGGGAGTGGCTCCTCTTCGTCGTTGGCTACGCCGGCGGAATTATAATGACATGAATATTACTTGACACGGAACGCGATTATTTGATGTAAATTTCCATCACATATGATGTAAATAAAAAGAAGCATCACATATGACGGAATTTCCAGTTCTAATTAAATATTACACGTCTTGAAAATTTTACATATATTTCAAATTTTAAACGTCTGTTGAAGTTTCAGACGTGTAATAATCAACAAGCCCTGAAAATTCCATCATATGTGATGCTTTTTTTCGTTACATCATATGTGATGTAATTTTACAAAATTTTTTGGTCACACACAATTCTTAACAACATTGAATAATAAATTTCTTAAAATTACACGTCATGGAATGTGATGAGGACATTGAATTTTAATTCAATCAATATTACAATACACTGAACGTGATAATGTCATGTAAAATTATAAACTGACAAGAACAGGATCAGACAAATTTAAACAAAGTGTCAAGTCAAGTCGTGCACCAAAAAGTATTATTTAAACAGTTTTCCCGCGATTAAAGTTCCCAGAGATCTTCGTGAAGCAGGATGCAGTTCTGGAAGCGGCTCCAAGTTATTCAACTTTGGATCCGCTCTTCGAGAAAAAATAAAAGTGTGAATGTGGCTCCTAGCAAAAAAAATTGTGAGAATAAAAAAATCATTGTCACCAAATGAAATAAATTTAATTAATTACAGAAAGGTTTTATTTTTATTATGACATGACATTATTCCATTATTGAATCATAAATACCAATAAATAAAACAAAACAGATTTCAATTGGAAATTTTTCTTACAATATTCAGTGGTTTTAAAATTTACATCATTTTTATTTTACATGTTGCCAAATTTTACATCATTTTTTATTTTACACGTGGCAATAATTCACTGGAGTGTAATTTTCAACTAGCACTGAAAACTCCGTCATATATGATGCTTCTTTTTATTTACATCACATGTGATGTGATTTTACAGATTTTTTTCGTAGTTTGTATAGTAGACTGCCCCAAATGACCCGACTTTTGAAAAAGTTAAACGCTGCAGGCTAAAATTGGTCCTGGGCTTAGTACAAGATCTTATGCCAAATTTGGGCCAGATCGGACCACGGGAAGGGGTCGCTCAACGAGCTTGAAGTTTGTATGGGATTTTGAGACATTTTGTTCGAGAGGAACATGAAAAACCAGTTTTTCATCAATAACTTTTGTCTCCTTCGACCGATTTCTTTCATAAACGGGTTTTCTTAAAGCCTGAATTATGACAAATATTTCATCTGAAGGTTGCATGTCAATTAGAGTTAAGATAAAAAAGTTATTAAGCTTCAAAAATTGGCTAACTTTTTTAAGGGTGATATTCATCTCTGTTTTAATGAGGCGACTAAATGTCCGACCAGAACACTCAATGTGAAATGCATGCCGTTTCGTCAAATAAGGACCGCAATTTTTATTGTTTTTCTAATATTTGAGTTTGGATGATATTCATTTGTTAGTTCGGAAAGAAGTAAGGTCGAAAAAATGCTTGACAATTAAAAAAATTTCATAACCACAGGGGCTTAAAAACATGACTTGACGATTTGTGATGCCAATAAAAAGATAAATTTTCGAAAAACAGGTCCATATGCAGTCTTTTACAGTCTTCATTTTCGAAGCATGCACGGTAGTAGAATTTTCAAATAAATTTCTTCAAAACGTTCTTCAAACGTAAACATTTTTTAAAATAGCAACTTCAAACTTAAACACAATTCACTCTAAACCGAATAAAACACTTTGTTGAAATCAATTAACAATAAAACAACAAAATATAACCTTCATTTTCTGTCAAAAGAAAGCTACAGCTAGTATAATAAAAACGTGAGAAAAATGTAAAAGGACTTTTTTTCGAAAAATTATCATTTTATTTGCATCATAAAGCGTTGGTCCTTGTGTTTTTCGATCAAAAAAATTGTTGGCGGTTGGGTCTGAGAGTAACCACCATTCTGAATAGATTTTTTGAGAAAAAATTTATCCTGAGTTAGGTATAAAAGATGAATCATAAACCCCGCCCAAAGGCGGAAATATGTAAAATAGACTACCCCAAATTTGTATGGAAAATTCAAAACCTGTGAAATATTATGCGCTGCAGGCTAAAATTGATTCTAGTCCTAGTACAAGAACTCATGCCAAATTTGGGTCAGATCGGATCACGGGAAGGGGTCGCTCAACGAACCTGAAGTTTGTATGGTATTTTGAGACATTTTGCTCGGAAGAAACATGAAAAACCTGTTTTTCATCATTAACTTTGGTTCCCGTTGGCCGATTTCTTTCAAAAACGGGGTTTTTAAAGGATATTATTCATCACTATTAATAAGTCGGGGTGGTCGAACATATTGACGCCTCATTAACAGTAATGACTTATGAATACCACCGTAAAAGTAAGCCAACTTTTGAAGCCTAATAACTTTTTTTTTTAATCTTAGCTCCTATCGAAATGCAGTCTTCGGATGAAATAGTTTTCATAATTTAGACTTTAAGAAAACCCGTTTTTGAAAGAAATCGGCCGACGGAAACAGAAATTATTGATGAAAAACTTTTTTTTTATTGGCTTCACAAATCGTCCAGTCATGTTCCTAAGCCCCTGTGGTTATGCAATTTTTTTTTAATTGTCAATCACTTTTCCGTCCTTACTTCTTTCCGAACTAACAAGTGAATATCATCCAAACTCAAATATTAGAAAAACATTAAAAATTGCAATCGAGCGCAACAACAATGGTAAAGATCGGTCCTTATTTGACGGAACGGCATGCATTTCACATTGAGTGTTCTGGTCGGACATTTAGTCGCCTCATTAAAACAGTGATGAATATCACCCTTAAAAAAGTTAGCCAATTTTTGAAGCTTAATAACTTTTTTTATCTTAACTCTAATTGACATGCAACCTTCAGATGAAATATTTGTCATAACTCAGGCTTTAAGAAAACCCGTTTATGAAAGAAATCGGTCGAAGAAAACAAAAGTTATTGATGAAAAACTGGGTTTTCATGTTCCTCTCGAACAAAATGTCTCAAAATCCCATACAAACTTCAGGCTCGTTGAGCGACCCCTTCCCGTGGTCCAATCTGGCCCAAATTTGGCATAAGATCTTGTACTAAGCCCAGGATCAATTTTAGCCTGCAGCGTATAACATTTTCCAGGTTTTAAATTTCCCATACAAATTTGGGGCAGTCTAGTGTATAGAATAAGTTTGTTTTCAAATTAAACGCCTTTTTGAGAAAAGATATTCTATGCTCAATTCAAATAAGCCTCATATTCTAGACTCTTGAGCGATTTAAAAAATTTAAGTTGAAAGTAATATCCATACTTTGTTATTAAAGACTTAGCCATTCAAATTTAACTTACCATTTTCAAGATTTAAGGATGACCATTTTAACAAAAACTTCAGTGTTATACGAAAAACTTCAAATGTAAAAGAATTTTAAAACGAATACTCAAATGGTACACACAATTTTGTGTTATAAAATAAATAACATTTCTCATGCATTCCGTGCAATGATTGAGAAAACTCAGTGACCAGAATCAACGTATCGAGACTTGAGATGGATTTCGTAATTCAAATAAATCCTGTGAAATCTTGTTATTTCTTCATAAAAATCTGCTGACAACTGAATAAACTTAGATCTTAATCATAACTTAATCGTATAAAAATGTTATTATAAATGAAGAATTTTAGTTGTTGTTCAGTGGGGCTGAAGAAAAAAAAATCCTAAAAAATTATGAAGGGTGAAGTCTGAATTCTGTATCAAGGTAAATAAATATCAGAAAACTGTATCGAATATCCTACTAGCTGACCCGGTCCTGATCAGAAGGGAAAAACTAAATTTTATAGAGATGAGATATTTTGATACTAATTTGTTCCTATCTTAATGAGTTATTATTCAATACTCGTAGGATGTTAAAATATCTCAAATTATATCAAAAAATCTTTGCAATCATAGCTAAATTACATCAATTTTAGATATGCTCCTTACAAGATTATATCTCATTCAGATAGCATAGTTTGATATTGGACAAAACAAAACCTATCAAAATTATAACTTATCAAGATATGAGTGCTTCGAGGAAAAGTTCTAGTGGAATGTCAATAAACCACATTATATGCTAAATCCATGCTCCATTTTTGGTTTCCCAAGATTTGGATTCAACTTTATGGATCTGTTGAGCGAAACTCATTAATGCGCGGTTTGGGCCGTTGACTTCGATGTCCGATTTTCTTAAAAAGTTGCACGTGTATCAAAATATGATATAATTATTTTATTTTAGGACAATCCGAAAAAAAAACTTTATCATTGAAAATGAGCTCAACCCCATTCAAGTCTGTCAATCAGAATATGATATTATTCAGATTGGAGAAACTTAAAATCGAAAATTTAGAGTACTTAATTATAACTGAATCAGATGTAAATATCTTGGTGAGATACGTTTGAGTTATTATTTTGATATCCCGATCAGGAGGGAAAAACAAAATTTTTACAAGATGAGATATTTGGATACTATTTTTTTTTATATATAATTGAGTTATAATTCAATACTCGTAGGATGTTCAAATATCTCAAATTATATCAAAAAATCTATACGGTTATAGCTAAATTATATCAGTTTTTGATATACTCCTATCAAGATAATATCTGGTTCAGATAGCATAGTTTGATATTAGGAAGAACAAATCCTATCAAAATTATAACTTATCAAGATATGAATGTTTCGAGAAAAATTTCTAGTGGAATGTTAGTAACCCACACTATTTGCTAAAACCATGCTCCATTTTTGGTGTCCCAAGAATTTGATTCAATTTTATGAATCTGCTGAGCGAAACTCATTAAAGTACGGTTTGGACCGTTGACTTCGATGTCCGTGTTTCATGGAAAGTTATATGCATATCAAAATAAGATACGGTTATAATAAATATTAACAATTTGAAACAAATTCTTTACCGTTGGAAATGAGTTCAATCCTATTCAAGAATGCCAATCAACATAAGATATAACCAAGATTCAAGAAACTAAGAGTCGAAAATTATGAGAATCCCGATCAGGAGAGCATATCAAAATAATAACTCACACGTATCTCACCAAGATATTTAAATCTGATTCAGTTATAATTAATTACTAAAAAATTTAGATTTTAAGTTTCTCCAATCTGAATAATATCTTATTCTGATTGACAGACTCGAATGGGGTTGAGATAATTTTCAATGATAAAGAATTTATTCGGGTTGTCCCAAAATAAAATGATTATATCTTATTTTGATATATGTACAACTTTTTCTGAAACACGGACATCGAAGTTAACGGCCCAAACCGTACATTAATGAGTTTCGCTCAACAGATCCTTAAAATTGGATTCAATTTTTGGGAAATCAAAAATGGAACATGGTTTTAGCAAATAATATGGTTTATTGTCATTCCACTAGTATTTTTTCTCGAAGCACTTATATCTTGATAAGTTATAATTTTGATAGGTTTTGTTCTGCCCAATATCAAACTATGCTATCTAAACGAGATATAATCTTGAAAGGAGCATATCTAAAATTGATATAATTTAGCTATGATCGTATAGATTTTTTGATATAATTTGAGATATTTTAACATCCTACGAGTACTGAATAATAACTCATTTAGAAAGGAAAAAATTAGTATCAAAATATCTCATCTTGGTATAATTTAGTTTTTCCCTCCTGATTGGGATAATATTCTAACTGAAAAAGATATAAATATCTCGTTGAGATATGTTTAAGTTCTTATTTTGATATGCTCTCCTGATCGGGGTGTGCTTTGCTACATCTAAAATTGATGTAAATTGAACCACAGAGATTAATTTGTTTTCTTTAAAACTCTTTTCTGTTTTCAATACTTGTCCAAAAATTTAATTTCCAATCATTATTTTGTATCTTAAATTTAGACTCTGTATTTATCATTAATAGGTCCCTGAATGCTGCCACAATAAATGTTTTACTTGTATAATATCCCTCTCCCAAACTAAATTTGGTTACCTTTGCTTGATCATTTTCCAAGTCATTAAAAAAATATATAAGAGACCCCCTGTGTAATAATCAAGAAAACATTTCTAGCACTCCAAATTTCCTCAATCATTTCTCAAGTTATTTCAAAAAGTATGGGTGCACCCCTCTTGCTTTTCTTGTTCCTCATAAATAGGAAGGAGTCTGAGTCTGAAATTTTTACTTCCATATACTTTCCTATGACAAATTTGAATCCATTTGCTTAGAATGTTATCGAGTATCACAGCCCCTGTCTCCCCTATTGATCGCCCCACTGGAGAGTTCACAAATAAGCAAAGAAACATTTTTCCATCCCAAAAATCCTGCCCTGCTAAACTTGGTTTCTTTCGTTTGACTACCTTATTCTATTGAAAAGCAACAGAAATGTATGAGTTTTCGAGTTATGCAAAAAAAAATGTATCTAAGCCCTCCATCCCCCTTTTTATCTCCCTGCGGAAATAGGAGGGCTAATTCGGCTCTCCATTTATGCTGACAATGGTAAAAGAGCACCCTCTCCTCTGTTCCATCCTTCCCCATTAAATCATTTCTCGGACCCAAATGCCCTCTCATGCCTAATTTGGTCCAACTTGCTCGAATAGTTCTCGAAGTATGCAGTAAAATTTGTATGCATCTCCCCTTCCTCTTTCCTTCCTCAAAACTGTAAGATATACACCCTAGCACGCAAAATTTGGTTCCATATGCTTGGTTAGATCCCGAGTTATGCAAGAATTTTTAAGAGAGCACACCTCCGCTCGATCTTTCTCCCTACTGAAAAAGAGAAAGGCTTCCAATCTGTCATCATTCATCGTACCAAATACACTACCATGCCAAATTTGCATGATCAAAATAAAAAAGTAATCCAAATTTTTAACAAAAGTTTACATATAATATACTTGCATAAAATCTACATTGTTAAAAAAAATTAAAATACCCTGAATCAAAGCAATCGAAAGATTCCTTTTAATTCAATCACGGTAAATGAAAAGTTCATATACCAGTATTTCGATAGCAACTTACGACCTTCTTCAGTGAACGTTTTCGATTTCAATCAAAAACCAAATTTTCGAAGAATTTATCAAATTTTTCAATCGCATAGAAAAAAATACAAATCTAATACAAATGGATTTTAATTTTATGGTTCAGCATTAAAAATCAAACTTCATAAGGATTCATTAAAAATTTGCAATGGATTCCTTTCCTGCGATTTCAATTGATGTAAATCTCTAGTTTGTTAGTTAACTTTATGGAATCTAATTGTCACAATCAAAAACAACAGAATTACCTAGAAGCTAGACAGGGGGGCACACGGTTGTTAAAGAGTACCTACATGTTCTTCTAAAGTAGGACGTCTGGTAAGCTTAAAATTTATTCGTTCGTATTTTTAAAGGCTCTAATTGTGAATTTTCACATCATCCATCACCATCATCAGTAATAATTTAGTCTGTCCAAAAGCACGGTCCATTGTTGTCTCGCTGTCAGATGACTCTCTCTCTCTCTCTCTCTCTCTCTCTCTCTCTCTCTCTCTCTCTCTCTCTCTCTCTCTCTCTCTCTCTCTCTCTCTTTCTCGCCTTGAAACTCAACCCAGACAGCATCCTTCGATGCTTGACTCGAGGGCTAATCACATTCAACAACACACGTCGTTCATGTATGAAAACCGATCCTATACCGTTTCTAACCATATCCTGTCAGATGAGTCAGTTCTCTCAGACGAACGTTCAGACAGATGCTCTTCTTTGGTGGTCAAGACTACCTTTCTATGTATCGTGTTATATGGGTGTCCATTCTTTGTCCCGGATGAGCCTAGGGGCACATGGAACCTGCTTATGCACAAACACGACCTATTCAGGAAACTCCACCGGTTGTTGTGTTGTATCAACCGGATGAAGGATGGCCTAGATGTGCATATGCCTATGCTTTTAGGGACTTCCTGTTACTGAAAACTGTAACAGGTTATCAAAGAGCAACATTAAATCGATATACACTCAGTCAACTTGACAAGCAACAAGTTACAGTGCAGTCGTTTCAATAAAACCGAACTTCAATCTAGAAACCTATAAGAAATTTTCTTATAAAACACTTTTCTTATAAAACAGTATTTCAAAATCCGAAGTAATTTTACCCAAAAAGATTTGCCAAACACATCGCCAAAATAATGGCGCGTCGTCTGTCTCCGCTGCTATATCAATGTCTGGCTGTCCGTCATTCTGCGGAAAACAATGAAAACCCATCAGGATCAAATTTTGCATCCTGCCCAAACGAAAAAAGCGCTTTGTTTCGATTGAGGGCGGGGGAGGTTCGTTTTTTTTTGCCGACAGACTTTCGGGAAATTTACTCAAACAAAATGACGGTCAAATTGCTGCCGACAGAAACAATAGAACACTCTTCTCCGGGGCGGCAATATCACCATCAGCGGCCATGATGACGATGAACAAAGTTTTGCGAAGGTTGATTTGTAGTTTTCTAGTCAATTACGCACCGTGTCGCTGCTTTGACGGAGAAGCAATAAATTTTCAAAACATGAAGTACGGAAGGATCCAAAAATCCTAAAACTGATAAATTCAGACAATGAATATAACTTTTGTAGATGGTTTTTCTAATGAATAATTATTTGAACATCTTTTCAGAGACCGAAGTTTGTTTAGTATTTCCACCTTTTTGGCGTTTTAAGGATTTCGGATGAAAGCTGAATGAACAACCGGCAGCACCTCTTTGTGCCTCGATTACTAGTTGGGTAAATGAACGTCAATCTTTATTTCCGAGTTTCTTAAATACTATGATTACAATGGTATTCAGTCAGTCAGGCAGTCAGACATAATGCAGCGCTTTGGAAAGCCCATGTATAAAACAACAATAAACGACGCCCCACAGAAGGTTGCTAAGAAAGCATAACAGACTCATCGGTGGGTCGACGTAAAGGAAAACAAACTATGCTTACCTCCGCGCGTCGGTAAAGGTCGCACGTGAAGCAAAATACTTAATTGTTTTATGACCGTGAAATCCGTTTAACAGACTCATGGGTTTTTTTACTCATAAGACTTTTATGATTGGGAATTTGGAATTGATGGGAGATAGCAAGGATGCTACACCTACCCCTTTTAGAAAGCATGACGTAGTCATTCTCAAAGTCTGAGTTACGTCTGACTGTGTTTTTCTTTTACATATAATTTTTTTTCTTACATATGTTTTCTTTAGATTTATTTATTTATTTATTTATTTATTTTTTTTTTTTTTTTGCATAATGGTAATGATGTTTTTTTTCTAAGGATTTATTATAAGAAAATATTACCTAACACAATCCCTTTCCCCTAAAGAAATATAAGTTTGTCTGTGAGTTATACTTTGATTAACCTATTTTTATGTACAGTGGTTTTGTTGTTCTGGTTATCGATTAAAATCACATTAGGATGTATAATTTCACTAACACGATAAGGTCCTTTGAATACCTTATCCAATTTTCTTCTGTTTTCGTTTGTCAGCATGACTTTGTCTCCTATTTTTACTTGGATTGGGTTTGCTTTATTCTGTTGGTCAATTGCTCGTTTATCTTTCATTTTACCAATTATTTGCTGAGCCATCAAAGTAGCTTTTTGTAATTTCAGTTTTAATTCATGATAATACGAATCTATGTTATAGAGTGGGTCTATTTGTGTTGGTGTTTTCAAATTTTGTGGTAAACTACAAATTCTACCAAAAACTAATTCGAAAGGTGTATAATTTACATCGGTGTTTGGTGTGGTGTTATAGCAAAACGCATAGTATGGCAACCATTCGTCCCAGTCTGTTTGAGATTCATTTACGAATTGCCTTACATATTCGTTTAACCAACGGTGGTTTCGCTCTAAACCTCCAATCGTTTGTGGGTGATATGGAGCACTCAGTCTATGTTTAAAATCAAGTAAATTGGATATTCGGTCAAAAAGTTCATTCTTATATTCGGTACCTTGATCTGTCCGAATGACAGAAGGGGCTCCGTAAATCAGAATGACACTTTCTACAAAGGCTTTGGCTACCGCCTCAGCGGATTTGTCTATAATTGGTCTAATCACGACATACTTTGACAAATCACATTGGACTGTGAGCGCGTACCTATTTCCGGAATTGGATTTGTTAAAAGGTCCAATTGTATCCATGGAGATGGTCGTTGGCGATACGACAAAATTTTCGTTCGTCTTTACGCCACCTCTTTACCTCTTATTCACAACTCCTATCTCTACCTCCCCGCGGTGCCGGCTGGGGTGCGAGTAACCTAAGCGGAGATCGGGTACCCAACCCCGGTGGATGCTTTGGTCGCATGCAGACTGAGAAGGTGGCCGCACGCGTCTGTTCCCCAGGTCAGGGGCGGCGTGCAACAACAACCGAGCGTCTGTTCTCCAGGTCAGGGGCGGCTCAAACAGCGTCTGTCTTGTAGCAAGCGGCTGAATTTATGAAATGCGGCTCCCGCCAGCTATGTCCAAGATGGCAGCCCCATCGCGGGATAGGGACTTTAGGCTAACAACCTACTGCTCCCGATTTGAAATTGTTACGGAATCCGAAAGAAATGACCGACCTGGAACTTTGGCGACGACTTTTAGCATGAAAACACGGACACGAATTGGAACTTGGAATGTTTTAACCCTTGCCCAACAAGGCAAACTGGAACAACTTGCTAGAGAGGCTAGCCGCCTCAAGCTTGAAATTCTGGGACTGAGCGAAGTCCGTTGGCCTAATACTGGAGAACACAAGACACAATCCGGGCAAGTCCTGCTTTACTCTGGCATACGAGGAGAACATGCTACTCGGGAACGAGGAGTTGGTTTCCTGTTAAGCCCGCAGGCCTACGCGGCCCTCATTAGATGGGAACCGATAAACGAAAGAATAATCGTAGCCAGATTTAGAACACGGGTTAGAAACCTTACAATGGTCCAGTGTTATGCGCCAACTGACGTTGCCGACTTGCAGGAGAAAGAGCAGTTTTACAGTCAACTGAACAGCGTGGTTGAGAGAATTCCAAAGGGTGACATTCAAATCCATTTGGGCGACTTCAACGCAAAGATTGGCTCCGACAATCAAGACCTTGAGCGCATCATGGGGCGCCATGGCCTAGGACAGATGAGCGAAAACGGAGAGCTGTTTGTAGAATTTTGTGACAACAACAACATGGTGATCGGTGGATCGCTCTTCCCCCATCGACCAGCACATAAGGTCACTTGGGTATCCCGAGATGGCCGAACAGAAAATCAAATTGACCACATCTGCATCAGCCGAAAATGGAGAAGGAGCCTTCTTGATGTCCGCAACAAGCGAAGCGCAGACATTGCATCTGACCATCACCTCGTCCTTGGCGAGATACGACTGAGAGTTGCACGTGTCCAACGGCGCGAGGAGAAAGTCGGGTGTCGTTACGACGTCCGCCGGTTGGAGAATCCAGAGGTGAAAAGGGCATACGTTGAACAGCTAGAATCCCGAGCCTCGGAGCTGCCGACAGACGGAACAGTCGAAGAACAGTGGTGTGGAATCAAGAATGCCTTTATCACGACGAGCCATGGTACTCTCGGTAAAGTTTGTGGAAGAAGGAGTGAATGGATGTCGGATGAAACTTGGAGGATGGTCGATGATCGGAGAAAGGCGAAAGTCGGAATTGAGCAGGCATGTACCGGGTCAGCCAAAGCAGCCGCCCGCTTACGATATGCGGAGCTGGAAAAGGCAGTTAAACGAGCTTGTAGACGAGACAAGAGAGCCTGGACAAACTCCCTAGCCGAAGAGGGAGAAAGAGCCGCCGCCAATGGAGATATCCGATTACTTTATGACATTTCTCGCCGCCTCAGTGGTGCAAGGACTAATGCAAGAATGCCGCTAAAAGACCGAGCAGGTCAGTTATTGACCGATCGAACAGATCAGCTCAAACGATGGACTGAGCACTTCGAACAACTCTTCCGAGTCACGAATAGCGATGGCCAACAGAATCTGCAGCTCGAAGCGCCAACAGTAAGTCGCATAAATGGCGTCAACTCGGAAGCGCCTTCGCTGGCTGAAATAGAAGCGGCAATCAAAAACATGAAATCCAACAAAGCACCTGGGATCGATTGCATCCCTGCTGAAATGCTGAAAGCCGACCCTGCCCTATCAGCACAAATGTTGCACCGTCTTTTCGCTGACATCTGGGATACTGCAACATTCCCGGCCGACTGGATGCAGGGTATCCTCGTAAAGGTCCCGAAGAAAGGAAACCTGACAGAGTGCGGTAACTGGCGAGGCATAACGTTGATCTGTACAACCCTCAAAGTACTCTGCAAAGTGATTCTGAACAGGATCCAGGAGAAAATAGACGCCACACTCCGACGGCAACAAGCTGGATTCCGATCTCGACGATCATGTGTGGACCACATCACAACGCTCCGAATCATACTGGAACAAATCAACGAATTCCAGGACTCTCTTCTGCTGGTGTTCGTTGATTTCGAAAAAGCATTTGACCGACTTAACCATGAAAACATCTGGGCGGCTCTAAGGCGACGAGGGGTCCCAGAGAAACTAGTCCATCTCATCGAAGCACAGTATGAGGCATTTTCGTGCAAGGTCTTGCACGACGGTGTCTTGTCCGAACCAATCCCGGTAACTGCTGGAGTGAGACAAGGATGTATTCTATCACCGCTACTTTTTCTAATCGTAATGGATGAGATTCTGATTGGATCGATTGACTGTGCACCGAACCGAGGATTGCCGTGGAATCCTTCAACAATGGAGCAACTGAACGACCTTGACCTGGCTGACGATATTGTTTTGCTCGCCCAAACACAACCAGATATGCAGAGCAAACTCGACGACCTCACCGAAAGTTCCAAGGCAGCAGGTCTCAAAGTCAATGTCGGAAAGACCAAGTCGATGGAGATCAACATAGGAGATCCCTCCTGTTTCCTGGTAGCTGGGCAACAAGTTGAGAAAGTGGAGTGCTTCCAGTATCTTGGTAGCCAGATTACGCCTGATGGTGGTACCAGAAAAGACATCGAAACACGGATCAGAAAGGCCCGATTTGCGTTTGCGAGTCTCCGAAACATCTGGCGGTCACGCCAGATCTCTCTACGAACAAAAATCCGAATCTTCAACTCAAACGTCAAATCCGTATTGCTGTACGGGTGCGAAACTTGGTGCACATATGCGGTAACGACGCGAAAACTGCAAGTATTTGTAAACCGCTGCCTGCGGAATATCATCCGCGCTTGGTGGCCTGGCAACTGGATCTCGAATGAGGAACTACATCGCCGGTGTCATCAAAAGGCGCTAGAAATCGAGATTCGGGAACGTAAGTGGAGATGGATTGGGCACACGCTGCGAAGAGATGAAAACGAGATTTGCAGAGAGGCGCTAGATTGGAATCCAGAAGGTCATCGAAGAAGAGGCAGACCCAGAAATTCGTGGCGGCGAAGTCTAGCCGCTGAAATCCGAACTGTCGACGAGAATCTTGACTGGGACCAGGTGAAGACGCTGGCTCCGGATCGTCAACAGTGGAGGTCTTTTACCACGGCCCTATGCACCGGAGGATCGGCGCGGGATCATTAAGTTAGTAAGTAAGTTTACGCCATGTTTATTTTCTTTGCATTTTATGCAGGATTTAATGTACTTTTCGATTTTTCTTCGCATGTTGGGCCAACTGTAAAGATTGTTTAATTTCTTATATAGTCTATTTGCTCCAATATGACCTCCTAGTGGGGAGTCATGATTTGCTTTGATAATTTCCAATTGCTCATTTTCATCAAGTATCAACCTTTTCGGTTGATAAAGTATTATTTTAACTGATTTCAGTTCTTGTCCACATTTCTCCTTAAAGAATTGTGGTCTCACAAGCTGAAATATATCGCTATCTAGCGCTAGAGCTAGAGTATCGATATTGAGATAAGTGGCCATTTTTTCGATTTCCTGCAGGATATTTTTTAATTCATAATTTTCAGGTATGAGCTTACCTTTTGACGTCGCTAGCTGACGTTTCTTAGTTTTATTGGTAATTTGTATTAATATGTTTCCGAAATTAGAGTTGTCGCGATCAACTTCTAAAATCAATTTAGGTAAATCAAAGATTTCGTACGTGTTCAACGCCTCATACGATTTGAGTTGATCAGGCTCAAATGTATCGTTGGTCACTTGTATTGATTCTTGATTTGTTTCCTTAATTTTTTTCATGGATCTTGTTTGAGTCATAAGAACATTTATGTTTTGTAAAATGTCGGAGTCCATGCTTATTCGAGATAACGCATCTGCTCCCACATTTAACTTTCCTTGGACGTATTCAACGTCAAATACGAACTCCTCAAGATCTACTCTCATTCTGGTTAATCTCGATGAGGGGTTCTTCATTGAGAATAAATACACTAACGGTCTATGGTCTGTCTTGACTAAAAATTTTCGGCCATATAAATATGGTCTGAAGTGCATAATTGCCCAATGAATAGCAATTAGCTCCTGTTCAATTGTTGATTTATTAGACTCGCCTTTTGTGAATGCTTTACTAGCAAAAGCGATAGGGAGTTCAAAATTTCCGTGTTGTTGAGCAAGTACTGCTCCACAAGCGGTTTTGGACGCGTCAGTTGTTAAAATAAACTGTTTCTTAAAATCTGGAAATTGTAAAATTTGGGGAGAGGTTAAACTACCTCTGAGTGTGTCGAACGCTTCTTGGCATTCTGGTTTCCATTCGAAAATGGCATTTTTCCGCAGCATTTTATTTAATGGGTATGCAATATTTGCAAAATTTTTAATAAACCTTCTGTAATAATTACAGAAAGCTACAAATCGTCTTACATCATCGACGTTAGTGGGTTTAGGATAGTTTTGAATTACCGAATATTTAGATTTATCGGGTTGTATTCCAGCTTCAGAAATGTGATGACCCAAATATGTAACTTCATTTTTGAAGAAATTGCATTTAGATGGGTTTAATTTTAAATTATATAAACGCAATTTTTCAAATACCTTCTCCAAGTTGGAGAGGTGATGGTTTATTGAACATCCGACAACAATTATGTCGTCGATGTATAAAAATGCACATTCTGGGGGTAATCCACTTAGTGCTATTTGCATCATTCGTTGGAAGCTGTTTGGGGAAATGTTTAGTCCAAAGGGCAAACGGTTGAACTCGTAATGCCCTGAGACCGTTGAAAATGCTGTTGTCCTTTTTGAATCTTCCTCTAATTCGATTTGATGAAATCCTGACATTAAGTCTAGAGTCGAAAAGAATTTCGCTCTGCCTAAATGATCTAAGATTTCATCAATCCTTGGCAACGGGAATTTGTCAGGAATCACTTTTTTGTTCAGCTGACGGAAATCCACTACTAGTCGCCATTTTTTCTCTTTTTCCGACTTCTTGGGAACTAATAATATCGGTGAATTGAATGGACTTATCGACGGCTGAATAATTTTATCTGACAACATTTTATTAACTTGTCTATCGATTTCCTGGAGATGAGCTTCCGGGGTACGATAATTTTTAATGTAAACTGGATGTCCCTCTTGCATCGAGATTTTTTGTTTGTAGAAGTTGTTTGCAGTTAAGGTATCTCCTTCCAAGGAAAAGATATCATTATATTTGAAACAAAGTTCTCTTAATTTATCTTCAGCCTCTGGATAGTAATCTAATTTGATTTCTCTTTCCAGTTTTTCCAACCTTTGCTTAATATACTTCGACTGTTTTCCTTGAGCTTTGAAATCGAATTTCCTTAGTGGGAGTACCTTTGGTTTAAAATTTTTAAAAATTGTAACAGGCTGTTCATTAGTGTTAATAATTTGAACAAATTTTGCAGATGGACTGACTATTGTGTTGGAATAAAAAATTCCACGACCTATTTGGTCCCCAATAATTACACTGTCTTCAGACACTCCTTCTAACTTCACCTCTTTGACAATTTGGCACCTTGGTGGTATAATAATCTTATCTTCAAAATTGTCTTCGATCGGAATTTCGAAGTTTTGACCTTGGTAATCGAAAGATAATAACCATGATCTTAAACAAATTTTTGTACCATAATGTGCTAAGAAATCTCGTCCCAAAATTCCGTCGGTAATTATGGGAAAGTCTTTCCCAACTACTTGAAAGTTTGCCGGGATTTTCATTTGATCTAAAAGAATATAGGAATAAGCTATACCTATAGTTTCTATACGTCCGTTTGTTACGCCATTAATAACACACACAAAATGTATAGATTTTAGTTGATGGTTGAAGAATGTGTTCTTTGATAATCGAGATGTCCGCGCCTGTATCTACAATTAAAGTGCACGGCTTGTCACACATTTCCAATCTTAACGTTAGGAAATTCGTGTAATGCATGTTAAAAGTGAAAATTTTTACGTTCTGGCTAGTATAACCCCTTGAGGCTGATGCCTGTCCGTCTCTGGTTGGGGTCGAACCGTCGACGGCTGATCGTTTTCCACGTAATATACATTACGCCTTCTATTTCGATCATTTGAACCGTTACGATTTCTATAGTTGTTATTATTTCGGATCTCGTTGTAGTATCTTTGGTTATTGTTATGATTGTCGCCGTAATTTCTGTGATCGCGACGGTTATTGTTGTAGCGATTACTGGCGTAATTTCGTTGATTGTTGTATTGTCGACCATTATTACCATGATATCGATTGTTAAATCTTTGGCTATCTCTATTACCTCTGTTTGATTTGTATCTGCCTCTACTAGAGTAAGATAGTACCTGGTTGGTTGAAGTGCCGGGTGTCGAATTTTCGAGCACTTTAACAACAGCCTCTTTGACGTTGTTAAAAGTCCCAGCCTTCAAGATGAGTTTGGTGTCGTTGTTTGTTACAACGTTTATCAAAGCATCGACGCCAGCTTTATTTGCCATTGTCGACGCAACATCGTCAGGTATTTTGCTTCCCAGATAAACTGCTTTTAGTTGTGCAGTTAAACCTTCCACTTCGTCGCACAGTGTTTGTGGTGACTGATTTTGACGTACGTTTTTCATTTTTGACAAAATGCTGTCGGGAGTAATTCTATCCTGACAACGTTCTTTGACATTTGCTACTATTGTTTCGATAGATTTAGCCGAGTCGGGTAAACCCAACCTAGCTTTACCAATAAGTCTGGTTCTCAAAAATTTTCCGGCAATCTCTTTGTGAGCTGTCGATACTATCTCATTCAACAAGTTTGCTGAGTCGATGAATGACTCCAGCCCAGCGGCGGCACCGTCATAGGGGTGCACCAGCGCCGTGGCTGTTTTGATATCGAAATCTGGCATTTTTATATACCGACTGAGTATTATCGCAACCTTTGAAATAGTTTTTAGTTTTATTTTTGAAGGTTTGGTGTTTTTGGTACTTAATATCGAAGTAGCCAATAATTGTAAAGATTGATTAAAACGAGCTTTTAGTAAATGGTATTTTTCCACTTGTTTTTCCCAAGTTCCTGTTTCAATGGAATAATGTTTAATTGATTGGACTAATTCTTTATACTCGTTAAAACTAGCTTTCAGTTTTTCTTCTTTGGCTTTTACAAGTTCAAACGTTTTAACATTATTGACGCTTTTCTTTAAGTTATCGTGTTCTTTTGCAATGTAGTTCTCGATTTCTTCGAGATGATTCATAGATAATATTTATTTTTCGACTCAATCTTAAATTATACTAAACAATGTGTTGGTTTTTTTTTTTTTTTGATAATATGTAGTGAATAGTATTTACTTATCTTGAAGTGTTGATGTGTTGTTTACGCCGGATGCGGTTCCTGCGCTCTCTGTAGCGCTCGCTGTACGCCTCCCAGTCGGATGTACACTGCTAACAGGATCACTAGATATACAAGGAGTATACCACACGCCATAACTTCACTGATTAGATCTTGTAGTGGGTGAACCGCCATTATTTCTGCTGATGGTACCGTTGTTGTTTCACTTGCCAACTTTACTCGCACTGGCCAGCATCCTTTAACTGCACATGCCAGTTTTATCATTGTTCTTCGATCACTTTTAATATTTACTGTTTAGCTAAGAGTTTGTTTGTAAGGCACCTCACACGGTATGTCATCACATGCTAGTTTATACATATGCATCACTGATTGGTCACTATATTGAGCGTACGTTGCTCAGCACGATTTCCCGCGCTGCCACATTTTTTACGTGTGTTTTAAGATGACTGTTGTATGCTTTAAACACAGCATAGGCTACCAGCAAACACGTGATTATTATGAGCACTGTGGCGATAAGTTCTGTTTCCTTTGATGCCACTTGATTTGTGATAAAATTTTCTGTGCTGAACCAGCCCATGTTTCACTAATTTACTCTTAGTTGCACTTTTCCACTTTTACTTTGTTTCAAGAACTTTTACTTTGTTTCAAGACTTCTTTTCCTTGGTGAGTTCACTGTCTGGTCGCCATTTAGTATTTCCACCTTTTTGGCGTTTTAAGGATTTCGGATGAAAGCTGAATGAACAACCGGCAGCACCTCTTTGTGCCTCGATTACTAGTTGGGTAAATGAACGTCAATCTTTATTTCCGAGTTTCTTAAATACTATGATTACAATGGTATTCAGTCAGTCAGGCAGTCAGACATAATGCAGCGCTTTGGAAAGCCCATGTATAAAACAACAATAAACGACGCCCCACAGAAGGTTGCTAAGAAAGCATAACAGACTCATCGGTGGGTCGACGTAAAGGAAAACAAACTATGCTTACCTCCGCGCGTCGGTAAAGGTCGCACGTGAAGCAAAATACTTAATTGTTTTATGACCGTGAAATCCGTTTAACAGACTCATGGGTTTTTTTACTCATAAGACTTTTATGATTGGGAATTTGGAATTGATGGGAGATAGCAAGGATGCTACATTTGAAAACGCAAGCGGATGTATAAAGTCATAGAAGAAATTAAAATTCAATAAGAAATTAACAAAAATGTCAACAATTACCAGAACAACGAGTCTTAGAAATAAATTTAAAAAAATTACAAAAATGTCAAAAATGACAAAAATGTCAAAAATGTCAAAAATGTCAAAAAAGTCAAAAATGTCAAAAATGTCAAAAATGTCAAAAATGTCAAAAATGTCAAAAATGTCAAAAATGTCAAAAATGTCAAAAATGTCAAAAATGTCAAAAATGTCAAAAATGTCAAAAATGTCAAAAATGTCAAAAATGTCAAAAATGTCAAAAATGTCAAAAATGTCAAAAATGTCAAAAATGTCAAAAATGTCAAAAATGTCAAAAATGTCAAAAATGTCAAAAATGTCAAAAATGTCAAACATGTCATAAATGTCAAAAATATCAAAAATGTCAAATATGTCAAAAATGTCAAAAATGTCAAAAATGTCAAAAATGTCAAAAATGTCAAAAATGTCAAAAATGTCAAAAATGTCAAAAATGTCAAAAATGTCAAAAATGTCAAAAATGTCAAAAATGTCAAAAATGTCAAAAATGTCAAAAATGTCAAAAATGTCAAACATGTCATAAATGTCAAAAATATCAAAAATGTCAAAAATGTTAAAAATGTCAAAAATGTCAAATATGTCAAAAGTGTCAAAAATGTCAAAAATGTCAAAAATGTCAAAAATGTCAAAAATGTCAAAAATGTCAAAAATGTCAAAAATGTCAAAAATGTCAAAAATGTCAAAAATGTCAAAAATGTCACAAATATCAAAAATGTCAAAAATGTTAAAAATTTGAACCAACTATCAAGGAATGCTGTTGTTATTTATTCGCCAAAATAGTCGGTTATTAAAACAAATTCGCACTTGTTATACGAAAAGAAAAAAAAACAAATTTACATCCTTAACGGTGAGAAAAAAAAACTTCATAATTTAAGTTAATTTTCAATAACTACAGGGACTTAATTTTCCAATGAGCAAAGTTTGTGATACGAGGCTGGCAAAAACAAGCATTTTTGTTACCTTACGTCGCGTCAGGGCTTAGATTCGGCTGTTAAAAAATTGAAGAAAGAAAAAATAACCGTCGAAAGTCTTTCATCGTGCGAGAAAGTCATTATTGAGGGATTGAAAAGTGACATCGTGGCCATTTGAGAGTTTTCTGTGCCCAGGTACGGTGTGACTCAACCTTGAAAGTTACGCTTTTTTCACCTAACTTCTTAATTCTTCCGAGAGTTGGTAGTGGCAAAAGCTCGTCGAATTGCCATTCAATACGACAAAATTTGGGGTGGGTATGAGCAGCAAAAGTACCCGGGCCATTAACGAAAATTGAACACGAATCCGAACGTTGTGTCAAAGTCGTTGTCGGTGGAGCAATTCTGCAAAGAAGTTCAAAGGCTCGCATCGTCGGCGGATGGAGTTTTTAGCCAATTTAGCTTGGTGAAATTCTACGTGTAGGTACATTGTGAGGAAAAACCTAACGAAGTAGAGTATTTGATTGAAAATGAAATAAAGAACGTTCCGGTATTGCTTCATACGGAAAATGTGTAAGAAGTATTGCCATTAATCGTCCAAACAGAAGAAATTTTTGATCAGCTTAGCAAATCTGGTTTCAGGCAATTGAACTAATTTTGTTGCCATTAATTACGCGGAAAATCGGTTCTTCGGTTTAAATTTCTAGAATTTATTAGTAAAAATACTGTAAATATAATTGTCCAACTGATTGCGAAACATTAAAATAAAATAAAACCACTGCGCACTGTTTGTTGATTTTCAGCTCACTCTTTAACGAATGGCATTTATTTGACTCCACCAAAATTTGCTTACACCAGCTGTTACTCAAAGCCAAAAAACCAATCGTTCCCAACCATTCATTCAACGGATCAACCCAAACAGTAATTTGTCGTCGAGGCTCATTGGACAGCAAACGAGCGGCAAAACTAGAGTCCCAAAATGCATCTGTCACCACCCACCGCATTAATCACCGGTCAACCATGCGGGCTAGCTAGCCGCAGATCAGGATCAGACCGGAAGCCAGAAGGAGCAGCAGAAAGTGTCCCAAAAATGGGGAAAAACCAATCAAATGCCGCACCTGGATTTATTCGACAAATGGCGGAAACCAACCAGGCCCACAAGCTCATTTTAATACGTTATCGGGAAATCGAGCGTGAAAAACACACTCCAAATGTGCAGATTTGGTTTTCTTTGCTCACAACTAAAATATGGGCCACCCAGAGCCAACCGAAATTTTGGGAAGGCGCGAAAGTGCTGAAAGGCCTTTGGTTGGTAAATAAACGATCCGGTCAAAATATTGTGTACTATGCTCATTTGAATGGATAACTGAAAAAAAAATTGAGAAGCATATAGATTTCTGTAATTTTCTCTAAAATTTATAACTTATTTTGTTTATTTTTTTTATTGACTGACAATATTCGTTTATACCTTTTGGCCATTTTTTTGACATCTTTGTCATTTTTTCCATTTTTTCCATTTTTGACATTTTTGTAATTTTTGTAATTTATGTCATTTTTGTCATTTTTGTCATTTTTGTCATTTTTGTCATTTTTGTAATTTTTGTCATTTTTGTCATTTTTGTCATTTTTGTCATTTTTGTCATTTTTGTCATTTTTGTCATTTTTGTCATTTTTGTCATTTTTGTCATTTTTGTCATTTTTGTAATTTTTGTAATTTTTGTCATTTTTGTCATTTTTGTCATTTTTGTCATTTTTGTCATTTTTGTCATTTTTGTCATTTTTGTCATTTTTGTCATTTTTGTCATTTTTGTCATTTTTGTCATTTTTGTCATTTTTGTCATTTTTGTCATTTTTGTCATTTTTGTCATTTTTGTCTTTTTTTTCATTTTTGTCATTTTTGTCATTTTTGTCATTTTTGTCATTTTTGTCATTTTTGTCATTTTTGTCTTTTTTTTCATTTTTGTCATTTTTGTCATTTTTGTCATTTTTGTCATTTTTGTCATTTTTGTCATTTTTGTCATTTTTGTCATTTTTGTCATTTTTGTCATTTTTGTCATTTTTGTCATTTTTGTCATTTTTGTCATTTTTGTCATTTTTGTCATTTTTGTCATTTTTGTCATTTTTGTCATTTTTGTCATTTTTGTCATTTTTGTCATTTTTGTCATTTTTGTCATTTTTGTCATTTTTGTCATTTTTGTCATTTTTGTCATTTTTGTCATTTTTGTCATTTTTGTCATTTTTGTCATTTTTGTCATTTTTGTCATTTTTGTCATTTTTGTCATTTTTGTCATTTTTGTCATTTTTGTCATTTTTGTCATTTTTGTCATTTTTGTCATTTTTGTCATTTTTGTCATTTTTGTCATTTTTGTCATGTTTGTCATTTTTGTCATTTTTGTCATTTTTGTCATTTTTGTCATTTTTGTGATTTTTGTGATTTTTGTCATTTTTGTCATTTTTGTCATTTTTGTCATTTTTGTCATTTTTGTCATTTTTGTCATTTTTGTCATTTTTGTCATTTTTGTCATTTTTGTCATTTTTGTCATTTTTGTCATTTTTGTCATTTTTGTCATTTTTGTCATTTTTGTCATTTTTGTCATTTTTGTCATTTTTGTCATTTTTGTCATTTTTGTCATTTTTGTCATTTTTGTCATTTTTGTCATTTTTGTCATTTTTGTCATTTTTGTCATTTTTGTCATTTTTGTCATTTTTGTCATTTTTGTCATTTTTGTCATTTTTGTCATTTTTGTCATTTTTGTCATTTTTGTCATTTTTGTCATTTTTGTCATTTTTGTCATTTTTGTCATTTTTGTCATTTTTGTCATTTTTGTCATTTTTGTCATTTTTGTCATTTTTGTCATTTTTGTCATTTTTGTCATTTTTGTCATTTTTGTCATTTTTGTCATTTTTGTCTTTTTGTCATTTTGTCATTTTTGTCATTTTTGTCATTTTGTCATTTTTGTCATTTTTGTCATTTTTGTCATTTTTGTCATTTTTGTCATTTTTGTCATTTTTGTCATTTTTGTCCATTTTTGTCATTTTTGTCATTTTTGTCATTTTTGTCATTTTTGTCATTTTTGTCATTTTTGTCATTTTTGTCATTTTTGTCATTTTTGTCATTTTTGTCATTTTTGTCATTTTTGTCATTTTTGTCATTTTTGTCATTTTTGTCATTTTGTCATTTTTGTCATTTTTGTCATTTTTGTCATTTTTGTCATTTTTGTCATTTTTGTCATTTTTGTCATTTTTGTCATTTTTGTCATTTTTGTCATTTTTGTCATTTTTGTCATTTTTGTCATTTTTGTCATTTTTGTCATTTTTGTCATTTTTGTCATTTTTGTCATTTTTGTCATTTTTGTCATTTTTGTCATTTTTGTCATTTTGTCATTTTTGTCATTTTTGTCATTTTTGTCATTTTTGTCATTTTTGTCATTTTTGTCATTTTTGTCATTTTTGTCATTTTTGTCATTTTTGTCATTTTTGTCTTTTTTTTTCATTTTTGTCATTTTTTTTCATTTTTGTCATTTTTGTCATTTTTGTCATTTTGTCATTTTTGTCATTTTTGTCATTTTTGTCATTTTGTCATTTTGTCATTTTTGTCATTTTTGTCATTTTTGTCATTTTTGTCATTTTTGTCATTTTTGTCATTTTGTCATTTTTGTCATTTTGTCATTTTTGTCATTTTTGTCATTTTTGTCATTTTTGTCATTTTTGTCATTTTTGTCATTTTTGTCATTTTTGTCATTTTTGTCATTTTTGTCATTTTTGTCATTTTTGTCATTTTTGTCATTTTTGTCATTTTTGTCATTTTTGTCATTTTGTCATTTTTGTCATTTTTGTCATTTTTGTCATTTTTGTCATTTTTGTCATTTTTGTCATTTTTGTCATTTTTGTCATTTTTGTCATTTTTGTCATTTTTGTCATTTTTGTCATTTTGTCATTTTTGTCATTTTTGTCATTTTTGTCATTTTTGTCATTTTTGTCATTTTTGTCATTTTTGTCATTTTTGTCATTTTTGTCATTTTTGTCATTTTTGTCATTTTTGTCATTTTTGTCATTTTGTCATTTTTGTCATTTTTGTCATTTTTGTCATTTTTGTCATTTTTGTCATTTTTGTCATTTTTGTCATTTTTGTCATTTTTGTCATTTTGTCATTTTTGTCATTTTTGTCATTTTTGTCATTTTTGTCATTTTTGTCATTTTTGTCATTTTTGTCATTTTTGTCATTTTTGTCATTTTTGTCATTTTTGTCATTTTTGTCATTTTTGTCATTTTTGTCATTTTTGTCATTTTGTCATTTTTGTCATTTTTGTCATTTTTGTCATTTTTGTCATTTTTGTCATTTTTGTCATTTTTTGTCATTTTTGTCATTTTTGTCATTTTTGTCATTTTTGTCATTTTTGTCATTTTTGTCATTTTTGTCATTTTTGTCATTTTTGTCATTTTTGTCATTTTTGTCATTTTTGTCATTTTTGTCATTTTTGTCATTTTGTCATTTTGTCATTTTTGTCATTTTTGTCATTTTTGTCATTTTTGTCATTTTGTCATTTTTGTCATTTTTGTCATTTTGTCATTTTTGTCATTTTTGTCATTTTTGTCATTTTTGTCATTTTTGTCATTTTTGTCATTTTTGTCATTTTTGTCATTTTTGTCATTTTGTCATTTTTGTCATTTTTGTCATTTTTGTCATTTTTGTCATTTTTGTCATTTTTGTCATTTTTGTCATTTTTGTCATTTTTGTCATTTTTGTCATTTTTGTCATTTTTGTCATTTTGTCATTTTTGTCATTTTTGTCATTTTTGTCATTTTTGTCATTTTTGTCATTTTTGTCATTTTTGTCATTTTTGTCATTTTTGTCATTTTTGTCATTTTTGTCATTTTTGTCATTTTTGTCATTTTTGTCATTTTTGTCATTTTTGTCATTTTTGTCATTTTTGTCATTTTGTCATTTTTGTCATTTTTGTCATTTTGTCATTTTTGTCATTTTTGTCATTTTTGTCATTTTTGTCATTTTTGTCATTTTTGTCATTTTGTCTTTTTGTCATTTTTGTCTTTTTTGTCATTTTTGTCATTTTTGTCATTTTTGTCATTTTTGTCATTTTTGTCATTTTTGTCATTTTTGTCATTTTTGTCATTTTTGTCATTTTTGTCATTTTTGTCATTTTTGTCATTTTTGTCATTTTTGTCATTTTTGTCATTTTTGTCATTTTTGTCATTTTTGTCATTTTGTCATTTTTGTCATTTTGTCATTTTTGTCATTTTTGTCATTTTTGTCATTTTTGTCATTTTTGTCATTTTTGTCATTTTTGTCATTTTTGTCATTTTTGTCATTTTTGTCATTTTTGTCATTTTTGTCATTTTTGTCATTTTTTTGTCATTTTTGTCATTTTTGTCATTTTTGTCATTTTTGTCATTTTTGTCATTTTTGTCATTTTTGTCATTTTTGTCATTTTTGTCATTTTTGTCATTTTTGTCATTTTTGTCATTTTTGTCATTTTGTCATTTTTGTCATTTTTGTCATTTTTGTCATTTTTGTCATTTTGTCATTTTTGTCATTTTTGTCATTTTTTGTCATTTTTGTCATTTTTGTCATTTTTGTCATTTTTGTCATTTTGTCATTTTTGTCATTTTTGTCATTTTTGTCTTTTTGTCATTTTTGTCATTTTTGTCATTTTTGTCATTTTTGTCATTTTTGTCATTTTTGTCATTTTTGTCATTTTTGTCATTTTTGTCATTTTTGTCATTTTTGTCATTTTTGTCATTTTGTCATTTTTGTCATTTTTGTCATTTTTGTCATTTTGTCATTTTTGTCATTTTTGTCATTTTTGTCATTTTTGTCATTTTTGTCATTTTTGTCATTTTTGTCATTTTTGTCATTTTTGTCATTTTTGTCATTTTTGTCATTTTTGTCATTTTTGTCATTTTTGTCATTTTTGTCATTTTTGTCATTTTTGTCATTTTTGTCATTTTTGTCATTTTTGTCATTTTTGTCATTTTTGTCATTTTTGTCATTTTTGTCATTTTTGTCATTTTTGTCATTTTTGTCATTTTTGTCATTTTGTCATTTTTGTCATTTTTGTCATTTTTGTCATTTTTGTCATTTGTCATTTGTCATTTTTGTCATTTTTGTCATTTTTGTCATTTTTGTCATTTTTGTCATTTTTGTCATTTTTGTCATTTTTGTCATTTTGTCATTTTTGTCATTTTTGTCATTTTTGTCATTTTTGTCATTTTTGTCATTTTTGTCATTTTTTGTCATTTTTGTCATTTTTGTCATTTTTGTCATTTTGTCATTTTTGTCATTTTTGTCATTTTTGTCATTTTGTCATTTTTGTCATTTTTGTCATTTTTGTCATTTTTGTCATTTTTGTCATTTTTGTCATTTTTGTCATTTTTGTCATTTTTGTCATTTTTGTCATTTTTGTCATTTTTGTCATTTTTGTCATTTTTGTCATTTTTGTCATTTTTGTCATTTTTGTCATTTTTGTCATTTTTGTCATTTTTGTCATTTTGTCATTTTTGTCATTTTTGTCATTTTTGTCATTTTTGTCATTTTTGTCATTTTTGTCATTTTGTCATTTTTGTCATTTTTGTCATTTTTGTCATTTTTGTCATTTTTGTCATTTTTGTCATTTTTGTCATTTTTGTCATTTTTGTCATTTTTGTCATTTTGTCATTTTTGTCATTTTTGTCATTTTTGTCATTTTTGTCATTTTTGTCATTTTTGTCATTTTTGTCATTTTTGTCATTTTTGTCATTTTGTCATTTTTGTCATTTTTGTCATTTTGTCATTTTTGTCATTTTGTCATTTTTGTCATTTTTGTCATTTTTGTCATTTTTGTCATTTTTGTCATTTTTGTCATTTTTGTCATTTTTGTCATTTTTGGCATTTTTGTCATTTTTGTCATTTTTGTCATTTTTGTCATTTTTGTCATTTTTGTCATTTTTGTCATTTTTTTTCATTTTTTTCATTTTTTGTCAA